>NC_091149.1:29713508-30069008 GCF_041381155.1 Argopecten irradians
ACAGGTAAGGTATTTTGTTGGCCAGGTGAGACTAGGTGTGAAAGATAGAACAATAGCAGATAATTACAGGTAAGGTTATAGACTGTTTCATAAAACTTCCTACTTTTAAATCCATTAGTTAAATAAATTTCATTTTTAATAAATATATATCAGAATGGGCAAAAAAGTAATAACATTTTGAACATAGCTACTATTTTTTTAGTTATTTAATTCACAAATAAATATAAACCAGATGGATAGTAAAAGTAACTATATAGTGAGAATATAGCTACTATTTTAAAATTATTTCCACCTAAGTTCATCAGCAAGCAACACTAGAAATGTTTTTCATCACATTTTTACAGTGCATATTTTAATACATGTACAGTTCTTTACTGCAAATGTAGTAAATGAGATAAAATAAAATTAAAAAAAAAACAACAACATTAAATTCTACATCTTTTGTAGAATAGAGAGAGAGAGAGAGAGAGAGAGAGAGAGACAGTAACAATTGTTGGTCTCAACCTGACAGCAATTTTCTTCTTTCTAAAGCAAAAGAAATATATTTACCCAAATTATTTAATTCCTTTACATTTTGTGTATTTAATAATTGAATTTACTTTAACAAGCTAGGATTTCTGACATAATATGGTTTTATAAAATTTAAACTTCATACACCTTACATTTTATAACGAAATGGAATTCATCTTCAATATCATCATTACAAAATGAACATATTCTTTGATTCCTAGGTATATTCCTGTATCTTCCCCTCTCTATATTCAAATCATGTGCAGATGATCGGAATTTAGATATGTTTCTCTTAACTTTAATGTCTAGAAAATTATTTGAATAAGGTTGACAAAAATAATATGTTTGTATGAATTTCCTTTAGATGAATCATTTATCAAACGTATACATTCCTGTCTAAAAAGATCTTCTAATTTGAGTTTAAATCGATAAGAATCAGATTTAAGAAACGATTCCAAATCATATACATGTACGTATATGTATATACAGTATATATAGCCCAAACCACAATTGTTTAATTCCAATCTAGACTGAAAAATCCAGCTATGATTATTTTCTTAGATTTCTACTTTCCCTGATAATAGATAAAGAAACTCTTCTAAGTTCAATATTTACCATAGCATTAGTAATGTTTTTCTTCACACCAAGTACTCTTTTAAAGAAACTGCTTTGTACATTTTCAATGTCAGGAGCTTTATGAAATCCCCATATTTCACATCCATAATTCAAAAACACTGCTAACGTAAGAATTCACTATTTCGATTAATTAATTATAACAACACTTACATGTATCTCATATATTAGGAAAATATGTACCATTATTGCTCAAACAGCCTAATTAACGATGATAAAACAGCATTATAGTCATTAATGCATATACCATCTAATTATATGTACCAGTTCTACAGAAAGGCTATCAAGCATTATTATAATTATCAGAAGACACTATTTTTAGAATTAAAATTGCAAATCATACATTTTATTTGTTTTCTTTTCTAAATGGATCATTTTGTAAAACAAAGTAGTGAGTTACCATCTTGAAATGAAGGTTCCGTTATTGATAATTTGAAAAAAAGTTTTAATAGAATTATTAATGGAAGTACCTGAAAATGTAACTTTTAAAACTTCTTTCCTACACAAATCGATTTTAACAGGGGTTTATAAATATTTCATATCATAGAAAGTAAGAAAGACTATAGCTGAAACTCACTCAGGTGTAAAACTTGACATGTTGGCCATGTTACAGGTTCCAGCATCAGTATTCAAAGCATAGCGACATGCCAGACTCGCACATAAGCCAAGCATAAAAATGCAAATGTAAATATGCTAAAGCATACACCAACCAAAAGCGAGTTACATATAAAAATAGTACACCCAAAATAGGGAGGGAAGATAAAGGGAGGGCATTTGATCCCTTGATTGACCCCTGTGACTCGGTAGAATTCCAATCAAACTTCAACTTCCAGGTAAGTCTCGTTTAATTTTTCAATTCTACCTCGTCACGTGGTCAATCAGGGATCCAATGAGATTTTAAAGTGGCATGAGCTATGATAAACTAGTACAAATAGTACTAAATTAATTATGATTCAACAAATAACCAACAAGAAACTAAAGTTAAATGTTCTATTAAACTCAAAACATATTTACATTGTAAAACGACACTGAAAAGCATGTACCGGTACATGCATGATGTAGCGAACATTGTCCACAAAGTGAAGACATACTTTATATATGTATATGTGTCCAGTTTCACTCCAAACTAAGTTGCTCCACCAGCAGATTTGCATTACTTCTCAGATAAAACAGTTAAACCAAACTCACTACTACTGTTGTCACATAAAATTGGTTTCTGATAGAACTTGCGAAATACACAGTCTTTGTTCCATCCTGCTGTTTTCAAAATTGTCTCCAAAGGAACATTTCCTCTCATCGCCGCACTAGTAGATGCTGCCCGTGTACTGTGGGCTTTGAAAATTGTAGTGTCAATCCCTGACTTTTGTAAAGTTTCCTTTACCCACCGAGAAATTGTAGCTTTAGATGCAGCACCATGTGGCTTGCAGTGTGTTATAAACAGTTCACGTGTCTGATCACTACGAAGACTTTCAGTGAGATGCAGGTAATGTTCCATGGTTTTCACCACACAAAGTTTCCGGTTTCCACTGAACTTTGGCAAGACAACAGTTGGGTTAACATATCCTGGTCGTGTTTGTTTGATTTTGTCTGGTATATGAAAAACTATCCCAGATGGTGTTTTATGCATGTTATCCAAATTCAATAGTGCAAGTGTTTGACATCTCTGTCCTGTCACAAGTGCCACAAGAGTCACTAATTTGTAGGTAACTTGTTTCAAAGTCAACATTTCCACAGGAAATAATGATTTAAGGTACTTAAGTACAATATTAACATCCCAGGTAACTGCATACCTAGGTATAGCTGGTTTCCGTTGAAAAACACCTTTGATAAAACGACAAATCAGTGGATGTGTTCCAATCATAACATTACCAGGTAAAGTAAATACAGCCGCTAATGCAGATCTTGCTGTATTAATCGCACTGTATCCTAGTCCACCTTTGTAAAGTGAATACAGGTAATCCAACACTAGAGCTACAGATGGGTACATTGGATTAATCTTCCGTTTATCACAAAACAGAGTCCATTTTTGTATGTAGACATTGTATTGTTGTTTTGTACAGGTTCTCCAAGAATCCAAGATGACACTGGCAGCGTCCTCTGAAATTCCTTTACTTTTGAGATCTTGCCTGATATACGACAAATCAGGAGATTTAGTTTTTTCCATAACACATGAGTTTCTGTCTGAGAAGCTGGCATTTGTAGAAGTGTCTTTTTCGCTGATACATATACTGGTGGAGCTGTCAACACATGAAGTAGCTTGGGGAACCAACATTGGGTTGTCCATGCGGGTACTACAATCACCCCGTCTGCTTCCTCCTGACTTAACTTCTGTAAGATGTGGCTGATGAGGCTGAAAGGAGGAAACATATAACATAAATCATATTGTTTCCAAGAAACAGAGAAAGCATTTACGGTATAAGCTTCTGGATCCGCCTGCCATGACACAAAAGGTTTAACTTGATAATTTAATCTGGAGGCAAACAAGTCAATATCTGGTATACCAAATAACTCTGTCATTTTCATAAATATTTTCTTATCTAACATCCACTCAGTCTGATCCTCAAAACAACGTGATTTTTTATCAGCATCTACATTTGATATGCCTGATATATGTGTGGCTGTTAACCAAATGTTCCTTTCAAAACACCATTCCCACATAGTTTTAGCTATTTCATTACACACCTCTGATTTACTTCCCCCTTTATGGTTCACATATGCTACTGCTGTAGTATTATCCATTTCTAGTTTGATATGCTTATTAGAGACTTCACTACAAAAAGCTTGTAGTGTAAAAAGTGCAGCTTTTAATTCTAAACAATTTATGTGCAACTCTTTTTCATTTGTGTTCCATCTACCTCCAGTGTTATTGTCTCCCAATACACCACCCCATCCTTGATTTGAAGCATCACTCTGAATTACAAAATCAGGTACCTTCCTGTAGATAGGGCAGACACTTGTGGCTATATTCTGACACCACCATTTAATTTCATGATGGGCCAAGGGAGACAACTCAAATACAGCAGCAAAATTTCCTTTAGATACTTTCAATGCTGCTATTTTTTCCTGTTCTAGGGTTCTATAATACAGAGCTCCCCTGTCTGTTGCAGGTAGGGCGGATATCATAAGACCTATAAGTCGAGCTACCTCGAGAATAGTAATCTTAGTTCCAGATAAAACATATTTTGCATCAGAGATAAATCTGTCAATTTTCTCCTTTGTTAATGCTATAGTCATATCAATAGTATCAATGATAAACCCTAAATGAGTAAGCCTCTGAGTTGGTTGGATCACAGATTTTTCATCATGAATTATAAAGCCCAGAGATTTTAAGAGAGTTGATGTCTCTACTATGTTATCTAAACACTGACCTGAGGTCTCTCCCATCAAGAACACATCATCAATGTAACTGCTTGAAATATATCCCCGGCTACGGAGAGTCGCAAACACTGGCTTCATAATTTTTGTAAAATAGCGAGGGGCACACGCCAAACCATTAGGCATACAGGTGTATTGATAAAGCTGCCCTTTCCAGGAAAATTTTAAATATTTCTGATGGTGTGATGCAATAGGTACAGTGTAGTAAGCATCCCTTAGATCTATAGAGCCCATAAAACAATTGTCACTAATAAGATCTACTACTGACTGGAAACTATCCATCTTGAAATGGTGATATTCCACCTCTTCATTTAATTCCTTCAAATTTAGAATCATTCTGTATGTCCCATCCTTTTTTGGACGCACAAAAATAGGAGATATGAACTCGCCTGGTTCATTCTGACTTTCAACAATGACTCCCTTATCCAAAAGTTTCTTTACTTCATGATCAATAATAACTTGTTCTTTTTTATTAAATTTGTTTTCACGACAGGGCTTATTCTGCACAGGTTTCCTAATAAACTCTATTTCAGCCCCCTGCACCTGTTTTAATATCCATGGATCTTGTGTTATGGTTTCCCAACTTACAATAAAATCTTTTAGTCTACCAGCAATGTTACACATGTTTTCTCTAGCCTGTTGTTTTTCTACAGTCTTATCACTCTCTATGTCATGGTTATGATCACTCACCTGTGTGTTCTGTAGATTTATTGCTGGGCTTTCTTGACATGTGCCTTGCCTCGGGCCTGTTGGTATGGAGGGCGCCTGCCGCGTCCGCCTCTGCCTAAAAAACCTCTCTGTCCACGACCAGAACCTCTTTTAAAATATCCATCCTCATGATGGTAGTATGGTGTGTACCGGCCTCTACTGCCTCGGCCATAACCCATGTGGTAGGGTCGTCCTCGTCCATATGGACGTTGGATGAGCTGGTTCGTGACCTTATTAGTTGTGTTGATGTTTTGTACTTTTTGGAGCAAGTCTTCCCCAAACAAAAATTTGGTTTCATCCAACTTGTTGGAACACAGAGACTTGTATTCGTCTTTTAAGTCGGTTTTGATGATCTCCCTTCGACGAGACGTTATGTTTTGATTAGTTGATGTTACTAGACTGAGACTGTCTGTTACAAGTCGGAAAATATCATCATCTGACAGTTTTTGTGCACGTCCAGCCCTCACTTCCAAAATGTTATTAGCAATGTTCACAATGGGGATCATGCTTTTGACGAGCGTGGCCTGTATCTTTTGTAACTTAATGTCCTGAGACCTCGTTCCAGGTTGAATTTGATCCCATAGTTCTTGGTTTATTTTGCTAACAGTCAGGCTGTCACAGTTATTTGGACGTTTATATTTCTCCATGAGTTCCGTCACATGCGTATCATCAAGTCCTTGATCAACCATAGTTGTAACCACTTTAGCCAGTTCTGGATTTATGGCTGGCGACACTTTCTCAGTTTTGTTGTATTTGTCTTGTAGCTGTGTTAACAAAACACTTTCACTTTCAGTTTCGTTATTAGGCCTACTAGTACTAGCAGCCGTACTAGAACTTGTTGCTTGTCTATCAACTGCTGTTGTGTCTGAATTCTCCAACAACATCGACATTTGTTGTTGTGGTGCCAGATCACATACGCCATCTGTTTCCACATCCATTTCCTCCTCGTATGTATCGGCGTATTCGCCATTGTTCTGAGCGAGGCACTCAAAAATCTCTGCCTGCTGACCTCTGACCTCCGTCATAAAACTCGACATATTCTGCGACATTTGAGTCATGTGTGACGTTAGGGCACATAATGATTTTTCTAAGGCCGAAATATCGTCTTTCCTGCCACTGTACGACGATTGCGTCGGTACAGTGTTGTTGCATTCTTTGCGCGAGTTCGAGGTCTCTCGTTCTTCGCTTGTAATGGCGGCGGTAGGCCTGCTCGCAGGTTTGACCGACTTTGACGTGGATTTTTTCCCATCATTGTCATTCTTTTGATTGGGCTTATTTGATATCACCTTTTCTGTAATTTTAGCACCTGCATCCGGGATGAGGTCGAGCGGACTGCTGAACAATTGTGTTCGCTTGTCGTCCGTTTTCCCTTTTTTCAAAATGGCGTCCTTACTGCTGCCTGAGGCCATGTTGGCCAGAGTACTGACCCACGGTCAGTCAGACAATTGAACACAGATTACTGTGAGAATCCGCAGTAACCTAATATATCATTAATACCAAAATGTTCCTTGAATAATACTGACAATTATGTCAATAATAATTTTAGCAAAAACACTAAAATTAGCGCAGATTACCGCATAAAAGATCGATAAATTATTATCGATCTTATCTAAACAAAAGGAACCGTAGCGTCTGATGCTGGAACCGGAAGTGTCTTCTCATTGGATCCCTGATTGACCACGTGACGAGGTAGAATCAGTTTACAAAGTTTATCCTAAATTTTCTTAGAGTTGTCTTTCTTCCATTGTGGATTTACACGTACATGTGGCATAACGCAGCCGTGATAAACAAATCTCCATTTCGTCCTGAGATTTATTTGCTCCCGAACTAATATGATTCAAATTACAAAAATCATTATTGTAAAAATTTTGATGTTTGAGGTGAAACATTGATTTCATTTTTTCCGTTTCGGGATAATTGTCACTAGTAGGGACAAAACGCGTGGGACGAAGCGAAGCATTTTCGGGACGAAACGTCTTCATGCATTGTTAACAACATTTTCGGGACGGAAAGTCTAGATACATTGTAAACAATTCAAGTGAAAAATTTTCCAACCTAAGATCATTTGGATAGTGTATATGGTAAGGATATGAAAGCAGTTATCTACTTCTCCTATTTCAACATTACAGATACGCTTATTTCAGTAACTTTCATATTCAAAATTTGCTATTTAAAATTCCCGGTAAAATCAAAGTTGTTGAATACACTGCCGTTAGGAGCGCTAGTATCTGCGAGCAAGTTCTAAGCCAATCATATTGAGGAAATTGACTGAAAGAGAATTTTGCAACCACGATCACAATGGCGAGGTGATCCTCGATAAATCAGTCCCATGTTATCCACCGAACTAGGCACGTTTATTTGTGACCTTTAGATTTAATATAGAAGACTGGATTTTCTTCTTTTGTGTTTGTATCCGGAATTTAGAGGGTAACATTGTTCAACCGAGCAAAACGGATAATTAAATTTTAAAAGTTGATACTGCTCTTTCTTGAAATATGTTGGTTAAGAATAGGCGCTAGATAAGTGTAAAATATTTAATACTTATCATGGATTCGTGTATTGTTTATATATTCTCACGGGATATCTATCAGGTTGTTCTAGGTTTTCATAAAAACGAGTCTTGTTTCGGTGTAAGTTTACGATGACCAAGACCCCTGGGATTAGTCTTTGAAAAATCCTCTGTGTACTGAATGTATCTGCGACCATTTCCTTCATATAATCTTGGCTGTGAATTTGGGCCAACTCTCAAAGCCCTGTGCCCTGTACTCAAGCACGGAGTTTAGTCTTAAAGTATATAATAGGTATAAAAGTTTTTGTGGTGTGTTTCGTCCCAGGATTCCGAAGGACCACATCTTATTTTCCTCTTCAAACGAAATCACTGAAGCTTGGCGCTTCGTGATTCCTATTCCCTGTCCAGCTAAAAGTTTCATTTTGGCTTTGTTTGTTTGTTTGTTTGATTAATTAACGTCCTTTTAACAGCTATGGCCATGTAAAGACGGCCTCCAATATATGCGTTGTGTTGCGTGTATGTTGTGCGAGTTACGTGTTTTGGGAGACTGCGGTATATTCGTGTTGTGTCTTCTTGTATAGTGGAACTGTTGCCCTTTTTAGAATGAACTTTGTTTGTTTGTTTGTTTGATTAATTAACGTCCTATTAACAGCTATGGTCATGTAAGGACGGCCTCCCATGTATGCGGTGTGTTGCGTGTATGTTGTGCGAGGTGCGTGTTTCGGGAGACTGCTGTATATTCATGTTGTGTCTTCTTGTATAGTGGAACTTTTGCCCCTTTTTATAATGCTATATCACTGAAGCATGCCGCCGAAGACACCAAGCAACACACCCTAAACGGTCACATTATACTGAAAAAACACCTCAAACTCTGGAATAGTCGGCCTCGAACTATCCATTATCTTGACTATTCCACAGTTTGAGGTGTTTCTCCTTTCCATATATGAAGACCAATCCGAATGGTTTGAATTTGAAAAACCTAAATTATATTACCGAAAAAACCCAGCCGAAAAAGTCTGAACCCCGGGATTCGAACTTGTTCCACACCAGTGACGTGCTAGTGGTGATGATTCAGTAACAAATAGAAAATTCATAATTGTATTTGAAAGAAATTAAAATATTAATCAATATTTCCTTGTGCATTTATTGCAGAAAAAGGAAGTCCACAGTGAAGATGGGCTACATACCCCATGCAGTCACATTATATTGACAACGGGCGAACCAGTCATCCCATTTCTTTGTTTGTTTGATTATTTTACAGACAGGGTCATGTCTGGACTGCCTTCCATGTATGCGCTGAAGCATGTCGCCGAAGACATCAAGCAATGCACCCCAACCTGTCACATTATACTGACAACGGGCGAACCAGTCAAGATGGGTCCTTTTTGGATCCGTTACATATCCAGTGGGAGGAAGAGACTTTCTTACCACCTCTACCTCTATAACAGCAGAGGAAAGAATAAACTTTGCAATGAGTATGGGAAGACTATAATACATAAAAACTTGTACAGGTAGTATAGTAATACATTAAAAATGTGCAAAATGTTTTAAGGTCTAAACACTTTGCAACGTCATTTGGAAACCAAACCGACATTATTATGTTTGCGACCACTGCCAAAAAAGTAATCTGCACTGATGGAGCATATCACACTATCTGGACTATCACGGCATTGCACCTTTCAATTTTCAATGTAACTCCACCTGAAAACTGTTCTTCTGCATAAAGAACATTATGAGTATTTTGATTAGAAGACACAGCAAAAGCAACGTACCCATGGTAATCGATATTATCACGTCAGAGCCAATTGGATGAGGATTTGTTTGCATTACATTTGGAACAGCCTTTTCTCAAGCACATGTCACGTTATTTAGAAAAAAACAGCGTGGATCTAAAAGCAATGCAGAACAAATATTTGTTTTATGATCTTAGGAATATAGCATTGTTTGTTTGTTTGTGTGATTATTTCAAGGTCCTATTAACCGCCAGAGTCATATAAGGACTGCCTCCCATGTATGCAGTGTGTAGCGTGCGTGAAGTGCGATGTGCGTGTTTTTGAGACCCGCCGAAAAAAACAAGCAAAACACCCCCACCTTGTCACATTATACTGACAACGGGCGAACCAGTCGTCCCACTCCGTGTGTCTAGACCAGGGGACAGAACCAACCCAGAGCTAAGTGAGGCATTAGGAAAGAAGACAAGATCCTAACTTTAGTCGCCCTTTCCGATCATGCAACAACAATTGGAACTCTTCGTCATTTTCTCCGAAACTAGACTCGTAGTAGCCATTTTGGACTACTTTCGGTCACATGACAGCTGGTATGTGGGATCTCCTGGTGTCTTTGTTTAATTCTATGGTTTGTTTGTTTAATTCTATGGTATTATATTTACTCAATTAAGCAAATAGGCTGTATGGGCTGTCTGTGTCTTTAATCATAGATCCATACTTTTGGGAAAACCCATGTCATCTTTTTGTAACAGGTCTTATTTTCTTGCATTTTTCATGTAGATTTCAAATCTGTAAAGATAAATGGGTGTTCTCGAACTACTTTTTGAGATATTTGAGCTTGAAATATACCATCCGTGCAAATTTGCTGGCCGAAAATAGAAAAATTCATAAAATTATGTTTTCTGTAATATTAGGGTGAATGTAGTCTCGATCCTGTTGATTTTTTGTCCTAAATTTCTAACGATAGAACAATATACAAAACTCTTGTATTTTTACAAATGCTTACTAATTTTCGTTATTTCTCATGACCGTTTCTATACGTAATTATCATGTTTTGCCATATTTTGCCAAATTTTCACAATTTTGTAAGCTTGAAGTTTGTAACTCACAACCCTACCCCCATTTCATTCACTGCTAAGATGGGTCATTTTTGACTATTGTTTTAAAATCATGCCTCAAAAATATATTCCACATCAGTTCATATGTTTTTGTTGTATTGTATCTGGTTTATGTCTGTTTGTTATTATGATTTTCTCAAAATTTTGTGCTTTAAGAAAATCCGTATGGGATTTTTTAGAATTCCGGAATTTCGGTCCGAACGGGTCCCCGCTTATCATTTATTGCGACGAACCTTACTTCCGGTGTTTGAAAATCCATTCCCATTTACGGCAGGGACCGCAAAAACCTCAGAGATATCATCTAATGTTCACTTCATTGCTTTTATTTAATTTATTTAATGATTTTAAACATTGAATATTATATGAAGACAATTTTCAGCTATTAAAAATATCCAAGTGAAATGTCGTAGCTTATCGGAAACCATTCTGGAATTCAAAACAACCTCCGTAGCTTCCTGTCATGGGGAACGGGGGCAGTTGCCCCCCCTGCCCCCCCGCTTCATACGCCCCTGTGAAAGCAGAATTGATAAATGACCTGACTGCAAGTCTTTCTACAATTTGTAAAAAAGGATCCACAGTGCTGTTCGAAAAAAATGCGGTTGCATTAATAGAAAATGAAGCCTATTTCACCAGCATCATTGATTTCCTTTTGGAAATGTTAACATCTTTGATTGGTGAAGCAATTGGCACAAAGGTTGCAACTATTGCCATAATTTATGGCATGATCATGCACAGCAGAAACATGCAGGCCTCTGCCATACAGAGAATGTGGACTACAGCTGCTATCAAATGTCATGCTGATAACAAAGTAAGTGATATTTCTATATCATTCATGTATAATACATTTGTGCTGGTAGCTATTGGTTCAAATGACGTCAAGATATGTGGACAATTCAATCATTTCATTAGTGAATCACATTTCATTAAAGTGAATAAATTAACAGCAGCATCTTTTAATTTTATATGTGTACTTTGCTTACCATAAAGACTATCAAGTCTAACTAAACATTATACTTAAATATATATATATTAATTCTTGATTTGACAATGTAAAATTTAGAGACCCTGTTTGTTATATGGTATTTCCTTAGTTTCATCAAAACTTTGCTAATTAATATATATTTAAATACCATTTGAACTTAATATGAAATGCAACAACATATTGTTTAGTCTTAAATTTTCTTATTGTAGCTTCTTGAACGATTAAACAAGATCAACCTCACTTTGTCAAGCAAGAGCAATGTAGTGAAAGAGTTTGCTTCGGTGACAGAGAAGGGTATCTTCAAAGAGCTTCATAGTGGAAAAGATGGCAAAATAAATGGGGATAACCTTGACCTCCACGTTAAAACAAATGATGTTCGCATGTATAATCATGATAAGGATTACCATTTCTTTGCCAGTGGCTGGACCCAATTTCGTCTCCAAGAAGATGACATTCCTGCTGCTTTTTTGCAACAAAGAAATGAAGTATCCATACACAGGTTTCTACCATCAAACTATGAAATCAATCAGTTCCTAAAAGCAGTTAAAGTTCTGGTTGGAAGGGAAATCATCACTCACTGCTCTTCATTTAAATGGATGGAGCTAGTTGTGCCAAAACACATCACCCATGATTTGTCTGATGTTATGGTACGTAAATCGTCCTCCTATGTGATGCTGTTTGTTTGTTTGTTTGTTTGATTTATTAACGTCCTATTAACAGCTATGGTCATGTAAGGACGGCCTCCCATGTATGCGGTGTGTTGCGTGTATGTTGTGCGAGGTGCGTGTACTGGGAGACTGCGGTATGTTCGTGTTGTGTCTTCTTGTATAGTGGAACTGTTGGCCTTTTTATAGTGCTATATCACTGAAGCATGCCGCCGAAGACACCAAGCAACACACCCCACCCGGTCACATTATACTGACAACGGGCGAACCAGTCGTCCCACTCCCTGTATGCTGAACGCTAAGCAGGAGCAGAAACTACCACTTTTATAGACTTTGGTGTGTCTCGGCCAGGGAACAGAACCCAGAGCCTTCCTCATTGTACGAAGAGTCTTTCCAGCCTGTGCAGTAACAAATATGGTCACTGGTCAAGGTCAGATTGTTGCATGATTTTATTTGACTTTCCCGTTTGTGATTATGGATGACCGTGATGTAATGAATGTTATGATAATCGGTCACAGTTTAATACGTCGGTTACGTGATGATTTAACGGGTGAATGGTCAAATTTGGGGTTTGATAACGACTCGATAAGTGTTCATTGTTATGGTAAAGTTGGAGGTCGATTGAGAGATATCTATTCATGTATGTCTGATGCCATATCGACAATTAAGCCTAGGATAGTCTTAATCCAGATTGGAGGCAACGATATTGACTCAAGAGACTTTGAAAATGTTCGAGATCGCTTAGCGAGAGACTTGATTTCAGTACCTCAGTGGCTACGCGAAGGATTCTCTGTGCAACAGGTTGGGATGTGCAACTTTTCTATCGCGGGAAAACTCGAAATATTACTGTGCAGGATTACAATCATAGCGTAGATAGTGTTAATGATGTCGTAAAGTCAATGTGTGGATCCATTGAAGGTTGTTTTTACTGGCGACATAAAGGTATGAAGGACGCTTATTTTGATTGTTTGTGTCAAAGATGGAGTACATCTTTCGGACAAAGGGTTACGTAAATACAAGTACCGGACCGCTCCGTTTAAGGTTAGTAGTACTATGAACACACGTTGTGACTGCGCAGACTTTGTTTACATCTGTCCAACTCTATTCATTCACACCATGAACTTGGTAGTCATTGCGGCTGCGCGGAGTTTGTTTACATCCGCCCAACTCTATATGTATAGCGACTGCGCTGGATTGTTTACATCCGCCTATCTGGTTTTTTCAACTCATTTATATATGTGTCGTTCTACTTAGCGAGCATGTGTACCCAGAAACGATTACGTAACAGTATTCTCTTCAATTATATTCCTAAGCCAGCTATAGTTACCACAGCTCGCGTTGCGGTCTGAATTTTGAATGATAAATCAACTGAGTGATTGTTTGATTAGGCCTATACAATCTGATATTAATTAGATAATTAGATAGTGTCCCATGGCTTGACAACTTCGGCTCACGGTAGGGCCTACTGTTGTTATTTGTTTTCTTATAGATCTATATAAACTAATTCAAGTAGTAGCTGCTTCGTCATAATTGTATATTTTTAAGTTATTATGTTCAATATTTTATACAATTGTTGCTATTTGCTTTAACAACCTTTTATCAAGGTATGTATGTATTGTGCAGGCTTCATACCCGATTTAACAATACTTTACTTATTTCTGTTGTGCAGGGTTCATACCCGGTTTAACAACAATTTGTTATTTCTGTTGTGCAGGGTTTGTACCCGGTTTAACAACAAATTGATTTGTTTGTTGTGCAGGGTTTTATTTGATATTTCTGTTGTGCAGGGTTTGTACCTGGTTTAACAACATTTATAGTTCTGGTGTGCAAGGGTTTTAACCAGTTTAACACCAATTTTATGTCTCTTGCGCCTGGTTTTTAATCATGGTTACTTCCCTTATATAATGCGCATTGTTATTATACAGAAATAATTTCCATATATAATCTCATTGGTTTTATATTTGACATATTTCCATGTTATTGTGTCTGCTTAGTGTGTGATACTGAGGGTAACACTTCTTGCCGTTCATCTTTCACTAAGGCTGTAAAATCAGTGCTGTTAGTTTCTATGTTTTCTGGTTTTTACTTTGTGCTGTCCCACAATTTTATATTTTAAACAGACGCCCCAAACAACTCTGACAAATGTCAAACAGATTTGAATAATTTTTTACATCTATGTAAAATCACTGGGGTCCCAATTAAGTACACCTGTGAAAGGATCCCTAAATGGTCCCGACCAAGTATTACTATTTTGCGGGTCAATCGGAAATCCAAGATGGCCACTACAGCATCCATATCTAAAATATTTTAAACTACTTCTCAAGTTCCACTGGTGCAATTTAGCTGAAACTTGCATGAAATCATCCTGATATGGTTTGGAACCAAAAAACCAAAGATGCTTGCTTTGACCCCCATCTTATAAGCAAACTTTGAACTTCTTTTCAAGTTCTATCAATGCAATTAAGCTAATGATCCTGAAATGGTCCTAACCAAGTGTTCTTTAAACACATTTTGAACTTCAAGGATGGGCGCAAAAGTCATCATCTTGAAAGTCTTTTATTCAAATCTTTTCCTAGTTCTCTGGTGCCAAGATTGTCTGATGACCATTAATTAGGGCCATTCATTTTTTTTTTTTTCAAAAAAATTCAAATCCCATGTGGGGTGGTTGCCGGGTACTAGCCGCTGGCTAGGGTTTTCTCTCAATC
Organism: Argopecten irradians; assembly: GCF_041381155.1. Classification (NCBI taxonomy): domain Eukaryota; kingdom Metazoa; phylum Mollusca; class Bivalvia; order Pectinida; family Pectinidae; genus Argopecten; species Argopecten irradians. The sequence continues at coordinate 29,728,441 of NC_091149.1, forward strand.
AACCTTTGACCCTGGCATGTAAATGTACATAAATGACCTTGGTTGTTAATAAGACATAAAACAAATCAAATCAATTATTTACAATTTTTTGAACAGGTCAACTGAGAGTGTACATGTAGAAAGTAGTGGTTAGAATGTTAAATACTAAATGTGTGCTGTGTTTGTGCTGGGGTATATGGGTTGGGTAAAGTGAGTATTGTTAGGGCCAGGGACAAAAAAAAAAAAAAACCTATTAACTACTTTCTGTACACTTCAGTTGAGTCAAATCCAACATTGTACACAAGTACTGATTGTAATGGGAACCATTACACATCTACCTCAAACAACTCCACAGTCTTATCACTGCATGTATTCATTGTCCCTCAAAACCTTTAAGTACCAATTTTTATCTTTTTCTAGCAACTCATAAATTTTGACCAGTCAGAGGCCTTCGTTTATCACAGTATCCAAAAACATAGGAATGCTGTTCCGCATCCCTTTAAACCCCCTTTTACCAATGTAGACCAAAATCGGAGACCCAAATCTAAGAACAGAAAGTGGACCCTGGAAGCCATCTTGGAATTTCTATCCTGAAAAACCCTTTAAGCACACTCCCACGAGTATGTCTGTCAAGTTTCTCAAAACCCTTATGTACCTCAAACAACCCCACACTTGTGTCAGTGCATGTGGTTTAATTAACAGGGTATAGATTTTTGGGTGAGGGAGTGGGATTGGGACGATTGTTGAGGGGTTACCACTTCCTCAAGCGACATCAGTCCATGGACTTTACAAGGATATTACAGTACATCACATGATGTAATCCTTGTGCCAAGCTGGTGCCCTCCTCACACGGCCAGACCTACGGACAGACACAGGGGTGGGAGCGGGTGGTGTGGCTGGCTCATCATCGACATCTGCAAGGCTAAGGCTATCCTCCCCTCGGCAGTCGAGCGTAGCAGCAAAGTACACAACCTGCAAGAACACAAGCTACATTTCAGTAAACAAATAAAAGTGCTTAATGCACAGTATTTTTGTAGATATTCAAGTTAGAATCTGGCCTAACCAATGATCAGATATGTTGATGTGCATGTGATATCCCTTATATATATATATATTTATGATTATTTAGTGGATATGAAGGATAGGAATAATCTAACCGACGGCCAAAAATATTGTTTACTTATTTGTATATCGCATTGTATTACTGTTATATATATATTTTGTGATCTAGAGTGCAGAATATCCATAATTCTTCCTGATACAGTACAGTGCCAGAGATTTAGATAGTGTATATACTACCTATATGTCTCTGACAGTCTAATGAACTATTTTTTATATATTTTAAACAAGAGTCCAACTCTTCGCCTACTTTACAATAATATCAAATTACATTGGTGCCAAGTCAATCTAATTAAAAACACAGATTCTTAAAATCACTCTGTTACATAAATGAAAACTGAAAAGTCACTTCTCAGTTTCTAGAAGCTGGACAATTGGACAATTCTGATGGTCACCAGAAAGTCACTCCTAATGGATTGTTGCCAGATCCTTTATCAAACAGAACGATACATGTACAGTATTCAACCCAAAAAGGCGTTTAAAAATTAAAAAATGAAAAGGTGCTAATAATAAGACGATATTATTGAAAATCTAAACAGTTTTGTATAGTTCTGGTTTTTTTTAAGCCTGGGCAATTGAAATGGAGGCTTCAAAAAGAGGAAGGGCGCTTATAGGGACATGGGCCCTTATTGGGTTGAATACGGTAATAAGGAGAGTTCAATTATAGTGTGAAAACTGTTATGGTATATGTACATGTACGTACCCAGCCTGACTACACTTTAAAGAAGACAACATTATCTGTCTAGAAATCTTTCAAGCTACAATATTACAGCTTAAAGATAATGTATTCTACACTTAGCGTTAAAATGTAACATCTTACCACGGCCTCCGACAGAGACAGACGCTGGCCAGCCGCAACAGCAATCGAGGTTGCCACCCGGCTAACCAGGCTAAGGCCACGGAAGGACACAGCCTACAAGATCAAGAGTGACAAAATTTCAGTAAACAAATAAAGTTACATAATACACAATATTCCGCAGATATTCAAGTAAAAATCTTGTCGATCGAACTGATCTGGTATGTTTACTTGAATAAAATTAATTGATATCAGTAAAATAAGACTCTTTTTTAAGTGGATAGAGAAGTCGGGGGTAATCTACCTTAGGATCATATTTTAAATGTATATTTATTAATACATTGTGTTTGTGACCCAGAGGGTAGAATGTCTCTATCATTCATATACATGGTGATAGTGTCCTATAATCCTTCCTCTCCATATATGATATAGCACCCTTGATACTCCAGGGGTTCCGATCACTTATGATCTCTTCTCTCCTGGTAGTCTCTCTGTAGTCTTCAAAGGAAATATGTGTTAGCCTGTGATTGGTTCAGATTTTTTCCTCTCAGTGGCCTTCAGTTTCACTATAAGATAGTCCAGGGGTGTTGAGATCGTAAGTGATTGGAACCCCTGGACTATCAGGGATGACAAAATCGTAGTTTTCTCTTATTCTGTACCTCGATAAATAGTACAAACACTGACATGTTATAATTATTTTTATTTTCTTCCAATTTTATATAACTATGTATAAATATATATATATGTAATAAAATATTACATATATATAGATATAGAAAGATAGAGAGATAACAAGAGGCCCAAGGACCTTAAAGGTCATCTGACTACCTTGACGATAGTCATAAAGGAAATTATTAGATATGGTGTCATGGTCGATTTGAGATCAACCAGAGACGTAACAATACATATCAGCCAAACCACATGCACTGATAGAACTTGAGAAGTTCAAAATGTGTCTTCAACATGGTGGCTGTGGCAGCCATCTTGGATTTCAGATCAACCCAAAAAATAACAACATTTTGTCAGAACCATGTCAGTATCATTTCAGGCAAGTTTCAGCCAAATCGCACCGACAGAACTTATGTTCAAAATGTGAAAAGTTTACTGATGGCTATATATCCGTTGGGTCAGGTGACCTTAAAATATCTATTGAGCCATTATACCAAACGCTTGCGGTCTGACACTAATGACCGCTAAAGATGATTAATATGACACAATTTTTGGCAAAGTGATATGGGCCTGTATCGCTCACCTGGTTATTTTAATGCTAAGTAATGTTCTGATTACAAGATCATTGTTTCTTTTCTGACGGAATTTAAAGATTTACCTCTAATTTCCCTATTGGGACCCATTCTTTCTGCTCCAAGGGGGTCAGAGCCAAAATTTATACAAACTATGTTCTCTTCCCGTAAGGATGTTTCTGGCCAAATTTGGTTACATTCTATGCAGAACTCTATGACTAGTAATGATTTAAAGGATTTATCTCTATTTCCCCTATTGGGCCCCGCCCCTCCTGTCCCTGGGGGATCAGAGCCAAAATTTATACAAACTCTGTTCCCCTTTCCCCAAGGTTGTTTCTGGCCAAATTTGGTTACATTCAATGCAGAACTCTATGACAAGTAGCGATTTACAATGTACCTCTTTTTCCCCTATTGGGCCCCGCCCCTCCTGCTCCCGGGGGGGGGGGGGGGGGGTCAGAGCCAAAATTTATACAAACTTCAAACTCTTTTCCCCTTCCCCCAAGGATATTTTCTGGCCATTCTATGTACAGGGACCTGGCACGAAAAATTTTAACCAATAGTATACATCTATATATTAGGCCTATAGTATCACGGGTATGAACTCGGCAGTAGAGAAAAATAGACCTTTTTTTCAAACCGTGATTATTTTAATAAATGGGTTCTATATAACATTGACGGATATCTTACCTGAAAGAGAAATAAGTTATCTTTCCATCGAGTGCTTGATGAACAAAATTGGCCAAGTATTGACAAAGTTATGGCTTGATGAATCGGGAAAATAAAAAATATGCTAGGTAGACACGAAATGTCGTCTCGGCTCTAATGGACACCTCAAAAACCAAGCCAAAATCACATGTAACGATCAGCTGACTGACGATCAGCTGTTGTGTGTTTATGTTACTGAACTGTACCCCTGGTGTGTTTACATGGAATAAACGTGTCATTACGGTTGAATTGTATATTATTAGTAGTACATGGCAAATGGCAATGTTTTTATCTAACTGACCATGCTATCAGATGGTAAATGTATGTGATAACAGATTGTATGTGAAACAGTTTGTTGGCAAGTAGTGTGTCACTGGCTACGATAGCCGCCATATTGGATCGTGACTAAGCAGGCGGTCAGAATTTGAATTAGCTATTTTGTCTATGTAAGCTCCATGATCAATCTTATGATTTAATTCAGTGATTGTTAAGACAATAACAATACTATTCATCAAAATGTATGTGTTTAATACGTACTTGTGGCGTACAACGGCCGATTTCAAGACATATTCGGTCCGAGCAGTTGTACTGCTTTCACGGTGAAACTGTTGACGCTGACGTTCCGGCTGGTTTTTGTGTACATTTTTAAATATGGATCGGAAACGGAATCAGATACTTGTAACTATATTTTGTGTATTTAAAGAACATTTTTCAGTCGATAAACAGTTGGTTTACGCTATGTATAACCTTTTCTTTGTGCTACATTTTTGGCACTATATTGTGATGTCGGCAATGTACAACTGTTATTGTTGTAAACAGCCTGGAGGGCCTCCACTTTGCCTCCACATTGCCTCCACTTTTTCCATATAAGGAAATGTGGACGCCCGAGGGGTATATAAGTCGGAGCGATTACTGTGATTTTTAACGTCTCCTCCCGACATCGGATACGTATTCTTGCGCCATTTTGGTTCTCATCATGACACATTAGTAGATAGGCCTACAGGAGTTATCTCCCTTATATTGATTATAGGAAAGTTGGCATAACTTATAATACAAATCGTCTATTGTTCAATAGGGATTATTACAAGATATTTAGAGATGAATCTTGTAATAGAGGAATTGATAACTTGATCAATTTCCATAAATAATTTGTACTGAGGTACAAGAGTCTAGTGTACTCTTGTATCTCTATTACAAGATATAGTTAATCTTGTAATAGTGAGATTGATTATTACTTGATCAATTTCTATAAATTATTCTTAAAATTCTATAAATTGTACTTAGGATAATACAGGAGTCTAGTGTACTCTTGTATTTCTATTACAAGATATAGTTAATCTTGTAATAGTGAAATTGATTACTTGATCAATTTCAATAAATACTTTTGTTCATTACAAACACAGTGGTTTAAAAGCCTTGAGTATTTCTATTACAAGATATTTGGAATTGTGAATCTTGTAATAGGGAAATTGATGCATTGCTCAATTTCCATAAATAATTGTAGATAATTACATGTGTTAATACAAGAGACTAGTGTTCTCTTGTATATCTATTACAAGATATTTGGGTTGAAATCTTGTCATAGAGAAATTGATGCATATTGATCAATTTCTACAAACTACTAACTAAATATACAGAGTTACTATTATCTTTATTCTGTTGTCGCGATTGTTGCTATTGCATCTTAGTTATCACTTTGTTGTTTCTTTATAAAAAGACAAGTCATATATTATAACAGGGAGTTTAACTATCAACTTAGATAATTGTACATTTGTACTCGCTACCATTTATAGCTTCTATATTCTGGCATAATCTCTAGTTGTACAGTAATTAGAGTGATAGAGAGTGTGATTACACATTGTGACTCTGTATCTGCAGAACCAGAATTATATGTATGAACTTGTATGGAAGCGTTGAGTTATTCTTTCCAATAATTGTCTAATCAGATGATCTGTGATCACAACCCAGTATTTTAGACTTGAGTGAGAAACCCTCAAGTAGAAACGAGGAAGTAGTTCGTTTCACACAAAATCTACGCTTGTGGTGGTAAACAGTACCCAAAACTGTGTTCATCCACAATCTCCTTTGGAGGTGTCATGACCCGTACTTTGTAGAAACTCCATTTAAACATCGTGTTGCTCACTTACTTTAACCGTCACCGCCATGTTCATTTGTTCTTCGGAACGCTTCTCGAGTTTACCCACAAGTACAACATTACATAATTTGCATAATATAGTCACGATATGTAAAGTCGAGAAGCGTTCCGAGAGAAAATCTGTTGAATTCTTCCCCTTGGAAAACGCTGTTTCTGTATAAAATTGAAACTTATGGTGGCGATAAAATTTTCAAAATGAAGAGAGAAGGTCTTTAAGAATTTCAAATTCCCTAAATATTTTCTGGAAAGAGCTTGTAAACATTTGGGCAGATCTGTCTGGTGATGAACTCCCCACAATCCCTTGCAAAGTTGTATCTCAGCCAATCTAGTATATTAATTAATTACATAAAAATTGAAAACAATATTAACCTTTAACCATATTGCTAACTAAGACCGTGTTTATTTTCAACCAAAATTGCTTACATTGCTATATCTTTCATGTTAATTATGTAGACCTCTTGTGTACAAATAAGCTCACTCTTTATAAATAAATCTCTTTCTTTTTATCACGGTAGCCTATTTAAAATTGTGTATGACATATGAATGAGACATAAAAAAAAAAAAAAAAAAAAATATCAATATCCAAGATGATGCCATCTTGTCTCAAAATGAATATGCACAGCTAGGGCCACAGGGAAACTTGAGGCAGATCCCTTTAGTGCTTTCTGAGTAAAAGACTAAAAGCGGTAACAAACTTTACCTATCAAATTCCAAGATGGCGGTCTGGTGGCCACCTTGTTGACCAATCGGTTCCAAACTGCACACTGGAACCTGGAAAGAATTTCTAACCAACAGTATATACACAGAAACATATACATATTATATATGTTTCTGATGTACACACACATAGATATATGATACATATATGGTTAGAAATTCGTTCCAGGTCCCTGTGATACTGCATCAATAGCATATACTAGTAGTAACCACAGAAACATATATACATAGAGATTGAAAACTCCTTCTTTGTCTATGTTGACAGGCAGCGGGACCTCTGGTTTATAGGCATATTCCCTTGGCTAACTACTTTTAAGTGTATTCTTTCAAACATGATATTTTTGCATCAACTCAAAGTTTAAACATTATGTCATGGTTTGACTGTGACCAGTTTTCCCGATTGATATTATTTAATGTGATTTTTGAAAGCATGAAAATCAGCAATTTTACCTAGTTTTTCGAAAATCAGACATTCAAAACCGAGAGTGCATTTTGTTTTATTCAAATACAAGTTAAAATATTATTTTTTCTATCCAAAATCGTACTCAAACCATCTGAAAAATACTGAACTTTTATAACATATCAAATTTATTTTGTTGTATTTAACTGTTTAAGAGTTTATCTAAAACCCCCTAAGCACATACAGAGGTACATCTGCCGATCGTAAAAATTGTGGAGTTGCCAATCTCTATGTATATATGTTTCTGGTAACCAGGAGAAACTACATATGAAATTTGAGACAGATCCCTTTAGCCCTTTCTGAGAAATAAGGGTTACAAACTTCATCTATCAAAATCCAAGATGGCGACTTGCCATCAGGAGAAACTACATATGAAATTTGAGACAGATCCCTTTAGCCCTTTCTGAAAAATAAGGGTTACAAACTTCAACTATCAAAATCCAAGATGGCGACTTGCCAACAGGAGAAACTACATATGAAATTTGAGACAGATCCCTTTAGCCCTTTCTGAGAAATAAGGGTTACAAACTTCAACTATCAAAATCCAAGATGGTGACTTGCCATCAGGAGAAACTACATGAAATTTGAGACAGATCCCTTTAGCCCTTTCTGAGAAATAAGGGTTACAAACTTCAACTATCAAAATCCAAGATGGCGACTTGCCATCAGGAGAAACTACATATGAAATTTGAGACAGATCCCTTTAGCCCTTTCTGAGAAATAAGGGTTACAAACTCCAACTATCAAAATCCAAGATGGCGACTTGCCAGCCATCTTAGCTTGTTGACCAATCCTAAAATATAATACACTGCAACCCTAGTAGTTGTGCATACAGTAGGACTGAATGGTCATAGTTGATATTTTTAGTAAGCAGAAAGCCCCTGTTTTGACTTTTGACTTTATTGTCATCATAAGTACAAATGGATTAGGTGTAAGTTATTTTAACTTTTAGCAATTATTATTTTAGCCTTCTTCAATTAACATGTAATAATTTCCAAGTGATGGCATAGGTATAAATAAGTTGAATTTAACATACTGTTTACTTAATAACAAGATATACAATAATTATGTTCAAATATTCTACTGGACTTTATAAATGACTGAACAGGTTCAAATAAATAACAATTAACTTACAAACCCAAGTCAAGGATTTATAATTGAGAAGGATTCGTCACTGTCTCTTTACACTACTTAACACCACGCGAGACGCCTATGAACCGGGAATAAAAACCATTTTTCTCAACAAATACTTGTCTTGTCGAGTCAAACGAAACACCAATGTAAAGTTAATAAAATTTCACAACGTTTAGTACTTGCTTTAAGGGCGGAAATATTTAAAAGAAATGTCTTAAATTTTCGTTAAAAAAATACGACAGCTCATGAAATGACGGCTCGCTTCAGAAAGTAAGACGCCGGCGGATAACAAAGGAAAATCAGTGGTCGACCAGCGTCACAGTCAGTGCACAAACACAAAAACTCCTGCGCCGTACTTGCCCAAAACCCTGTGTGACTTATCCTTCTCATATACGTTCTTGCCCAAGTTTTTCATTTCCATAATGTAACAAATTTAGATCTACTCTTATGTTCAGGTCATTAAAAACTTGGGCCATATCAGCACGGGCAGTAGTAGAATTCTGATCGACATTCAAGAAAGAAATGGTTAGCATTTTTATAAATGTTGCCATAGTTATCACAAATAGTCTGGTGCCAAATTTATAGGTGAAAGGTAACAAACACTGAAGTCTTACTAAGTACATTCATGTGTATAAATAGGTTAGGGACGAGATATCGTTTCAAAGAAGAAAAAGATAAGAATTTAACATTACCATCAAAGTTGGGAAAGTAGGATTTTGTTGCAGTAGAAAGTCAATGATTTGGAATTTAATGTGTAAGGATTATCAGATGGACTGAATTACCATGTAAGGAAGAGACAAAAATCTTGTGCGAGTTATTCCCCTGTAGCGAGAGCTACTCATAGACTTCAGAATGCACTCTCTTAAACAGTTGTAGATCTAGTCACTGTGTATTAATAAATTTTCTACATTTTATGAGTGACGTCTTAGTTTTCCCGCCATTTTCGGAAAATGTGGCGTTTATAGAGGTATGCTAAAAGGGTTTTCTGTTTTACCCTTGTGACCTTCAGTGAATATTAAGGTCATTCATTTGATAGCTTGAGGTACATGTAGTCCTTCATACAAACATGCTACCAATTAATCTTATTTAATCGTCTGTCCATGGCATCGCGGCCTCGTTTACCAAGTATTGTTCCGACTGATTCAAAGAGCATTAAACCTCAAATTCTGGGATTTTCACTCCAGAAAGATATTTTTCTCAATCCCAGTTATTATTAATTAACATATTGATTGGGGAAAACCTCATCAGTTGTAATAACTTGTGGCTAATCCCGTGATTTTTTTGTGAAGACAATAAATTATGTTTAAAGTCAATAGTAACTTAAACTAACTTAATTAATTAGTCCGGACTAGGAACAAACCTTAGGTTACATACCTGTCCGCGAGCAATAGCCTTGTTTAAGCAATGAAACACAAGTTCCATGGCAATGACAAAACGGAGAAAGGCTTCCATTCTTGGATCGATACAAAAGCGTGCGTATGGCTGAGAAGGTTTCTGAGATCTGGGCCGAGAGCCGAAGAAAATTTTCTGAACCAGTAATAGTCTTCGTTTCTGTCACGTGACCAGCATAGTCGTGTCAGCCAATAGTGACAACTTCCAACTAGGTGAAAAGTAATCAACTCCGCACTACACCACTAATAAACCTACTTACATTTCTATACATACATCCTCGATATTCCAAGGGTTACTATCACAGTCGTTATAATATATATTCACACCAATGAAAGTTAGTAACCCCTGAAGTATCGAGGATGGAGGTCACTAGGATATATCCAAATACAAATGTATACATAAACTGTCGGTAACTATACGTCAAACAAACGATTATTTAGATTATCATCAAATATGGGGCTCGTGGAGGGTACGTTCTGGTTTCTAATATTTTGCTCATATTTTAACTAATATGACTTGAGCTAAGTCTAACTAAATTAATTATATATGCGTCTGTGATATATGTATTGTTGCTTATATTCTTCCTTTCTCTGTCTTGTTTACTTGCCTCTTTTTTATTATTAATTTTACAACTGTATGCCGCAAATATAGCACTAAAGCGTAAAAATGAAATTTCACGTATCTTGCAATTGCCTTAAAACTTCAAAATTAATTCTATCTCTTCACAAAGAACATTGTATAGAGAAACATATTTACAACGTTCAACGAATATAATGTAGAAGAACAAAAAAATAAAACCTTTTCAAACAGAACTTCAATAGATTTTTATGTGTAAATATTAATATCATCTTTGAGGAATGAAAGAATTGATTATTGATTGCAACGGAAAGTTCTCCTTGATAGGAAGGTTTATATCATAATTTCTGATCGAACCTTCCTTAAACAATGTTTTATTTATCAAAGCAGAAATTTAGATTTTAGAATTAATACTGATTATGTAGCCACCATAGACTCCGGTACTGCCGTTTATCCACATCATTTTAGAATTAATACTGATTATGTAGCCACCATAGACTCCGGTATTGCCGTGTATCCACATCATTTTATAATTAATACTGATTACGTAGCTACCATAGACTCCGGTACTGCCCGTGTATCCACATCATTTTAGAATTAATACTGATTATGTATATAGCCACCATAGACTCCGGTACTGCCGTGTATCCACATCATTTTAGAATTAATACTGATTATGTACGTAGCCACCATAGACTCCGGTACTGTCGTGTATCCACATCATTTTAGAATTAATACTGATTATTTAGCCACCATAGACTCCGGTTCTACCGTGTATCCACATCATTTTAGAATTAATACTGATTATGTACGTAGCCACCATAGACTCCGGTACTGTCGTGTATCCACATCATTTTAGAATTAATACTGATTATTTAGCCACCATAGACTCCGGTTCTACCGTGTATCCACATCATTTTAGAATTAATACTGATTATGTAGCTACCATAGACTCCGGTACTGCCGTGTATCCACATCATTTTAGAATTAATACTGATTATGTAGCCACCATAGACTCCGGTACTGCCGTGTATCACATCATTTTAGAATTAATACTGATTATGTAGCCACCATAGACTCCGGTACTGCCGTGTATCACATCATTTTAGAATTAATACTGATTATGTAGCTACCATAGACTCCGGTACTGCCGTATATCACATCATTTTAGAATTAATACTGATTATGTAGCCACCATAGACTCCGGTACTGCCGTGTATCCACATCATTTTAGAATTAATACTGATTATGTAGCCACCATAGACTCCGGTACTGCCGTGTATCCACATCATTTTAGAATTAATACTGAGTATACTGTAGCCACCATAGACTCCGGTACTGCCGTGTATCCACATCATTTTAGAATTAATACTGATTATGTAGCCACCATAGACTCCGGTACTCCCGTGTATCCACATTATTTTAAAATTAATACTGATTATGTAGCTACCATAGACTCTGGTACTCCCGTGTATCCACATCATTTTAGAATTAATACTGATTATGTAGCCACCATAGACTCCGGTACTGCCGTGTATCCACATCATTTTAGAATTAATACTGATTATGTAGCCACCATAGACTCCGGTACTGCCGTGTATCCACATCATTTTAGAATTAATACTGATTATGTAGCCACCATAGACTCCGGTACTGCCGTGTATCCACATCATTTTAGAATTAATACTGCTTACGTTGGCCACTATTATCGTTTAGGTAACTCCGTGTCATACAGTATATATGTATATATATCCATATAACTCACAATGAAGTATGTGTAACATTGTGCATTAACGGATATCGAACCAGTGATCATATCGGTTGTACATAATTATTTCAAATAAAGAATAACATCTTAAAAACCACATACCTGTGTGCATGTACACCAACTCCTGAACTGGACAACCCCCACTCGTAAACGTTTGTACCAAATCAGGCTACATGTAACATCTTTGTTTGATTGGAATTAATACTAAATGTATTACCCATTTCAACGCACGCGCATGGGTTAGTAACCAGAATACTACATGTAACCAGTTTGGAGCACGTGCGCGAGTCCGTGCATAGCTATATGATAGTACATGACCGAGACCACAGGGGCTTGTTACATTGCAAGACTGGGTCACAGGGGCACATGGTCCTAAGCGAGGGTTTAATGTAAGACTATTTAAAAATCTCATGAATATATATGTCTTTAATTATGCTTGATGAAAAAATGAGTCAAAGACTCGTCTAACTTTTGGTCAAGTATGACAACATCTATGTAACATATTGTTAAGGTGCACGGATAAACGTTTCTATTAGTAATCACAATACTGAAATCTGAACGGGGGAAAGAACATTAAAATGTCCAATAATGAAGCAAGGACTAAATTAATTCCATATGTGTTTAGAACTGAAAGGAAATTTTGATATAGTATGCTTGTAAAGTTGATTTTATCACTTTTGTAATGTTGGTATATTATGTATCCGTTCTTGGAGCACCTTATGACTACAGGTTTGCCATTTCATGCACCAAACGAAAACGAGGCTTGTTATTTAACTACAAAGTACATATTGCAACTGTTCGGGTTCAGTAAAGTATGAATATCACCATATACAAACTGGAAATTATGCATCATTACATGGTAGCCATCTCCTGCAGCCATGTAATGCAATTTCGAAAACTGTCCAGACTCGGCACAAGACCTTGTACTTCATAATCTCAGCACAAATGTCGTGGAAGTGTATTCAGATAAGTCATTCGTTAGTCCCTCTTTTCAGCTGCTATACATTACTTGCAACCTATTATACAGCATCGTCGCAAGCTATTATATAGTATCCTGGAAAGCTACTATGCAGTATCTTCGCAAGCTACTATACCGTATCCTCGCAAGCTTCTATACATTATCCTTGTAAGCTTCAATATAGTATCCACGGAAGCTACTATACAGCATCCTTACAAGCTACTATACGGTGTCCTCGCAAGCTTATATACAGTAACCTCGCAAGCTTATATACAGTAACCTCGCAAGCTTATATACAGTATCCATCCTCGCAAGCTACTATACAGTATCATCGCAACCTTCCATATGCTATCCTAGATACTAGACCTCATCTTTGCAAGCTAGTATACAGTATCATTGCAAGCTGTTATACATTATCCTCGTAAGCTACAATACAGTATAATTGCAACCTATTATACAGCATCGTCGCAAGCTTCTGTACATTATCCTTGCAAGCTGCTATATAGTATCCTTGCAAGCTACTATACAGTGTCCTCAGAAGCTACTATACAGTGTCCTCGCAAGCTACTATACAGTATCCTCGCACGCTACTATACAGTATCCTCGTAAGCTACTATACAGTATCCTCGCAAGCTACTATACATTATCCTCACAAGCTACTATACAGTGTCCTCGCAAGCTACTATACAGTATCTTCGCTAGCTACTATACAGTATCCTCGCAAGCTACTATACAGTATCCTCGCAAGCTGCTATACATTATCCTCGCAAGCTACTATACAGTGTCCTCGGAAGCTACTATACAGTATCCTCGCAAGCTACTATACAGTATCCTCGCACGCTACTATACAGTATCCTCGCAAGCTACTATACAGTATCCTCGCAAGCTACTATACATTATCCTCGCAAGCTACTATACAGTATCCTCGCAAGCTACTATACAGTATCCTCGCAAGCTACTATACAGTATCCTCGCAAGCTACTATACATTATCCTCGCAAGCTACTATACATTATCCTCGCAAGCTACTATACAGTGTCCTCGGAAGCTACTATACATTATCCTCGCAAGCTACTATACAGTATCCTCGCACGCTACTATACAGTATCCTCGCATGCTACTATACAGTATCCTCGCAAGCTACCGTATAGCATTCTCGCAACCTACTAAACAGTATCCTCGCTAGCTACTGTACAGTGTCCTCCCAAGTTACTTTACGATTTCCTCTCAAGCTACTATATAGTGCCGGTGCAAGCTACTAAATAGTTTCCTCGCATGCCACTATACAGCGCCAGTTTCAAAACAATGCAAATAACTTTACAGTTTTACCTGATAATCAGCAATTACAAATTGCAATGGTAAAAAAGATAAGGTACTAATTAATGTACATTTATATTTTTTCAGATTAGCTTATAAACCCGTGGTCGTGCTTGAAGCAATGCTAAGTAGACAGAATATCTTATTACTTATAAAAAATATAAGGAAGTTGATTAATTTCTTCGGTGACAAACAGCAGATCAAGTTTTACGTACAAGAAAATAAGTTGTACATAAAGATACTAACTTGTACGTAGAAGTTACTAACTTTACGTACAGCATTGTGACCCTAATACGCCGTCGTACTAAAGAGAGTATCTTCAATTAGTAAAAATATCAGATCAACTCAACTTTTACGAACATGGTATTAAGTTGTACGTACAAGATGATATAATGTACATTTACGTACAGGATAATAAGTTGTACAAACAAGAAACTAACTTGTAAAAACAAGATACTAAATCTAAGTTGAGCGAACAAGATACTAACTTGTACGTGTAAGATACAAGTTGTACGTACAAGATGATATAATGTAAGTACAGGATTATAAGTTGTAAAAACAAGAAACTAACTTGTACAAACAAGATACTAAATCTAAGTTGTGCGAACAAGATACTAATTTGTACGTGTAAGATACAAGTTGTACGTACAAGATACTGTCTTGTTCATACAAGATAAAAAGGTTTACGTACAAGATACTAAGTTGAGTGAACAAAATACTAATCTGTACGTACAAGATATTAAGTTTACAAGTTCCTAAGTTGTATGTACATGATACTAAGTTGTACGTACACGATACTGAAAGTTGTTTATTTGTTTGAGTAATTAAATCCTTTTAGCCGCCCGGGTTATGTATATGTATGGACGGCCTCACATGCATGCGGTGTGCAGCTTGTGTTAAGTGCGGTATGTACGGAGCCCGCGAAGGGACATGGAAATATATTTATTAATCCGTGCACACGGTTTGTCAATCCGTTCGCACGGATTACTAATCCGTGCACACGGTTTGTCAATCCGTCCGCACGGTTTGTCAATCCGTTCGCACGGATTACTAATCCGTGCACACGGTTTGCCAATCCGTCCGCACGGTTTACTAATCCGTGCACACGGTTTACCAACCCGTGCACACGGTTTGCCAATCCGTCCGCACGGTTTGTCAATCCGTTCGCACGGATTAGTAATCCGTGCACACGGTTTGTGAATCCGTGCACACGGTTTACCAATCCGTGCACACGGTTTGTCAATCCGTGCACACGGTTTGTCAATCCGTGCACACGGTTTGTCAATCCGTCCACACGGTTTACTAATCCGTGCACACGATTTGACAATCCGTCCGCACGGTTTACCAATCCGTGCACACGGTTTGACAATCCGTCCGCACGGTTTACCAATCCGTGCACACGGTTTGTCAATCCGTCCACACGGTTTACTAATCCGTGCACACGGTTTACAATCCGTGCACACGGTTTGTCAATCCGTCCACACGGTTTACTAGATCTATGCACTGGGATTACTATCTTCACTGGACAAGGGTTCAATTCAATACTTAGGGTTTACACGGACTCGTATTAAGGATTACACGGTCATAGAAGGTAAAGACATGCTACTTTCTCTTATCTAACCTTTTTGGTCAATTCTTTGTATTATTTTGTTAGGGAGAATAGCTGTATTCTACTTCTTACTTCGTGTGAATGTAATCAAAATGATGTGAGAAAACATACCAGGTGTACAATTGTCACGTTTTTCTTCGAGTTTATACGACGTTCTTATACAATATTGTTATATATAAATTTAGAAGATAATGGCTTATAATTAAATCCAGATTTTGAGATACATATGATAAAATGTGGTATTACAGTGTATTGTCTGAAGTTTATGCAAAATATTGTATTTTTTCTGTTACAGGTATGGATGACGGATGTACATGTATGCCATTGGACAATCGATATTTCGTCAAATATATCCATAGAATCGCTTGATTAAAAATCATAACTTCAGTTTTGATGTGGAATATGTACATTGGTCATTGGGATAAATCATTTAAGTCCTTTTAGCAACCCAGAGTTTCTGCAAGCTTAAAATACCCCTATAGATATTATCCACGGTGATACAACGGGCTTAATAAACTGTTAACTACAGTGCAGATAATTGTCAGAAATAATGAATGATCTTAGTTCCTGACCAATGAAGGGACTGTCTTCACGGATAAACTTAAAATAATAGAAATGCGACGTATTTAAATTTAAAGTAATCCTGAAATTCTGTGTAAATACAAGTGAATATAAGACATCGTTTTAAATAGATGGAACAACGTCTTAGAATGTGACGTGACAGTCGGGGAAAACTGTGTACCTTCGATATATGAGTAGTGCCTTATTATGCCATAGCCATCGAAAAGCAAGTTTCGAACTGGCAATTTATATAATTAGGGGCAGCATGCCAGCTGACGCCTGATTCACAGGGACATGAGAATTAGTTACACTTTATATAACCATGGACACACCAGAGTGCCCACAGACCATTTTAGATGTTTTAGAGGCTAGATAAAAAAAAAATAGGTAAAAATCATACTCTATAGTTCGGTATCAGTGTCTTAGTAACTCGGGCTACCTTGCTTGTCGGGACATTACTCGGTTGTCTGACCGATTGGAGCCCTACTCTTTATGTTGTGTCATTATTCAAGAATGCTACATATGTAATATCAATACCTATAATTCATTCTAAAGTTGCCGTAGCTATCATATCATTTCTAAACGCGTGCACAATATAGAAGCCTACGAATTAGTTAAAGGAGAGTTGCCAAGTGGTTCAGATGTCCTGACATATTACCACACTACCTCTGGATCGCGAGTTCAAAACTTTCTTCCCTATGTATACAACTGTATACATTACAAAGAGGTATGATTTTTACCGATTTTAATTTAGACCCTTAAAATATATAATATGCATTGCCATCCAAAAGGTCTGTTACAAGTGTCTAGATTCTGTATAAAATAGTTTTGACAAAAATCCATGTGTAACAAAACTTTTGGAGGACAGTGTATGTCCAATATTACGAGTTGAAGTACATATGGACCATCAAGTCCCTGTGGTCAAGGATTACGTCCTTATAGAAAACAACCAACTGTTCTGTACCAACAGAGGAATATTAGTTAGCTATTGAGTTCTATAATTAAAGTCTAGGTTCTCATATAACACTAGATAGAACAAAAATGGGTCCTTCTGCTCAAACTCCAACCAGGGTAGCTATATTGAATTAAGGCGCATTATGCGCTAAAAAATCCTGAAATTCTAATATTTTACCTATTCATTATCAAAATTGATATTTTGAACTTAAATCTCAATATGAATTTCCAAATTCATATCATGGTTATCTAGGAATAATTGCCTGTCAGAAAACATTTTTACTTTAGAAATTCATAATTAGCCAGCCAATCAGCGGCCGGGTTAAATTTTATCCTGGGCTCGTATACACAGGGACCATTTCGAAGGTCTTTTTTTCATTTTGTTGGTTGTTCCCTACTGTGGTTCACATCGTGTACAAGAGAAATCGCTGTAGTGTGTGGTGTATAGATAGGAGGCTGCGAAGAATCACTTCATATTATAGATTGACGAAATACAAGCACGAGTTTCATGTTTTCCCATTATTCAGTCAATATCCTATCTTTAACAAAGCACATCATAATTTCTACAAGATAACTTATTAATCTTTACTCATCCTCGATAACCCAGTGTTAATATGACTGTTTTTATATCGACCGTGGATATATCGTCAGTGATAGCAACCCATGGAGTATCGAGGATGACCGCCCCTCACTGGGCATCCTTTTTTGCGCTGAACCCATGCAGGTAAATTGAGGTTCTTGGAATTCTCAAAATCTTACATTTTCTCCCTTTAAATGTTTTGCATATACAGCAATAATGACCATATAATAATGTAGAAAGCAATGTCATTTACAACGGCTAACAAACCAAAACCAAATCTGACGCCGACGCCAAGGCGATTCCACAAAACAAGGAATGTGTACCTAAATACTCTATGGTGTTTTACCAAATTCTGTAAAACATTGCTGCACACAACGATGCGTATGGTACATGTATATATTTAAAAAAAAACAACATATATTTGTGCCTTTCTGTGTTAATTAAGTCATATGTGCCTGTATATAAAGAATAACACAGTCCTTGGGATTTTGAGCACAGGTATTCGTCACATCTCCTCTATATTCGCCAATGTTATCCACTTCTACTTGAAAGTACACGCACCTCATGTTTCGAAATTTGTTACAACGCTCAGCCGAAAAAGTTCAAAGAATATTACAAAAATAACATTGAAGCTAGTCCGAACTGTCTTTATAAGGTCGCCGCCCTTCGTACATGAAAATAAAGAAAAAACACACTCTTTAAAATTGAATCCTACACACTGACAACTTCAGTTTGCGGCCGCCATTTTTTTATCCACTGTAAAAAAATCTTATCAGCGGGAATGCGATGTTTGAAGTCAGCTCATTATATAATCAAGCGATTCAAAGCCTTTTAAGATCCGACGAACGTGATCTTCATCCGACAGAAGCTCAGTGCTGTTGCTCTTTATTTGCAAGCGTTCAAGTGATAAACTAACGTCCAATATATGTTACGGAAATAAAAGTTTCTTTCTTCTCTTATGTGGGTTTCCTTCTCAAATGGGGATTTGGGGACAAGGATAGTGTGAAAATATATATTGATAAAAAATAAACAAAAAATTCGGCTCCGTTATTTCCATAAATTGAACTTTTTAACATTGCATAATTTATGCTTACTGAAGCCTTCGGTCATATTACCAAACTTGATATCGTCTTTAGACGTCACATTGTCAGATTGGTTCCCAGTCGTCAGTAAGCCAAACACAGGGATCTGATAATTAGTTACAGTTTATAGAAATACAGGTTACAAGAGTCGTTGTTGTTGCATACAGAATATATGCCGCAGGGTGAGTTACCTGTTAAAAGTTACGAGCTTGAACTCGAGTATGGAAAACATTGTATGACCTGTGTCTACCACAATACGTTTTAAAGGTCTAAATCTTACATTTGTCTTATACATGTACACCATGTAGAGTATGATTCCAGCCGATTTATTATATAAATCTATACAACGACTGAAAATGGTTATACATGTCTATAAACTAAGTAATTTGCAGATGCCTTTGAGCTCCAACATTCGGACGAGGACAACTGTACAATTTTAAAAGTGAACGAATCCATGTACAGGTTGATGTTAAGAAACAAACAATATATTGTGTCCATTTAATACTAGATTATTGTACATGTATTTAAGCACTATATGAAGACGGACCATGTTACAACTCATTTAAATATTGCTAATGTAAATATTTTCATATGTACAGGTCAGCATACATACACTGATTATACATGTAACAAAAAATGTGAAAACGTAGCCAAAACAAATCGATTTATTGTGACAATCAATCAACTATCATTTGTAAAATAATGAGATACATTTGTGTATCAGTCAGCGTATATACATGTTTTTTTTTTTATTAAAGTCAACAATAAATCCATGGAAAATATCCCGTTTGACATAAAACCCCAAAACATGTACCTTGTCGAAACACCTTTTATTTTAAAAAATAGGAATATAAAACGAGACTGATAATTTTGTAGAGTTGCAAAAGTTAATTAACACTACACTTATCATCATCTTCTGAACAATTTAAATAAAATGTTCACCTTCCTAACGCGGGTCGTCTTATGCTTTCCGCCTCGTTGTAATCATCGTGCGTTAGTTGACTATCACTGTGTCAGACGAAAAAACAGCTCAATGAATATTTTCTTCACATGTAGTTTTAAAGAAACATTTTTTTTTGAATGGCAGTGTTTATTGGTCTTTGGTCCAATTAGTGACAGTCGCGCGATGTCTTTCACCTTGAGTTCGAAACCTATGTGGAGTGGGGCAGTTGTCAGGATTTTGAAACATATCGATGGTTTTCTCCCAATACGTACTCTTGCTTTTTTTTTCTCTCGATAAGACTCGTCCTTTTATAGCCCTGTCTGATCTTATCCTTGATCACCAGGCGAGCGTGACATTATTTTAAGGACAATTAATAATATGGTTAACTAATCAATGTCAGATTTTAGATAGAGCCATTTTAGCATCACATTGAAACACAGTCAACCGGTATTCTTCTTAAAAACTTTGGTATCGTTTTACCACCAGTATGTCGTCTCTCCGTTGAGTTACACAATAATATTTGACTACTTTTTCCCGTAATGGAAGCACGTGTCTTTGTTTTTGAATTGCCGTCAACTGGAATATGAAGTAGAAATTGTCTATTAGATGAAGTACATATATACATGCATTGCGTATATTCTTTTTAATATTACTCTTTACTCTGTGATCTAATTACTTAAAATGTTAACATCGACTTCTAAGCATACTTATAACATGTCGTTTACTTCATACTTACAAATTGAAAATAATCAATAATCTGTAGGCATCAATTAAAAAACACATTAAACGTTTTGTAAGATACATGTTTATAGGTCTCCATTGTATTATCCATTAATTAAACCTAGATTTCCTTACCTCATGTTGCCGCCGTGCCCTCTATAATCAATTGACTCGAAGGTAGTCGATGGTTCAATGTTCAATGTACACGTCACGGTTTAATAATATATCAAATAGACAAACCGTGTGCACGGATTAGTAAACCGTGCGGACGGATTGACAAACCGTGCGAACGGATTGACAAACCGTGCGGACGGATTGGCAAACCGTGTGCACGGATTAGTAAACCGTGTGTACAGATTGACAAACAGTGTGCACGGATTAGTAATCCGTGCGAACGGATTGACAAACCGTGTGCACGGATTGGTAAACCGTGTGCACGGATTCACAAACCGTGTGCACGGATTGACAAACCGTGGTCACGGATTAGTAATCCGTGCGAACGGATTGACAAACCGTGTGCACGGATTAATAAATATATTTCCATGTCCCTTCGCGGGCTCCGTAGGTATGCGTGTTTTGGGAGACTGCGGTATGTTCGTGTTGTGTCTTCTTGTATAGTGAAACTCTTACAGCACACCCCAACCAGTTATATTATACTAACAACTGGCGATATAGCCGTTCCACTTCCGGTATGCTGAGTACTAAACAGGAGCAGAAACTGCCATTTGTAATGATTTTGTTGTATCTCGGCCATGGGACAGAACCAACATACTAAATCGTACAAGATAACATATTTCATCTTTCGACAACCATTCCAGCTTTTGTAGAACATTGATTAATAACATCGAAAGATATTAAGCTACGCTCGAATTGAAATTATTTTGATAGCGTTAACCTGATTCGTTAGTAAGTAATAAGGGGAACCTTTAGTTTGTGATGCAATGCTGTGAATTACGATGGCCGATAGCGGGATGTACGCAAATTGCAATAACTATTTTTGTACGAGGTTACTGTATATTTTATATATTCAGCATTGTTTTAATTTGGAAAAAAATGTTATAATAACCTTTTTTTTGTATTTATAAGAAAAAATGTATTTCAAGTACAGATAAAGTAATGTGTAACAGTTTTTATACACTAAGAAAAACTTTAGTTACATATACATAATCGCTTTCCTTCAAGGTCGTGTTATATATATATATAATATCTTACAAGTACATATAAATACAATTGTCTGTGATTTTAGTGCTAACCTTCCCTAGTTACCAGCTCGTGAAGGAATGCAGAGGTCGCGTGGCCGCAATATCTGAATATGCTTTATTTTAGTATTACGGATGGAAGAAAGCATGGTAGCAAATAAGTTGGTGATTTTCTATACTTCAGAAATCAAAAACTAATATTTACAGTAATACCATCAAACTATGATTCTGAAATAAAAGATAGCAGTGATTTTTAAAACGAAACTTTTTTCATAATTACTTCAAAACAATTATGATTATCAGCATGCAAAACTGTAAATGATATTAATAGTTTGTGATTTCTGAAGCATAGAAAATTAACATTTTACTTGTTACCATTTACTTCCTTCCATTCGTATTATTGTTTTAAACCCGATATCTTACATTGCAATACTGAATGAAAGCATATAGCTAGGGAAAGGAGGTCAACACCTTTTAGCAAATGCAATTATTTTTAGATTCACTTGTTGACAGTGGCCTTAAAGAACGTAAATATGTACATGTAACTCGAGTTTTGTTCTTAATGTACAACAAGAGGCCCAGATGGCCTGTATCGCTCACCTGGTTTGTAATGCCAAGTAATGTTCTGAAAACAGGTTCATTGTTTCTTTTCTGAAGGAATTTTAATATTAACCTCTAAATCCCCTATTGGGCCCCCCCCTCCTGCCCCCAGGGGGTCAGAGCCAAAATTTATACAAGTTCTGTTCCCCTTCCCCCAAGGATGTTTATGGCCAAATTTGGTCACATTCCAAGTAAAACTCTAGGACAAGTAGTGATTTATAGGATTTACCTATATTTCCCCTATTGGGCCCCGCCCCTCCTGCCCCCGGGGGATCAGAGCCAAAATTTATTCAAGTTCTGTTCCCCTTCCCCCAAGGATGCTTGTGGCCAAAATTTGGTTACAATCCATGCAGAACTCTAGGAGAAGTAGCGATTTATAGAATTTATCTCTATTTCCCTATTGGGCCCCACCCTTCCAGCCCCCGGGGGGCCAGAGCCAAAATTTATACAAGTTCTGTTCCCCTTCCCTCAAGGATGTTTGTGGCCAAATTTGGTTACAATCCATGTAGAACTCTATGACTAGTAGCGATTTAAAGGATTTACCTCTATTTCCCCTATTGGGCCCCGCCCCTCCTGCCCCTGGGGGATCAGAGCCAAAATTTATACAAGTTCTGTTCCCCTTCCCCCAAGGATGTTTGTGGCTAATTTTGGTTACAATCCATGCATAACTCTAGGACTAGTAGCGATTTAAAGGATTTACCTCTATTTCCCCTATTGGGCCCCGCCCCTCCTGCCCCCAGGGGGTCAGAGCCAAAATTTATACAAGTTCTGTTCGCCCTCCCCCAAGGATGTTTGTGGCCAAATTTGGTTACAATCCATGTAGAACTCTATGACTAGTAGCGATATAAAGGATTTACCTCTATTTCCCCTATTGGGCCCCGCCCCTCTTGCCCCCAAAGGGTCAGAGCCAAAATTTATACAAGTTCTGTTCCCCTTCCAAAATTGATCTTTGTGGCCAAATTTGGTTACAATCCATGCAGAACTCTAGGACAAGTAGCGATTTATAGGATTTACCTCTATTTCCCCTATTGGGCCCCGCCCCTCCTGCCCCCGGGGGATCAGAGTCAAAATGTATACAAGTTCTGTTCGCCCTCCCCCAAGGATGATTGTGGCCAAATTTGGTTACAATCCATGCAGAACTCTATGACTAGTAGCGATTTAAAGGAAATGTTGACGGACGGACGGACGGACGGACGACGGACGCCGCGCCATGACATAGGCCAGGTGAGCTAAAAAATGTTGCTCGTGGTGCCTTTTTTTGTACTTGAAACAGAACTTTAGTCTTTTTGATAAAAACAAAGTTATTGACAGCATATTTTGTCTTACAGATCAACACTGAACATGGGTACCAAAAACAATTTTTGGACATTCCGCTATCGGCCGTCGTAGTAAATCGACGCTTCTCTACAAAGGGGTGTTAGCCCCTGGGGTTCCCGTGAGTTCATGTACGCTGCACTCGGATCCGATATTTACGATATCATAATATTACGAATGTTTGGAATATGGTGACAGTCGCATAAAAAATAGTTAATTACAAATGCACTGAATTACATCGCTACAATCTCAAATATTTGAAACGAACAAATATTTTTTTTTCAAACTAAAACTTACATTTCTATAAACTGTTAGGTTTGCTTTCTGAAATATCAGTATAAAGTAATTATTATTTTTTCATCCAACAGTTGTAACGAGGAAAAATATCTGGATAGTCACATTACCGGGGATATCTACATGTAGTAAAATAATCGGGTCTCTCGGAGTCAGAGTCCCTTATTGTTTGTGACTTTTCCCATTCGACGGCCTAATATATTTAATAACTGTTTTATGTTTAGGTTTGGGGGGACCTAGCCAGAGAGTTTTGATTAATGACTTTACAAATTAGTCTGTTTTGTCTCGCACTCTCTCTGATAAGGCACTAGAGTAGCCATGCCTAGTATTACACCCTTCTCCAGCTCACCGATACGCATTAATTATATAAATACAGAAGGTTAGATATAAAAAAATGTGAATAGCCTTGACCTGCCAGGGAGGTATGAGGTCATTGGTCTTTTGTTTTATTTCATTATTAAACTCTCATGTGCTTAGTAAACAATCTGTTCTGAAGAGGCTGTGGCGGCCGGGAGGTTTATGAAATGACCGTGTATACTCTTCTTCGGTTTTATTTCTTAGTAACAATGTTCATATATGACGAAGTGTACTCGTCTTAGAGGACAATATATAAAAAAAAGATTAAAATGTGTTGGTATATAATATATAAATCATAAATAAAAGCAAACCACTTTTTATAATTATACTTTCTTTATCATAAACTTTCGTTTAAATGCAACTCTACTATAACCACTGATCATTGATAATTGATAACAATTATATCTAACAATGGATATACATACTTTATACACGACATTCAAATTGTATACCATATAATACAAACAATAGTAGTTTTTCATGACATTTTTACGGATATCAGAGTAACATGGACATTTTTAAAACAAAATAAATTCATCTTCAACATCATTTTAATTATGTAATGTATATATTCGTACATGTTGTGGCATATTTGGGTAACGACCCTTTTCTACATTAAGGTTGTGTACAAAGATTCGTATTTTGGAAATTTTTAAAATTGGGTTTCTTAAATAGTATTGTTAAATTGTTCTAAGCATTTCAATCTCATAACGCATCTTAACTAATATATTTACATATGCCTCTATATAGTCAACGGGAGGGGAGTTGCGTTCAAATTAGCGTAAACGCAACGACGTATGAATACAAACCCAAAGTAGGATCGGACGATTTCTAGTTCACGCTTCGGTAAGATTTTGCAACATATGATAATCTAAATAAACTATAATTACTTAATTTACATTTACCTTTTCACAGATGACAGATTTGCTTTGAATTAATAATAAACTAAAAAAACGGTTTCGGTCTTCTATTTGTCTCAAGACTGATCCTTAGGCGGCACAGACAATAACATGCTCGTCATTAGCCTACTCGGTTGGCCTACTGTATGAAATGTAAACAAAGTTTCATCGTTATCGGATTCAAAATAATAATAAAGAGTCGTTATTAGATCCAATTAAAATGTATTTGACATCAAAACAGAATATGTGTTCAAGCATTGTAACGGTAATAAACAACAAAAAGAATCGCTGGTCGGGTTCTACAACCGGGGGCTTTCCTCAGGAATGTTCAAGGAATTCCATAGTTAAGTCAGTCACACACCATGCAAACACTTGTCTATCATCCGTACAATAAAATAAAAGTCGTGACTATGAAGAATTTAGTCTATATCGCGTGCGTAGACCGATACATACATTAGAAACATTCAGCAGCTCAACAGTCATACCATTTGGTCAACAGACTATTTCACAGTTACTTTCCTCGGTTGAAAATCAAATATGGCGGCTCGCTCCACTTCGGACCGCATCACTACCCTGACAACGATACCAGTAGTCGCTCCGCCTTGGTTATCTCAATTTTTATTCGAAATGGACATTATTGATACATTATCAAATTGGGAACAAAATATAATTTAAAAATAATTAAAGGTGTCATTGTTATATTTCAAATCAAACTGCAGCTATAACATTCAACAATCGGAACTATATCTTCGGTCATCCTGACTACCGTAGTTACCCAACTTAGCAACCATCACCGTTTTAAATTTGACGTAAAAGTAGACTTATTGATGTAAATATAAAGATTGAACAGTGTTTTGATTGCCTTAAAGGTGGTATGAACGCAATGGGATACAGACATATTCTACATGTAGCGCTAACGCGCTACATTGAATATGTCTGTATCCCATTGCGTTCATACCACCTTTAACGCAATCAAAACACTGTTCAATCTCTATATAAAACATATACCTCTAAATTATGTGAAAATTTGCAACTCTTCGTGAAAGCTATGGAATTAATAAGGTACATATTTAATACTGTGTTTGCCTTACAGGAAGGATGTTAGAATTGTACCTGTTGCTCCTTTTGCATGGTCGTAGAAAGGCGACTTTTAGGAACTTACTATCTAAAGCATCAATTAACAATTCATCGTCAACAAATTGATAATGGATTGATATATTTTCTAAAGCTTCTCGTATTATGACCAAATATTATAAGTATGATATGATATCTGATTGAGTGAATAGCTAGTTATCATGTATTTTAAAATTATGTTGTTGTTTTTTTTACTTGCCATTGTTGGTTAATTTTGAAATTAAATTACAGTGTTCCTACGTCTTTAATAGTAATTAGGAATTAGCATTTCATTTATCTAAAGTATTGGTTGTGTGTGCTGTATATGCGGCAATAGGGTATGTGACAGCGATTTATTTTTCCCCGAATAGTTACGACAGCCGATACAGGTCTGACTTAAATCCATACTCACATAAGATGCTCATAAATAGCAATATTTAATATCCAATTATTGTCATCGATAGCGGTAATATCAAAGATAGGAGATGTATATTATGTACTCAGTAACCCCCAACCCCCCACACACACACATACACACTCAATCACTCACCGAATCTTGTTACTATATCTCTTCTCACACCGTCACTTCCTCCGTCACTCACTCACTCCCTCGTCACTCACTCACTCCCTCCCTCCCTGCACTCACTCACTCACTCACTCACTCACTCACTCACTCACTCACTCACTCACTCACCCACCAACCCACCCAGTCACTTTCTTAGCTAACTCACTCACGCACGCCTATCCTCAATCCTCTACCCCCCACCTTTATCATCTACCCCTACCCTCTACCCCTACCGACTAACCATCTGCACACTTGCTATGCAAAGTCAATCACGCACGCCTTCATACATATATAATATAACTGATTCTAGTATGATCTACAAACTATCACCTACCCTCTACCACACACCCTCCTACCTCTACGATCTACCCCTACCCTTTACCCCTACTATTTACCTTCTAGCCTCTACCCTCTAGCCACTACCTTATACATTTTCCCCTCTACTCTCTACCTACTACGCTCTACCCCAACCCTCCACTCTTTACCCCTTACCCTCTCCCCTCTACTCTCTACCCCCAAACCTTTATCTCTACCCGTAATCCTCTACCCCTACGTTTTACCCTCTACTTTCTACACCAATCCCTACCCTCTATTCTTTACCCCATATCCTCTACCATTTACCCGATCCTTTACGCTATAACCTCTACTACCTACCCCTACCTTTTATCCTCTACCCCTACGCTTTACCCTCTACCCTCTACCCGCAACCCATACCCATCACTTTCTACCCATATCCTCTACCATCTACCGCTACCCCTTTTGCTCTACCCCTACTACCTACCCCTAACCTCTACCCCTACCCTTTTCCACTATCCCCTACGCTTTACATTTTACTCTTTACCCCCAATCCCTACCCTCTATTCTTTACCTCCTATCCTCTACCATCTACCCCTACCATTTACGCTCTACCCCCTACTACCTACCCCTAAACCTCAACAACTACCCTTTTTCCACTATCACCTACGCTGTACCCTCTACTCTCTACCCCCTATCCTCTACCATCTACCCGTACCCTTTACGCTCTACCCCTACCCTCTACACTCTACTCTCTACCACTACTATCTACCCCCTAACATATACACCTACCCTCTACTACCCTTTACCCTCTACCCTCTACTGTCTACTTTCTACTACTTCGTATACCTTCTACGCTCCTTGTACACACGCCTGCGAGCGGACAAGGGTGATTTCAATACCAATATTACTATAAATTCAGCGCTCTGCTAATCTATTTTACCGAAGACTGTAGATAATAAAAATGCTTTATTTGGAACATAATAATTTATTGTTTATACATGTAATATTATCTTACTTATACATCACCAAACACAAGAATATTCGGTTAATATTACATGTGTACATGTTATCTAGAACAGAATACGAGGCCACAGTACAGTTTCCCCATCTACATTATACATCATGCTCACATTTTAATAATCCGAATCATCACCTTCAATAGCTTACTCCTACACTACAAGCTTAAACATATATATGCTATAATTTACACAATGTTAATGAAATACATAATTAACTTTTATTATATGTGAATCAGTGGGTATTTTCACCTCGTCAGATATATTATCGTCATTATACAGGTGACAAAGTTTACAAATACATCTGTTAAGAAAGATACCGCTCCTGCATTAAAGATTTAAAACAACGATAAGCCCATGGACCTTAACTGAAAATTTAGAAGCTATTTTAATTTTCCGGTGGGATCAGTCATGGCATGTGTTTGATGTCAAGCTGACATCCCAAACTGATAATTTCAATTAAACATACACTAATTCCTAATATGATTAAAACAAACTTTGCTCAAAAGAGTACATTTATTTTACCTATCTTGTAAAATAGTAAACTTATCCTATTAACTTTTACAGCATTTAAAAGCCAATACCATGCAGTTTGAAGGTCCAGAAAAGATTTCGAAATTTACCAAATTAGCTGTGTAAATTGATAAAGAAACAAAAATGTTTACAAATTATTTAAAGACCAACATTTTCTTGGAATAGCTGAAGAAATGACAACTTTCCGTCCAAAGAAATTAAATAACTTCCAAGCCGTATCGGAAAATGTATTCATTAAACTCATTTGAAATATATCAAACTATCATATAGAGATTGAACAGTGTTTAGATTGCGTTAAAGGTGGTATGAACGCAATGGGATACAGACATATTCTACATGTAGCGCTAACGCGCTACATTGAATATGTCAGGATCCCATTGCGTTCATACCACCTTTAACTCAATAAAAACACTGTTCAATCTATATATTTACATAAATTAGTCTATTTTTACATGTTCGTGATCAAATTTAAAAACGATGTTGGTTGCTTAGCTGGGTATCATATAACATATAACGAAATATTACAAACACATTTTTTCGCACAAATGTTTTTACTTATTGAATTTTGCAACGTTCGGCACACCATACAATTTGAAGAGTTCACTAAATTCAAGAGAAATTGTGCGGTTTTTCGTCATAAAGGAGATGTTTTATTGCATAAAAGTAAATATTTAATTAAATTCTTAAAAAAATCAGATGTAATGAGAAATTGAACTAGGGGAGACAACTCTTGATAAAAAAAAACCCAAAGACAGGAAAAAAAAAGATTAAAAAAAAAAGAGGGGGGGGGGGGGGGGGGGGAGTAAACCTAGGCCACAGATCTTTAAAAAAAATTTAAAATATTACTGTTTATACATTTAACCAATTTTGTAATTATGCAAGTGCTTGTAGTTTCCGCTTTCAATTACTGTTGGATATTATAATCCTGCGAGCTTTTAGTTCAAATTTAATATGATTTTTTAGACTGTTTAAATTGAGTTCTTTTTCTAGACATTTGCAGTTGTAAATGTATGTTTTACT
The DNA here is from genome assembly GCF_041381155.1 of Argopecten irradians. NCBI lineage: Eukaryota > Metazoa > Mollusca > Bivalvia > Pectinida > Pectinidae > Argopecten > Argopecten irradians. The sequence goes on from NC_091149.1 coordinate 29,758,414, forward strand.
AGAAGCAGTATCAAATTTTCAATATGGAAATTAGTATTTGTACTATCTTGTTTGCCGAAGATAAAATCCTGTTTTTTGAATCTAAGACTTAAATTATTTAAGGATTAACTTGAATAGATTTTTTATATTATGGAGATATAACACAAAAATCCGAGTGTACTCTAAATAAACCGCGAAGCGGTTTATGATGAGAGTACACTCAGATTTTTGTGTTATTTCTCCATAACATAAAAAATCTATTCAAATTAATCCTTATAATTCAATTTACTGAAGATGATCTCTTCAATATTCAAAATTTATTTTGGGACTCTTTTGTCTATGAAATCACTACGCCGTCATCTCAGCCAATCAGAAGCGGCGTTACAAACGGCGACGCCATTTTTTTCCTTTATGGGCTGATAAAGTAAATTTTTAAGCCAATGAAAATTCTCGTAACAAGCAAAATTGAATTATTAGTAATTATAGAAATTCTTAATTGTTCAATCAAATTTGATAAATTTTCACAGTCCCAATATATATGAGTGATTGTTTCTGGATTTGTTTTACAAAATGTACATAGATTGTTGTTTGATTTACCAATTCTTAAAAGAAATGTTTTTGTAGATAGTATTCTGTGATTTATTCGGAATTGTAACTATTGAAGCTTTGAGCTAGTAGTATCATTAAAAAGGTTAAAATCGTGATTTGTTTAAACTTTGAAAATTAACACAACTTTAGAAAAATCTTATGCAGGCATGTGTCTGCAGTGCATAAAGGCAGCTACTCTTCTGCCGGATATATTGCAATAACGACTTATGTAGGGGTAGATGGTAGAGGGTAGAGAGTAGCGGTAGGGGTAGAGGGTAAAGGGTAGGGAGAGTTGCTACATTTTATGTATTAGGGTTTAGGGGGTAGAGGTTTGAGGTTAGGGGTTAGAGAGTATTGAAGGTAGAAAGTAGGGGTATATATGGTATAGGGTAGAGAATACACGCCCTCGAATTTGAAATCTCATTCTCCAAATATGTGTGGCTGGGTGGGTGTTCAGAAGTCTATCTTTAAGTTGGATTTAAACCCTACCTGATTGGAAGTTTTTAATCAAATGTATCACCATGATTAATTAAGGGTGATATTTAAACATGTTGGTTGCTTAGCTGGGTAACATATAACATATAACAATATATTACAAAAACATTTTTTTTCGCACAAATGTTTTTACTTATTGAATTTTGCAACGTTCGGCACACCATACAATTTGAAGAGTTCACTAAATTCAGGAGAAATTGTGCGGTTTTTCGTCATAAAGGAGATGTTTTATTGCATAAAAGTAAATATTTTATTAAATTCTTTAAAAAATCAGATGTAATGAGAAATTGAACTAGGGGAGACAACTCTTGATGAAAAAAACCCACCAAAGACAGAAAAAAAATTAAAGGTTTGAGGTTAGGGGTTAGCGAGTATAGAAGGTAGAAAGTAGGGGTATATATGGTATAGGGTAGAGGATACACGCCCTCGAATTTGAAATCTCATTCTCCATATATGTGTGGCTGGGTGGGTGTTCAGAAGTCTATCTTTAAGTTGGATTTAAACCCTACCTGATTGGAAGGGTTTAATCAAATGTATCACCATGACTAATTAAGGGTGATATTTAAACATCAAAAACTAAGTATCAACTTTAACAATGAACATACTTACAATAGACTCTTAGGAGATAACTGTGGCTAAACTACAACAAATACATTGCACACGAAACCCCTATTAAGATTGAAATCTGAAAGATTTTCAATCGCACCATAGTCATACAAAACTATACCCATGGACACCTATGATAACTGTTTCCATATATTCTATGCCACGGTCGAAACAAAATAGATTTGCCTCGGTAAAGTCATTAGAGGAATCATAGATAATAAATGCGACTGCTTCAGCCATGGTGATCGAAAGAGTGTGTGCGACAGCAACGACAGACCGAATTACGTCACTTCGTCGCCACTCAATCATTTATCATCTATGAGTTAGAAATGATTTTAAATCTACACTAGATATATACCTGCATTGGTATATGCACAAAGTATATGACAGTTTATACTAGAGATATACGTTCATTGGTATATTGATTAAACGGCTGCATACAGGTCTAATAATTTAAAAGAATGCAATACGATATGAAAAGTGGAGTTACGCCATGAAGTACGTGGATTAGACGCCAATCATCAATGTGATATGAAGCTTTCCATATACGTCAAGTCCATTTAAACTGAAGCGATTTTCATTGTTTGTTACGTCATGACAAAAACAAAAAATGACGTCAGAATCTAGAGGGCAGAGAGAAAAAAACTGCTGTTAGACAGTTTAAACTTTGTAGTACATTTTTCTATTTAAGGTCTTAAAAATGTAGGTAGATAAACATATATAATTTGCATTCAAATCCACTCGTTTCCAAATTATGAATTTCGCTCGCCAAGTCCCGCAAAAACCAAAAATTCCATCACTCGTTTGATTAGATCTAATATGAAATACACACTCATTTAAGGTCCTATTTATGTTAAACCGTATTTGAATATTGTAATAACTTTGTTAATATATAGTGCAGTTGAAAAATAGCGAAGGAATAAGCATTCTAAAATGGCGTCGTCGGCGTGGTACGAGTATATATGTAGATGCAATATATCTGATCATTTCGAAACACATTCTCATAATGAGTCACACCATGGCAATTCAATTCAATTGATTTTATTCCGAAAGCAAACAGCATATATGATTACAATAAACATACATATGACAACATATTAAATATGAGAAAGATGGCGGAGAACACAAAATATGATTTGCCATAAGAAAGCAAGAAACAAATTATATGTGCATCATACAGTTACAGTTAATTTGCAATTGCAGTTTTCAAACTACATGAATTATAGAAAAGACAATAGGTACTGGTAATGAGAGATCTTGTGTGCAATTTGCTAAGATAAATTTGTGTTCAATACATGTATTATATAAATAAACTGCTTAACTATTTAATAGTATCTTTCTATTTGCCGTTGCCTGAATTAAATATTTACCAGAATTTCTTAAAGTTTTTACAAGGGTACTACTAAACAATTCAATCATCTTGAAAAGAGATGATCGACGATAAAAATATGGTTTTAAATATTTTACCCTTAAATTTAAAAATCTTGGACATAATAAAATAAAATGGGCTTCATCTTCAACCTCATGGCTATCACAACAAGTACACAATCTCTGTGGTCTAGGGATACCGATGTATCTACCAGTTTCAACGTTCAAAGAATGGACACTTAATCTGTATTTGGATATTATTCGCTTTATTTTGAAAGTAAATGGTTTACTGAGATAATCTAGTATCATAAGCTTATCAACGATATGTTTGTACATAATACACTTTGAAGAACTTTCTTAACTAGTTTTCATTTCTTGAATAAAAATGTCTTGCAAACGTTGTTTATACAATAACAAAAATATCTTTCATTTTTAACGCTCTGTGCATACCATATATCACCAAAACCAAATGAACATACAATTGTAAAATCTTTTTTCAAATGATATACCAATTAATCTTTGCAATTAGGCTTTTTAATATTAAGTTCAACTAATTGCTCATAACAAGCCCTCAATATGCAGTTTTCGGTCTTCAATAAATGAAGCCAATATCTCACAATATAAATCTTTCTCGTAATGTGAAAAGGAAAACGTCCCAATTCAAAATAAGCCATGGGATTGTTAACAGATTTTTTAACACCCAATATTGACTTTAAAATCATCAAATGCAGCTTTTCAATTTGTGGCGTAGTGTTGTAGCTCCAGAATTTGGAAGCATAATTCAAAATACAAGATATCAAAGTATCAAACAAAGAAAATTTATGTATTTTCATTCAATATAAACTTTTTCATTTTACGATTAAGAAGATAAAATTATTTTCTGCCTTTTATAGCAATGTTGTTCTGTGCTATTGTAAACTTACCATTGTAATTAAAAAACTAAACCTAAATAACAAAACTGGTCTACCACCTCAATATCTATACCATCATATTTCCAGTGTTCATTTGGTAATAAACGCTTATTTTTTCTGAATACTACAATTTGTGTTTTATCTATATTTACGAACAAATTCCATAGAACAGAATATCGTTTCAGAAAGACAAGCATATTTTGTGGATCATCAATATTTTCGGAGAACAAAACAGTGTCGTAAGCATATATGATCAAAAAAGGTTAAGCATCTGTATTTGGTAACTTTGACAATTGGATTCAATAAATTCTGATTCCATTTGATTTACAAACAAAGAAAACATTATCGGCGACAAAGATTCGCCTTATAATGGCAGAGGCACGATCTATGTTCATGTTTTCTAATCAACAGGATTATATCCTGGCTCGTCTATTCTGTTTGGGCCAAAATATTCGTTTTAAGGAATCATATTTGTTTGGAGTATGGGGTCTCGTTAAGTTTAATTTTGAGTCCAAAGAGAAACTATACGAGCATTGTCAAAACCGATGCGATCATTATTGGCAAGCATGTAGCTAGGTGACAAGCGAGCCAACATATTGTAAATAGTACAAAAAGGCTCTGTTCCAAATTTTCGGCTACGTAGCCTTCGTCTGGGCTACGACGAAGGCTACGTATATACATGATATATACGTAGCCGAAAATTTGGAACAGAGACTGTTTGTATTATGTATATTGTAAATTATGTTCCCTTTGGAACACTTATTAGAAGTTATATATTGTAAATAGCTTTGTAAATAATGTTGTATGTTTTTTTATTGTATGTGTTTGTAAGTTTGAAAATTAGACCGTTGTCAGCCATTGTGACATAAACAATTAAACCCAGCAAATCATGTTGGGTTAACATTTAATTTTAAGAAAAGAAACCCTTCCCTGTAAAAGCATGTGTGTGTCGCATTTCAAACGACACACACGCTTGGATATAAACGCACATAATGTTACATTTTATGTTGAATACAAATTGCATCGTATTTTTTGAGGACCGACAACATAGATTATCAGAAAGCAATATCTACGGATTAAGTACCTAAGAAGGGCTGAAGTTGCAATTACATTTCTTGTTGATTCTCTTGATAAATCACGGGAAGACGTGTAGTACAAAAAGGTGATTAAAGCAAATAAAAATTGTAATCCAAATTTTAAAGTTTATCTATTTTATAGAGAGGAAAGTACCTACAGGTATTACCAAGATAAACCCATACTAGAATTGATTCAGTATTGTTTAGTGAGACAAAACAAAAATAAATAATAAAAGTTTGATATCATGAAATTAGTGTTGCTATATTGAAAATTATTTCTAGAAATGAACATTTACCGACAGGTGAGTGTGGTTGATTGGTTAACCTGAAGAAATTTAAGTAAAAAAATTGTAAATAACATTTCTAGATTTAATCAAATGACATAAAAATGACATAAGGAATTCTATTTAAAAGTTTACATCAAATACCTTATACATATGCCAATAAGTGAAAACAGTTATTATTATTGCAGATCTATTAAGATGATCAACCACATGAAAGATGATTAGAATGGTTATTTTGAGACAACACACTAAGCAACGAGATATTATTAAAATATTGTTAGAAAATTAACATTTAGAAAAAGTGTGTGTTATCTGATAAGCTATTAGGTCCTAAAGGATATTAGGTCCTATCAATTTTTGAGCACATACACTTTTAGTAATACAAGCAAATATAATCTGTACTAATTATTCATAAAAATATACTTCAGTGACCAATTCAAAGGCACATATATGCTAAGGAGATAAATAAAGTTGAGATAAAAATTAGAGAGCAAACTCTTTTCTATTTTATCAAAAGAGTAGCTATTTTATTAAAAAAAATCAAAACCGATTAAGGAGACATATAAAGGTGAAGCCTAGCAAGCAAACCTATACAGCTTATTTCCTGTGTTATAAATAAAATAAACACAACACTAACGTTAATATGTCTTTATATGTAACGAGACTAGTCAACCGGGAGATAACTCAACACGCACAATCATTTATTATAAACTGTTTAACTTTGCATATTTGAATGAATCGCATAAAAAGTACATAAGACAATTAGCTCGTCATATTGATATCAATATAATATATCATAGAGATGTTTTAAGAGTAATACAAATATAATACTTTATACGCCGATAATCGCTAAGTATCATTATGAATAACGTTTACTGTATAGTCAACCTACCTACCTACACACACACACACACCCTCACCCTCACACACACCCACCCACACACACCCACACACACACACCGTTCACAAACAACAAGCTTCCTTAGTTTGTAGTTTACTGTTATATGACAGTGTTGATAAATCAATAACAACATATGCAGGGATATTACGTGTTATTCGCTACATATGACCATCCATATAAAAGATGATTATTATGATATATTGAGAAAACAAAAAATGAAAAAAAGTTAAAATCTTACTATTATAAAACAAGTGCGGTATGAATGGAAATTAATTTTAGTAAATTATCACTTTAAACCAGATTATGTCAGTTTTATGGGTAATTAAAGATGGGTTATCTTAATATATAAAAACTGATGAATAGCAGTTACAGCACTTACATTCCTTTTTCGTAATGAGACTAGTCAACCGGGAGATAACTCATCACGTATAATAAAATACCTTTTAGTCAACCGGGAAATAACTTATGTACATACAACTAGCTTACTTTGAGATGCAGATTATATTTATATGAAAATGTTGATAAAGCGATAGAAACACACGGACGGAGATAATTCTTATTTGATTCATATGATCATGACCATCCTTATGAACGATGATAATAATAATTAATTGAAAAAAAAATAAAACAAAAATAAAATCAAGTGTTGCAAAATTGGAAATTATTTCTTAGAAAATTAGCATTTTCAAAGAAAGTATGTCAAATTGATGCCATTGTTTTGAGAAAGTAATTGTGAAGTACTAATAGTTCTAAAGGAAATTAGCTTAAGTAACCTGAATGCAGTTGATGCCATTATTTCAAAAATTATTCCTACTATATCAAACAATTTGTGTACAGAACAAATAATCTACAACTTGATAATGTTGTAGTATATGCAATTCCGAAGTCACATCAATCACGCCGAAATTCCTTGTTCAGTTTTGGACATAATAATCTTAATAAGTACTAAATAATACAGGCATAAATAATCAGCACTGCTTACTCATGCATCAAAACACAATATATATGTACAATGTATATCTATTACAAATTTAAAATTACATATATGATATAGAGACAAATTTCAGGTGAAAATTCAGAAAATTGATAAAGCAACCCGATACAAATTATTTTCTGGGTTATCCAAATAGTAGACACGAAACTAAAGATAACATTCCTTTATTCGTAATGAGACTGGTCAACCGAAAGATAACTCAAGATGCACTTTCATCTATTGTACTTTTTACAATGAATCAGTGTGTGCGTCATGATATATAGACTTTTAAAGATTGCAATTTGAACAAATTGCATAAAAAGGGACAAAAGAAAATCTTGCTTCGTTGTATTGAAACCAATATAGTTTCATAGAAATGTTTAAAGAGTAAAAATAAAAATTAAAAACTTAAATGGCTCATATGTCAAGAATGGTAAAGTATCATTATGAATAATGTTTGCTGTATAGATGTAATATTTATATGGAAATGTTGATAGAGTAATAAAACAAATGGAAAGAGATTACTTCTTACGCGATTCAGAGGATCATGATCATCTTTATGAAAGATGATTGTAATGTTGTATTGAAAAAAAAATCTTGCTATTGCAAAAGAAGTATTGCAAAATTTGAAAGTATTTCCTAGAAAATAAAACAGAGTACATGCATGTCACATTGATGCCTTGGTTTTTAGTAAATCATTGTAAAGAAATATAATCCTTAAGGATTAAATTGATCTTGAAAAATTATCCCTACTATATCAAACAATTTGTATACCGAATACATCATTTGCCAGCAACGTGATAATGTTCTAGTACAGGTAACTCCGTATGTATACAAGTTTTATTATAACCAAATGTGATACAGTGTATAGGCAGCAATATACATAATTAAATATAATCAAAATTCACATAGAATATAGAAGATGGTGGAGGACAATCCCATACACATAAATATATAACGAATCCATTGACCGGTAGGTTAGTTACAAACATCTTAATAAAGGAAGAACAAAAGAAATAAAAATATTTGTGACCTCACCACATACGTGAAGTCATGAAATAATAAGATCTACATTTCATACACTATTGAACTAAGGCGGATTGCAGCAAAATAGAGCGTCATTAAGTACTCTTCAAAAATAAATAAATAATAATTCATCAATGATTAAATAGCTGGGTGTAAAATAAATGTACAGTTAAGTCAACTTTCGTTACAACGTTACACAGAGGAGATTTGTCCTCATTTTCGAAGCATGAAACAAATATTTACTTCATTTATTTAAAGTTTTAACACTTTTACATGAAAACAATGCTATAAGCTTGTTAACAATTGGATGTCGGTAATAATACTGCTTGATATAAGTCCTTCTTAAATCAGAATATGCAGGACAAAGTAAAACAAAATGGACCTCGTCCTCAATATCATTCTTATCACAAACTGTACATAATCTCTGACTCTCAGTAATGTTAATATAGCACCCATATTCTATATTAAGGCTGTGTCCTTGTATCCAGAATTTACTTAATATCTTTTTTTTTTGCTCAGATATTGGCTCATTACACCTGTATCTAATCTCATTCATATAGTCTCAGGCGTATATAAAACAAGTATTATATTTTCCGTTTTGACTCTTGGATTTTACACATTCATTTTCAATACAATTCTTATACATACTTCCCAGCATGCTCTTTACTTATCTCTCTCCTCTCATCCCAACTAACATCTCGCATATGTATCAACCATTATCTCACCATTTCATTTTATTCATCCCGTTTCAGCCGCCATATCACTCCACCATCTCGTCTCAACCGCTATCTCACTTCTCCCGCCATATCACTTCTACCACCATCTGGTCTCTACCACTATCTCACTTCTACCACCATCTCGTCTCAACAACCTCTCACTTCTACCCTCATCTCGTCTCAACCGATATCTCACGTTTACCACCATCTCGTCTCATCTACCGTTTCACCTCAACCACCTTCTCTCCTTTACAACTATCTCTTATCCACAACTACGAACTCATCTCGACCACCATCTTTTACATTTAAAATCTATACATTAAACTGTTATAACTACATTTTAAGCGCGAAGCGCTCAGAGCCCCAAGGTTTATCATCATTGCACAATGTTTTATTCATTTATTCTTTTAATCATCTTTTTACATATTTTGTTCTTCATTTAAGTACATTGACATATGCTTTAATAATTTCATATCTCTGTATCGTTGTAACAGTAACTTTCTATCGAGATATAGTTTGAATAGGGAAACAATAGAACAATTGTCAACTCTTCTGTTAGAAATATGATAATGTTTGTATATTGTATAGCCAATTAAGGACAAAAGAACATTAAATTCGCTGTAATTCTGATCAGCAATCTTATAACCTATAACAATGAACATCATTTTCCTTAATTGTACATTGTAGTGATATTTTTCTAAAAATATATGGATTAAATTCCACAAAGTATCTGCACATCGACATTCAATAAAATAGTGTTGATAATCATCCTTAATTTTACATATCAAACATGTATCATCCTCAATAATATTCCATCTTTTAAGCAAAATTCCATTTGGAAGGACATTATTAAATAGTTTCCATTTGTATATTTTTTCATCATTCTCTATGATGTTATTATTGATAAATTCAAATAAACCATGATAAATCGAACCAGTATTTTCTAGTTGAAAAATACCTTCCCACATACCTCTGCAGTACGAAAGAGATTTCTTTTTTCTAATAAAAGCAGAATAAAGAAATTTATTATTCACATTTTGTAACTTAACACCGACACCTTTATCAAATACCAGAAGACCATAACACGTTTGTACAGTCGCACGTGCGTGCGTTATCTCCCTTCTGAAATACCTTAATATTTTTCTAAATCCAATTCTTTCGAACAGCTATGTTATCACAAATTTTACAGCTAGAGACAAATACAGGTTAATACTTTTCTAAATCTAGCTGGTCAAATTGGCTAACTAATTTAACATTTCTATTTACTTCAGTCTTGAGACTAGTCAACCGGGAGGTAACTCATTTTGCACACTCGTTTATTAAAAATATGTATAGACTTGTTTTAGATGTGGCTGCATGAATTAGAAAGACCATACGGAAATATTGACTCAATTCATATGACACAATATAATATATTATGCAGATGTTCTAAAAATACTAAGATACATGTACCTTACATGCTGAGAAACGTAAAAGTACACAATAAATTGTTTGTTGTATAGAGAAAGAGAGTGTCGACAAAGATATTATTCCTACTATATCAAACAGTTTGTATAACGAACTCATAATTTGCTTACTTGATAATGGTCAAGTACAATATGTATCTCCGAAGTCTCATAATTCGCGCCGAGATTTCTTGTTTCGTATGTGGACATGTAAACTTTTAGCACCAAGTTTTACACGCATAAATAATAAGTACTGAATATTCATGCATAAAACACAACTGTTTTATTCCAAACTTAAACACACCTACGCTAAGGAGATCAATTACAGAAAAAAATAGAAAATCGTGTACTGTGTTACGAAAATAGTAGTCACAGCACTAACGTTAGTATTTAGTTTTACGTAATAAGACTAGTCAACTGAGAGATAACTCATGACGCACAAGCAGTTTTTCTTCGAGAAAATGACAATATGATATAATAATAAACAAATATTTCATTTGAATCCATATATATGATTTTATCACATAAAATATATCTAATAACGAACTTCTGATTACTGATCAGATCATTTGCCAACTTGAAAATTTTCTGCTACATGATATTTCTTCTTGTTTCAGTTTTGGACATATGAACTGTTCATATTGGCTCTAAATACGCCGGAAAGTGACAACAAAGTTATAATTAACTTCTATAAAATAACACTATAAACAATTTAATGTATGGTTATCCGGGAGATAACATATGTACAAACATGTAGCTTCTTTCGAAACATGGTTTTAGTTATATTAAATGGATATTAAGCATTAAGAACGCATGGAAAGATATTACGTGTTACTCGATTCAGATAAACATAAGAATGGAAAAACTAACATTATGAAATAAGTGTTGCAATATTAGAAAAAATAAAACATAGAAACAGTGTAGTATCACGTTGATTCCTTGTTTTCGAGAACATCTTTGTAAAGAACTAAAAGTTTTAACGGTGTTTATTTGCCAACAAGGTTATTTACTAGGACATGCAATTCCGATGTTTAATGAATTACGCTGGGATCTTCTGTTTGTTTTAGTTTTGGACATATGAACCTTTAGAACTTAGTAGCACATGTATATGTAATCATCACTGACTAATCAAGTATAGGCGTGCAGTTAATTAGTACCAAAGGGAGAAGTAATACAGACACTGCCGGTCCTACTTATCGAGGCATAATGTGTCTCAGATGATGTTATTCTCCCTATCGATAGATTGTTGTTAATTTGTGGAAGTTTGCTGATTATTTTGAGTATACTTTATATCGTGTTATATCTCCGTTATTAAAGTAGTCATGTACATGGTAAAAATTACATGGAGTCATAGGTATATACATAGTTTATTGAAGTTTAAAATATGCCAACTTCCATCCAATTACAATGTATATTCACTATTTAACAACTTCACGTTATTTTTTAATGATGTAAAGACGTGTACTTATGTTTGAATGGTGAATTGTAACCTTCACATAGGAAATAATTAATGTTGGCATAAGATGAATCTTGAATTAAGTCGTTCTTTTTTAATACATAATACAATACATTTTATTTGCATTTTAACATCCACATACAAGGATCGATAGCAAATTGATAAAGAAAACGTACCATGTATCAAACAATTAAAATTAAACAAGAACAACTTATTTATTAAGCATGCCCACTTTCCTCAGTTCAAACGACTTTTAATAAATAGACCCAAATACTGCAGAAGTTGTGGCACATTACATGAACATAACATTACTTAAAGGGACAATTCAGTCAAATTAAAATTTGCACATATTTCGAAAACAAACCAGTTTTAATAGAGATTAGTTTAGTTGGTTTTACTATGAAATGCCAGAAAAGCCCACTGTAGTGAAAATGTAGGTGAACTGTTCAATATCGTTTACTGTCCGCCATTATGCATAGTGGTCGGCCCTTGCCAGTGTAGTATAGAATTGTTTGTCTAGAACTACTCAAATCGCTCTTACAGTAGTGTGTTTACTACTGTATTTCATGGCCTTGAGATCGTCTTTTAAAAAAATAATGAGAACCCGTTTTATATACATTAACATTATTTTCATACATCTTCTATCGCATTCTGTTTTCTTTACGCATATTTTCTTTGGAAAAAATAACAATAAAGGATCCTTGAAGTATCCGACGTCAGTAGTGATACTGAATACCTAAATTACTTTGTTTTACTGGCGCTTTAAATTCGGCCCGTTTTCGGCCATCTGAGTCAGTCGCTTAAAAAGCTGAAAATGTGTATCTAAACAATAAAATCAGTCAGAATTATCTAAACAATAAAAAGAAGTTGTTAAACACATGTAGTCTGTGTATTTCCCCCCTTTTCTTTTGCACTGTGATACTATTCAGAAGTTCACAAACACATTGTTGTACTGTAGAAAATTGTATCCGTTTACATGTATGGCGTTGAGATTTGATAATTTCTAAGGATATCGGGATATTTCCTGCCAATATCAACGACAATAAATTAAATATATAAGCATGGGTTACAGAGTTTACATTTTTTATGGAATAAGTAAATACTCGAAAGGATTTACCTTTTTAATGTAGAAAATAGAGCTTTCTGTCTCGTTCTAACTTTTTATCTCATTTTATTTTTTTCTTTTCCTCAACCCTCGGATCCACGCCTAATTTTCACATGCACGAATAAGCGCAGAAATTGGAAAAATCTTTAAAATCTTTATTTAAACATTATATTGGAATATGCAGGCCTTATTTGCATAAGACAATGAAAATATTCACGTAGAACATTATGTATCCAATGTTCTATCATCTAGTAAAATCATGATCTGCAACAATCCACGACCAATTATATAAACACTTATTGTTAATTATTCATGGTTGTATAAGTGCCAAAAAGATCTTTATTTTTCATATATCTCCATAATGTGAACAAAAAGCAAAATTCTTAACTTACATAATTGATATCTATGGAGAAACTATCATCCGTAGGTAAGAACATATTTATATATGTTATATCACTTAGAGTCGCAACGACCTTGTCAAACATTTTTTATAATACAAACACATCATACAAGGTCTTAAAATGGATGACAAGTACAACATCAAATTATGTATAGTATACATCGTTACTTTTATCACACACATACCCTTTCATGTTTGTTTGTTTGTTTGATTTATTAACGTCCTATTAAAATCTATGGTCATGTAAGGACGGCCTCCCATGTATGCGGTGGGTTGCGTGTATGTTGTGAGATGTGCGTGTTTTGGGAGACTGCGGTATGTTAGTGTTGTGTCTTATGTACATAGTACAATGGACATACGCATTTTAATACAGGCATTCTTGTATAATTGTATATAACAATTAAATAAAATTCTTAAGATGCTCCACCGCCAACAGAGCATACACGATACTCATTATTTTAACAATAATTGGTGTTTAATTGTGTATATATGTATCTAATTAACACAAAAAAAACATTACAAAAAATAATTAAGTTTGCCTCTGATGCATGCACAATCAGTACTTCATACATATAGGACACAAGTGCCACGGATATAATTGATTATTTTTAATAGTTTCATCTTGAAGTAAAATCAGATGCTCAAACTTTTCAATTGTGGTAATGGTGTAAAGTAAGTAAGTTTTTTAATTGAAGAAAAAATCTTATTTGTTTGCTCCTATTTTTGATAGAGAAAGGATATCATTTGTCAGCGGTGAAGCATCTTTAAAGCTGAAATATTGTTAAAGTTTCCAATAGAAAAAGTGTTAAAAATTATTTGAAGATGTTCTTAAAACATGTAGTAAATCAACATTGTAAAGGTCTAAATAGCTGGTGCATTAGACTGTTTAGCAGTCTCAAGAACGTGAATGTGAAATTGTGAAGTAAACAAAACTTATTACATGTTTATTTTTAATGGATATCTTTTCATATTTCACGCTTAGACTTACCATGTCTTCAATACAGTAGCAATAAAACACCATCATCGTTTCGCATGATTAGTCAATAAAATTAAATTCCTAAATTTATTTAACGTCCTATTAACAGCCAGATTCACGTAAGGATGGCCTCTCGTGTATGTGGTGTCCTGCGTGTATGGGATCCATGTTTTGGGAGACTGCGGTATATTTTTTTTGTCTTGTATAGTGGTACTCTTGCACCTTTTATAGCGCTATATCAATTAAGCATGGAGCCAAAGACATCACGCAATACAACCCACCTGGTCACATTATAATGACAACGGGCTTTCACTGTTTTGTAGACATACATATCATGATGTATGACAGTATTGTTTGGTGGTTCATAATATAATAACTGCTCTTCTTGTGGTATATCTATGTTGTGTACTCTTTTAAGTGGAACTCTTGCCTTTTTCATAGGTCTGACATTAGTTGTTCATTGGATAATGATTAACGATGCTCCACTCCCGACAAAAAACAAGAGTAGACATATTAGTTATTCTTCTGTTACAAAAGTTACTAAGTGTGAGCTTCTTATTTTAATTCAAGATAAAAATAATTGCGTCCCGAAAAAAATCCATATCATTATATATGCTCTACATGGAATTAAATACTGAGTGTGAATGCACCAAAAACTTAATTACTTGTAGTATATGCATTATTTTTGATAATTTGACACATATCAACACGATTATGCAACAGTTATTGTTCAAATTATGGGAATCGTTATGCTCTGTCATTGGGAATAAATAAAAGTATATATACGTACCAGAAGCTAGAGAGGCCCTCCTATGACGTCTACACTACTCGCAATAGTCAGCGAGTAAAGGTACCAATGTACCCAAAGGTCCTTGGACCTTATGTGGTGTGAATATTTATGTCGCTATTGTAGTATAATATGGTCTCGGAGCTTATGATTGTTTTAATACAGGTATTATAAGAACAACCGATAAAGATATGCTTGAATGAACATCGCGATGTTATGCTGTGTAGTTATGGTACAATATCATGATATATTTCAGTGTATGAACGGAACTGTCGAATCACGCTGATTTTATAAGTCGTCCAAGATCTTTCCAATGTTATTCTTTATATATTCATCTTTGTTTTGGTTTTAGATTGATGCTAAGGGCACACAATAGTTCCACAACACTGCAGGTAGGTTGTACGAAATATATCTGCTGCCCCAATTGCATGATCAAAAGGACAATAGTTTCACTATACAAGAAGACACAATACGGATATACCAGTCTTCCAAAATACGCACCACACGCTTCATACACACTTCACACCACATTCATGGGGGCGTCCTTAATTACATGACCACGGCTCTTAATAGGATGATAATTTAATCAATCAAACAAAAACATAGTTTTACTTCCGCGAAAAAAAGCTAAGAGCAATCCCTCGAACCCGTGTTGACACGCATACAGGTAAGGGAGCTGGGGGCGTAGTTATGTCGACATAAAATACCTTTCAAATAATGTTGATCTAATTTGTATTTTTAATGATTATATTTCTGCATTTACATGATTTTCTATTAGTTTAGAAACAGTGACATGTGATATTTCTCACAGGTATTTGTATTTAATAAGTCATTTTTCACAAGAACTTTACGAAACAAATTTGACAACGTTATTGTAGTATAATATGTATATACTGCAAAACCGCATGCATGAAAAAAGTATTTCACAATTGTTTTCACCAATTCACAATCGCAAAAAACATGAACAATTATGACGTTTGTAAAATACACAGAGGATGTCGCTATTCAAATATATTGCGTGGCAGTGTCAAATTAACCATATTACGTGTTATACTGAAAGAGACTAGAAAGCATTACACACTAACAATATCTAGCCATATTATCAGCAGTATGCACAAAAACAAGCACACGGACGTCACATTTTACCCTGTTTTCTCATATCTACACGTGTAAATACTGGCTAGTCTAGGGCAATACTATATTAAATATATAAACATCAAAGTTTCCAGTTTACTACAAACGTAATCCTTTTCATTGCTTTTTCTGTGCAACTAACATATGTAATTGCTTTAAAAGATCAATTGTTTTGATAATTCCATTGTAATTGTTGTTATGTTTTACAAAGTTTTGAATATTGTTTTGCAAAATTTTCATCTGTTTTTTTTTTTTTTTTTTTTATTTGTTTTTTAAACTTGAATTCTGCAGGTTTTGCTATTTATCATTACTATTTTCCGTTCAGTTTTCTGCATATTTGACAGACTTTTTGCGGAATTTTGAATATATTTCTTTGCAAAATTCTCAACTGAATTTTGCATTTTCTTATCTGATTTTTTTCCAACAAGAATTCTGCAGTATTTACTATATACAATGTATTAGTACTATTTTTCCATTCAATTTCTGCATGTTTGACATTTTGTTTTTTGCAAATTTAGCATATTAACATGTTAGCAGTGTTTTAGTATTGTTTTAGTATGTTAAATAGCGTGTTAGCAGTGTTTTAACATGTTAAATCCAGCAATTAAGCATGTTTAATAGCATGATACCATGTTAAAATCGGTATTTCAGCATGTTAAATCCAGTGTTTTAGCATGTTAAATCCAGTGTTTAAAGCATGTTTAATAGCATGATAGCATGTTGAAATGTATTTTAGCATGTTAAATCCAGCGTTTTAAGCATTTTTAATAGCATGATAGCGTGTTTTAGCATGTTAGCATGTTAAAATCAATATTTTAGCATAGCATTTTAATGTACTGAATAACATATCCTGTGTTGTCACACTTTTCCTTGTATTTAACGTGTTGTCGTTTGTTGTCGTTATTAAGTGTGACCGTGTTAAATGTGTTTGTTTTAACATGTTAAATCCATCCTTTAAGCATGTTTGATAGCATGTAGCATGTTAAATTCGGTGTTTTAGCATGTTAAATCCAGTGTTTTAGCATGTTAGTATATTAAAATAAATATTTTAGCATGTTAAATAGCGTGTTACCAGTGACATAAACAGGTATGAAGTCATTTAGGGAGGGGGAAGTTAGTGGTGGTAGCCAAGGTTCTATCTTGCAGCATATGATGTCATTCTAATATTAGAATGTTGGTGGTACAGGTATATCTAAGTTGTAAAAGTGGAAGATGATGTCATTAGTTAAGACAGTCAGTATAAAAGGGGCTGTTGGCTCTAATGGAGTTGAGCTTGGTAGTTTTTGGCATTAGTTCTGCGTGTGGAGTTAAAGTTTAGAAACTGTGTTTAGAGTTTAAAGTTTCTAAGCTGAACGTAGAGTTGTTGTAGAGATTATAAGTTTTTTTTAATATTTTGATTTGGATCGTATTTGAAAATGTATTGTGTATAGTTTTGTGTATAGATATTTTAGTTACTGATTTTGTATGACAGCTTGTGGTTACTGGTATATATTCAGTTTGGGAAAACTTACTTCTTAAAAAAAGGATATTTACATATTCTTAACTCCAGATCTTTTCGGAATAAAAAAAATAGTTAATCATTCGGATTAGGATGGAAATTTAAGTTGGATTTAAACCCCTGGAATACGCATTCGGATTTTTACATTGGAATTCATTACTTGGTGATTACTAAAAATATATTTGATCGTTTTAATAATACGTGATTGAATTTTACATGACTGTGTATGTTGTTCTCTTAAGAATTAGCCGCCTGAAAAGAAACCTAACAAATTGGTGTCAGAAGTGGGATCTAAACTTATACATGTGCCTTGTTCCTGACTGGATTTAACTGTTTAAATAATGTGTGCTTATTACTGGAAAGTGTTTCTTTGAAATTATAAGAAATGTCTAAAGAAGTCAACCTGGTTCCTGTTTATTAGAATTCGATGAAGCTGGAAATTATGGTGTTTGTGAAATATATTAATAAGAGTGAATATTACGAATGTGAATATTGTAATTCGTATGTTAAATATGGGCAAGTGTCTCATAATTGTCCAGAATTAGAAATTTACAAATGTGAATCAGGATAGAAAATTATAATCAGTGAATTGTGAATATCTTAAGCTTGTGGTGTCAATTACATTTAACGTTTTAGCCAATATAAAGCGATTTAGATTGCAAAAATCTGAAATTGTTCACGTGACAGTTCATCACAGCCCGATAGACAATCTTCGGAAATTCACTATCATGAACAGTTACAGGATGAATACTGGAAGTTAGTATATTTTTTCTTAATAATTTTTATATATATCGTTTCTTATTGATTTTTTTTTCTTTTTTCACAAATCCTTACTTAATACCCTTCAGGGAGTTGGAAGATGAAAGAGCTTTAGAAAACTTTGAAACGTTCCACAAGCATTTTTTTTATGTAAAACAAAATAAAAGATAAGAAAAAACTGATATATTGTTTTTTTTATTTTTTAATAACAAAACATGTTAAACATGAGTTATTGTCAAAATGATTGACGATGACAGTGAGAAATCCAAATGGGTATGGTTTGGTCAGAAATTACCCCGAGGAGAAATTGTTTACTTTTGTCAAGTTTTCGCTATCTTTACTGTCATCTGCAGTAGCATATACAATCTGACCGTCAACGATCACCTAGACTCTGTATGGATTTCTCTGTTGAGCAGTAGCATAGGATATCTGATTCCAGGTCCTACTATGAAAAGAAGAAATGTTTTACATAATACACTTCAAGGAAATTGAAAAAAAAATGAAAATTGGTGGTGATAGAAATCCAAAGAAGATTATTGGAAAGATATGTATTAATGGCTTAGTTAGAGAGATGGTGGAGAGCTATATGGCTATTCTCACTTAGTTATAGTATATCCCTCCTATAGTCACCAGAATAAAGGCTTGGTGGGATATGCAATTCATTTGTTAAAAGATGCAAACTATCGGACCAATTCTAAGAACAAAACGACTGTGACTGTGAAGAATACTTTTGTGACGATTACAACTTTCATGCCACACTCAACAAAGAATTACCTCCTAACAATAGATGGGGTATAATGGGGAAAATTGATGTACAAAACTTTTTTTTCGTGATAATTAACATGGTCCATTGCAGGCAGAGACACACAGACTGAAGAATGATTAGAAATGTGGAAGATATGTAGAACCCGATGATCAGATGGAAGAAAGTGTATTTTTGTTGCGCCATGATTTCACCAGACATCATTAAGGATATAAGAGAAACATATATGCAAGGCTTGGTCTGAAGAAGTGTTTGTTGTGACTTGAACGACAAATCCCATCACCCCCCAAATGCATTAAAATTTCAAGGGCCTCTTCCATGAGTTGTTTGGTTTGATAATTTTAACGTATACGTCTAATTAACTGCCGGGGGATCATTTAAGGTACGGTCCTCCTCATGTATGACATGCGAGTGTGTGAAGTGCGTGTTTGGTAGAGACTGCGGTAATGTTCGTGTTGTCCTTCTTGTATGAGGTAGAACTGATATCTTTTTTATTAGTTCTATATCACTGAAGTATGGCACGACCGATGGCTGACGAAGACACCAAGTAAAAAAAAACAACACACCCCACCCGGTCACATATATACCTGACAACAGGCGAAACAGTCGTCCCATTCCCGTGTTATGCCTGAGAGTTACTAAGGCAAGGAGTCAGATAACTACCACGTTTATTAGACTTTATTGTCTCGGGAAGGGGACAGAAACGTCAGAGCCATTAATCACAGGGGGCGAACGTTCAAGTGAAGGTGGCCCTGCAAGTAGAGCGTAACGAACTTGTACCATGCTGCCCATATTGCATGACCGTAAGAGGCGTGCTTAATTACGGATTCTTATCTTTTTTCGTCTTCCCTACTGCTTTATAATTTCCTTATGCTCTACACCGTGGTACCGCCGAACCTTTTGGCCTTGTGTTGAGAGTTCGGCCACTCAACTCCATTAATTTAAACCAATATTATTTTTTATTGAGACACAAAGGTTCACAGGTCGGTGCGTCAACCACCTAGGAGAATAAAGTCTTCCCTCCCTCGATTAAGCACGGGAAGTAAAATTGATTTACAATGTCATTTGTGTTCGTGCCTACAACACATTCCCATTCGTGAGAGTTGTACCGCCATTGTAGTATTTGTTAAATGTCCGAAGAGATTAAGTAATGTCCAAATATAGTTCCACAAGCCCTCCGTATTCCTGGGTCACGAGGTTCGAATACAATGTGGGCCATTTGTGAGGTACTGCCACACTGGTCAGTGGTTTTTCTACCGGGCACCTCCAATCTCTTCATGCCACCAACAGACTTGGCACATCCCACAAATTCGTACACCGACTGTTAAGTTTAATATCGAACGCAAACTTAATATAAAAATAATGAAATCTTAAAAAAGAAAGAGAACTAATTAGAAGATTTACTAAATTTTAGTGAAAATTGGGTTGCCAAATTGAAAATATGGGTCCCATGAGGTTAAATTATATAATTATGACTTGTCTGTGATATAACTTTAAATCCAGATTCGGAGGGCTTAAACTTAGTCTGTAGAGGTCTTTACAATATATGTAAATATGACATTGTATTAAACATGGTTCATATAATTTAAGAGTCAAATTCTTTACGAGTTTATCAAATTTCAAATTACTGTAGACCGCAAGTGTAAAATACTTTTAATCTACAATAAAGGATTTTATAGATGGCATTGAAAAAAAATCAATATCGTAACTATATAAGAGTAGCGAAAAATTCCAAAACAGCTCTGATTTGAACATTTCAAGCTAATGACGCACTGTATTGCAACCGTCCTTAGACTGCTGTCCTGGCGCCAATTAATACCTTTGGATATCACAGTACTGTTATTACACATATGAACATAAGATATTATGAGCATCGCCGATCGATGGATGGGTCACGTTTTGTGAAAAAAATTAGATATGAGTCTGAAATTAAAGAATAGTCCATAGGCTCAAATGAAGCCCACCCCATACCCACCTTCTTTGGAGAGGCATAAGACTATTATTGAACTAAAAAATCAATGTTTGGAAAAGAATAGAAAGGCCAATAGTTTTAAATGGGTAGATTGTATGGTTAAAAAGTCTTCCAACTTATTCTAAATAATTATTTTGTATAGGACCACGACAGATTTTCACGGCATTTGTTATAAACTAAGCTCAATGCAAAGATGTTTAAATTACTTTGCTAAGGACAATGAAACATCATATACAAATTAGGTGTATAAGGCATCAATGCTTGGCTCTATTGAATTCTACATATATTGATCTTCAAGTTAGTTTCACGGGTTGGACCAATGGATCGTTTTGTAATTGGCCTAATATTAAGAGAACATCTAACCTAGTCTGTAAATAGGCTTCTTTGAAAATAGTATAGAGTATTACCAAACATTACAGAGATATTTCTTCCAGCTCATCAGTTTCAAAACGGACGAGCAATGACGAGTAATGATCATGTAACTTGAGACAAGATTGAAGGTGCAATTGCAGATACTACCACTTGATTTAACATACACAACTGTATGTAATTTATGTTTAACTTTTAGTTATTCCAGATGTTGGATCGAATGATCATATTAACTTGCCTTCCATTAAGACAGAAAAAAATAAAACTGTTATTAGTTATATTGCAACTCCCGTAACGACTTTGATAATGTCGAATCTAGGGTTACTTGTTTGTTTGTTTGATTAATTAACGTCCCTATTAACAGGCTCAAGGGTCATAAAAAGGACTGGCCTCCCATGTATGCGGTGTGTGTTGCGTGTATGGTGTGCGTGGTGCGTGTTTTGGGAGACTGCGGTATATTCATGGTGGTGTCTTCTTGTATCAGTGGAACTGATTTGCCTCGTTTTATATGTGGCTATATCACGTGAAGTTATGCCGCCGTAAGACACCAAGCAACACAACCCATCCGGTCACTTAATTCTGATGTACAGGCGAACAGTCGTCCCACTACCCTGTATGCTGAGCCGCTTAAGCAGAAGCAGTAGATAATACCATTTTTATAGGACTTTGACAGAATTGTGTTTGTGATAATCAATCTGCCAGTGTATTGTTTCCAAACTGCATGTATTACTTGTATGTACGATTCGGATAAGTTTCTATCTGGCCTCCAAGAGATGTTATATATGAACACATGCCCAAAGTTTCCAACCACTTTTGCTGTATTTGATTGCACAGAAATAAAGATTTCTAAACCAATATAATTGTCTGCGCATTCCCAAACCTACTTTGAATTTAAGTCTACAAACACATTTAACTTAAGAGTGGCATGTTATCCCCAGAGGTTCAATTATTTTTGTATCTATGTTATTTAACATATTTATCTATGTCTAACAAGGAAATATCCAAGCAGTCAGGGTGTCTGGAAATGCTTATAAAAAGCTTATTATGGAGAGATACCTACATGATGGGGATGTCATTATGGCCGAAAAAGATTCAACATTCATTCATTTATTCATCACTTGCTCTGGAATTCATTTAAAAAGTTTTGGTATAATTTTGTGCATTTTATGTACACGTAAAAGTTTGATATAAAAGGGAATATAGAAAATGCATTAAAACGATAATATGCCATTTTCCCTGATGTAAGAGGACGTTTATTGAAAATAAATTTGCAGGTGACAGTCATATGCTCATTAAACTTTTATGTAAAGCATATTTCATGAAAATAATTTTAAAATTACAACGCAGTATAAACTGTATACATGTTGACATATAACTTTTTTTTAATTTCTTAACATTCTTAATTGAGAATTCTTTTAAACTGATGTTGTATATCTGTTCAAAACATTTCTCTCAAATCTCAAAATCAAAACACTTACATCTTCTCATCATCACAGGTTATAAGTATCATTTAACTGATTTGTTATATGATATATTATGCCATTATTAGACATTCTATATTATTTTTTGCATGATTTCAAGAGAAGTTTAAAGGGCCACTACCTTTCCGAAACGGCTTTTAATTTTTTAAAATAGGAATGTAAAACATGAGATCAATAACTTTGTAGAGTCGAAAAAGTTATTAACTATACGTTTACTAGCACACTTATCATCACCTTTAGAACTGTTTAATTAGAATAAATAAAATGTTAATTTTCATAACGCGGGTCGTTTTATGTTTCCCGCCGTCGTCCTAAATGCTGCGCGGGTAGTTGATTATCACTGCGCCAGACGGCAAAACAGCGAAATGAATCTCCACTGCTATCGTATATTAGACAGGAAATCTTGCATATGTTCGGTGTTGTAACCTCATCTTAAACCATCGATATATGTTTTCTTTTGTTATTACTGTTTTTTAAGAAACCTTTAAATTTTGCTCCGGAAAGGTAGTGGGCCTTTAAGGCTGTTTAATACAGCAATCTATTGGGTATTGATATTAGAGCTGGTCTCATTGTTTTTATCTGATCATGAGATATGAGCACAGTCGCTAAGATTAAGACTGCAGGTGCTATCAGAACTTGTGCTTGAGACAAGATCAAGGATTTGAGAGAAAAATAACAAAGGAGCTAGAAAAAGCAGCTATGAACCCAGTCAGGTATATCACGAGATTATTCCTGTGACTCAACTGACGTGTTTCTGCGTTAAGAGTAACACCAGTTACAACGAGCTTTTACCAGTTGTGAGTTATTTGAACGCAGTGTTTTACATTTCGACTGGCATTAGTTTGCAGTAATAACGAACAAGGTAGCTATCCTTAATGACATTATTTCCTTGATCCGTTTAAAACCGTGTTTACTGTAGACGAAGTACGCATCACTGCTATCCAATCCAATAAGACCTAGTATGCTTACTTCGGAACTGTCTGTCATCAGAGCAAGGGGGCGGAGCCAAAGGTAAGTAGTAACGTTTGTAAACATTTAGAATGCACACCAAAAAGCCTGCATCTACCGTTGAAGATTGGAGTATTTTGCAGTTACTATTAAATACTTGGCCTGCAACACATGAACAATTGGAAAAAAGATATTCTCCCTGTATATATGTCGTGATGCAGCAGATGCGGCTGGTAATTTTTTTCGTTAGCTTCGCTAGCTCGGGGAAGCACTAGCGAAAACAAAAATTTCCCCGATGCTGGTTTTGTTAGTTTAACTTTCCCCAGATACCCCTCGATAAAATATTTGAAACATCGTTGTTTTGATTTTGAACTGTAGATTTTTTTAAGTCGTGCGGTAGATTCTTTAAAAGTTGCTGCACGGATTATCGCTACCATCCGCCATCCTTTCCCCGCCCGCAGTTATTGTGTCCGACTCTTGAAGCAAACAGTAATCATGCTTCAGGAAAGTGGGCGGAGATATAGCTTCGATTGGTTGTGATGGGTACAATTAACGAATACTCAAATCCCCTTTTTAAATACAAATAACAATAATTTTTGGGTTAAAATCTTTTATTTGAATCTTGTAACACTATGCATCTTTGCAACAGAAAAACATTTTTTTCGCAATTCGATATTACACGTTGAATTCGATGAAATCCGTGTGACCCACTTCCTGTAGGAACATAAAACCGGGTGTGTACCACACCAGGGATATTCGGATCACAGGAACCCGACCCCCAGGAAGTTGATGCCCACAAGGTGTATCCTCAACATTACTTACTGGACCACCGCTTTGTCACCCAGGTGAATAAAAAAGTATGACCAATGTATGGGAGTTTTGCTCCCATCAACCTGTTATCCCGCAGTCTTAACCAAAACACAACCCACACACTAACATGACCAATGGTAACGGGACTTTAATTAAAACAATCAAAATCGATGATGGTGATGAGAATGACTCCGTCAGTAGTATCCGAGATTAAGTGGAAACAAGTATAGCAACGAAGGGAAGGACGGACTACAATGTGATGAAAGACCAATTGTTATATACAATCTGATTAAAGTATAAATCGAACGAAGTGATTATAAGAATCTGTATTTAACCTGATTGGTTGCAAATACCCCATCACCACGAAATTCAAAATAAATAAAATGCAAATAAAAATAAATAGAATAAAATAAGTCTTTTTTGATCAATCGACAATGTATGTCTTTCTTTGAGATGAACACATTTTCTGTATAATGTATGTATGTGGTGCATCATTATCTACCTTGCGGAACATATCGTGCCATGGCATTGGATAATACATCACTTGTCTATATAACATACTCTGCATCCACTGGTCTCTCCGTTGAATATACAAATATGCCTGGGACTGATCATTTTTTTTACCCCATGCTTATTTACATTCGCGCTGGCTGAGTATGGTAGTGTGCCTGCCTCCTGCAAATTGTCCGATGTAATAACCTGGAATATTTGAAATCCATCGGTTTATTACCATATTTATGTTTTATCAACAGTCAGGGCGGCCTCAGTTGTACGTGAAGTACAAGATACATGATTGAGATTTTTGTTTGTTTGTTTGTTTGATTTATTTAACGTTCCTATTAATAACAGCTATGGTCATGTAAGGACGGCCTCCCATGGATGCGGTGTGTTGCGTGTATGTTGTGCGAGGTGAGTGTACTGAGATACTGCGGTAATGTTCCGTGTTGTGTCTTCTTGTATTAGTGGAACTGTTGCCCTTTTTATAAGTGACATGCCGCCGATAGACACCAAGCAACACACCCCACCCGGTCACATTTAACGTGACAACAAAGGGGCGAACCAGTCGTCACCACTCCCTGTATGCTGAACGCTAAGCAGGAGCAGAAACTACCACTTTTATTGACTTTGGTGTGTCCTCGGCCAGGGGACAGAACTAGAGCCTTTCCTCACAAGGGGCGAACGCTCAACTCAAGGCCAAAAGTGAGGCGGTGCCAAGGGAGGCATTAGGAAAGATAAAGTCAATTAGGAAGAAGAGAAAAGATAAGATCCTAAATTTAGTCCGCTTTTACAGATCATGTCGATAGGGGCAGCAGGTTCAATTCCCTACGCCCTACCATGATTGAGAAGACTATGGTGTGTTTACTATTACCTGTGGGTAGTACAACATGCATGAATTCTTATCCCTAAAAGACAACTGAATTTAGATCTTGGATTTTATTTCCTCCTAACGTCTCATACCGCCTCACTTTGGCCTTTTGTGGAGCGCTCGCCCCTATGAGGTAGGCTCTGGGTTCTGTCCTCCTGGCCAAGGACACACCAATGTCTACAAATGTGCTAGTTTTCTGCTCATGCTTAACGCTTATCTCATAAAGGGAATGGAAAGACTGGTTCGCCCGTTGTCAGAAAAGAAACAAAAGGAAAAAATCAAAAAAAAAAAAAAAAAAAAAAGTATAATGGTGACCGGATGGGGTGCTACCAGTTAATATAGCACTATAAAAAGGGTAACAGTTCCACTATACAAGAAAACACAACACGAACATACAAAATGCATGCTATGGGAGACCGTCGCGAAACATAGACCCTGGCTGTTATCCCCCCCCCCCCCCCCCCCCCCCCCCCCCCCCCCCCCCCTAGGACGTTAAAATAACCAAGCAAACAAATAAAAACAAGGCTACGGTAGTGCTTCTTACAATAGTGGAACAATATATTTGCTTGACAATTAATATCGAAAACAATGGTAAAAATTGTATACCTGTTTCATCCCTTCCCCAACCAGTTCATAATACATCGTTCGTCGACGAATCTGTAGGAATCCTCAGGGATCGATACCGGTGCTGCCAGGACCAGGTCCTGTTATAGTTTCGTTAAATTTGAGGATCGCTATATCGTCAGGATAGCCATTCTCAGCATCGGTTTATGTCCCAATTAGGATACTGAAATCATTAAAACAAAATATTAAACGATTCCTTAAACAAAAGACCATTAAGTCTTAATGGTTACCTGATGTTTGATATTAATTTGCTGAAAAATATTTTAATTTAGCTTAAATTAATGAACATTTATTCAAGTTGTTTTACGGCTTAGATTAAGATCATCCAGGGAGGAACCCTCCCTCGTCTACTATGTTGGCATGGTCTGAAAGGTTATATGTGCCATATCAAAGTGCGAAATATTTTGGATCATGTGTTTTACTGCAGAAATATACTGAGTTTTCAACTTCAGTATTATTTTCGATTAAGTTTGTTTGAAATTCATTCAATATGGAACAGACGTATCCTGTATGGTTCCTTGTAAAAATAAGTTACAACACATAAAACTGAGTAAAATTCTTGGTTCCATGCCTTTTGTGTAAGATGTAAAAATACATGTAGCAGGAAAATCTCTTAAAGGGACAATTCAGATTAAGATGAAACATTACACTAAGCATCTATATCGGAAACAAACCAGTTTCTAATGAGATAATAAGAAATAGGTTGTGTTTTTACTGGTAATAATCCCACGAAAAAGCCCACTGTAGTGATTTGAAAGTGAGGATGTTCAATCTGATTGCAATACAGATCCTTATAACCACTTAGTTCAATAGAGGATCTGACAATATCCGGTTAAAGGGCCATGTTCGGATGACCTTTATTACCATTTGTAATTCAGATCAAATGTATATTCTGCACGTTGCTATAGTTGGGCTCTTTGGGACGACATGACCTACGGTATACGGAAAGACTTAATTCTGACAGATTTTTCAAAACTATTTCGTCCCCTGAAAATTCACTGTCAAAATTTTGCCAGCTGTAATTGATTGGCCATTTCCGAGAAGGTCACCTGGAGATGGACCCCTGAATGGGGATTTTTCTCAGATCCTCTTATCCAAACGTTGTAGTATATTATGGAACTGTATTTTAATCAGATTGGTGAAATGTTTTAAAACTCGCTTGCTGTGTGCCATTACACCACTGTGGTCGACCGACTTGTATACCGAACCCTAGCCCTTGCCGGTGTTAGTAAATATAGGCCCTGCAGATAGGGCGTTAGAAATGTACCTTCTTGCGCCCTATTGCATGATCGTAAAAGGCGACTAAATTTTGGATCCTATCTTTTCTCTTCTTCCTAACTTGGCACCCGCCTCACTTCTGGCCTCGAGTTGAGCGTTCGCTCCTATGAGGAAAGCTCGGGGTTCCGTCCCCTGGCCGAGGACACACCAAAGTCTATAAAATGTGGTAGTTTCTGCTCCTGCTTAGCACTCAGCATACAGGGAGTGGGACGACTGGTTCGCCCGTTGTCAGTATAATGTGACCGGGTGGGGTGTGTTTGCTCGGTGTCTTCGGCGGCATGCTTTAGTGATATAGTACTACAAAAAGGGCAACATTTCCACTATACAAGAAGACACAACATGTGTCTAGTTTTGTAGAAAACTTCCGAGGAATTGCGAGTAACAGTGAGTTACGTTATTATGACGTCACAAAGGTTCACGCTCAATTTCGGGCTGGATTTATAGATCTCGAATCAAGCACGTCATGTAGACGTTTACTGTACCGAGTAAAGGACGGACACGATGAATGTATTATAGATCAAAAGGCTGCAAGCAGGTCTAATAATGTGAAAACAGACAATAAGACATCCAAACCGGAGTTACAACGTGACGTACGTGGGCTATACGTCATTCTTCAATAGGATATTAAGTGTTTTTTTTCCGTACGGTACGGTGTTGGTGATTTTGTTAAGTGATTGTCGTATTCGTTTTATAAAAAATATTCAACTGAAAAACTGGTGATTATGTAATAAAACAAATATTTCATGGGTTACTGTGCTCTAGTTCATAATATTTACCCCTCGGTGATGGTAATCAACAAATGTTATATTGCACTCGGCCTTTGGCCTCGTGCAATATAACATTCGTTGATTACCATCACCTCGGGTTAAATATTATGAACTAGAGCACAGTAACCCATGTGAAATATTTGTATAATAACCACCACTCCGTTCAATTTTTACTCAACGTGATAAAAATTTTAATCAGATTGATAAAATACCCGTATGTAACATGGGTGGTTATATTATCAGGTGTTCCAGCGGCGAGTTAACGGATCGACTGATTTCTACAGATGATGGGACGACTATTCGATTGGATTCGGAAATCCTCTTCACGAGTTTTGGCTAGGTAGGACGTTTTCTACATACTGCAAACATACTTATTTTATCAGTTTTTGTTTTTTCGCGTTGCCTTTGTAATCAATTTTCTAAAAATGGTATTACTAACAGAGTTTTTGACTTCGAACTGAGTAGTCCTCCATTTACTTATTCTACATTAAAGTTTTCTCCTCTGACATATTACTGGAAAATTTTGAAATTAATTATACACTATTTAAAGTAATAATATATCAATTAATTTGAAGGGATATGAATGGAAGAGATGAAATAAAGAGTAAAGAGTAAATGATAAATAGAAATGTGAAATTGATGAAAATATGGAAATTGGTCTTCTGTGGAAGGTAAACTTTGTGTTTATATGCCAAACAAAAGAATTGCTTTCAATGTAGTGTTCTCCAACGACAAAGCGAATGGTGATGAACATGTTTTGTATGAACTATATATTTTTTATTTAGTCATTTATTAGTCGCCTGTCGATGAAACTGGAGGGGACTGTAGTGTTTGTTCCCGTCTGTCTGTCTGTCCGGATTTCGTTTTCAGACGATAACTTGAGAAAAAATTAACTGACTTCAAACAACATGATGGTAGCATATGAGAAATATACAGCATGGAATTGAATTTCGGGACAAAGGTCAACTACAAAGCTCACTGTTACTTAAAATAGATTGTTTGAAAAAATTATGGATTTTAGTTTCCGAATAATGTGAACTGGTGTGGTGTGATACTTGGTGTCTTCGGCGGCATGCTTCAGTATGATATAGCACTATAAAAAGGGCAACAGTTCCACTATACAATATAAAATAATCAAACAAACAAGAATGATAACTCA
The DNA here is from genome assembly GCF_041381155.1 of Argopecten irradians. Lineage (NCBI taxonomy): Eukaryota > Metazoa > Mollusca > Bivalvia > Pectinida > Pectinidae > Argopecten > Argopecten irradians. The sequence continues at coordinate 29,788,434 of NC_091149.1, forward strand.
AGAACACATCAACGGAATTTGCAATGGTAACATAGGCGAAAACATAGCTTGTGACTGAATTTGGGGTTAAAAGGTCACTGTTACTAAAAATAGTTTGTTTTGCAAATATTCGTTTCAGGACGACAGAAATTATACTTATACAATGATAGCATAACTAAGCAATAATAACTGGCCATAGATTGGAAAAATGTAATGGACTGCAGGGGACTTTTGTTGCTTGCAACACTTATTGTAAGCTTCTTTTAAATTAATCCAATGATAATAAAACATTTAAATTGGAAGGAAACCAACACCTACACTACCTGACCTCCTCCGACTGGTATTCATTGAGAGTTGAACTTGAAGATTTTGAAAATGAAACTCGCTACGCCAATTACAACATATTTTCCATTGGAGATGCCAAAGATGGGTACAGAGCTTTTATAACTGGCTACAAAGGTGACGCAGGTAATGTTTGATGATTGTTCTGTTGCATGTATAGATGTCAATGTTTGATGATTGCTCTGTAGTATAGTATATATGTCAATGTTTGATGATTGTTCTGTAGTATAGTATAGATGCCAATGTTTGATGATTGCTCTGTAGTATAGTATATATGCCAATGTTTGATGTTTGTTCTGTAGTATAGTATAGATGTCAATGTTTGATGTTTGTTCTGTTGCATGTATAGATGCCAATGTTTGATGTTTGTTCTGTAACATAGTATATATGTCAATGTTTGATGATTGTTCTGTAGTATAGTATAGATGCCAATGTTTGATGTTTGTTCTGTAGTATAGTATAGATGTCAATGTTTGATGATTGTTCTGTAGTATAGTATAGATGTCAATGTTTGATGTTTGTTCTGTAGTATAGTATAGATGTCAATGTTTGATGTTTTATCCTTCACTAGATCTTGTATCACTATAACTCCTTTCTGATACCAGTCCTTCATAAAAATATATTTTTTTCCTATAGTAATTTCATCATTGTACCAGATAGGGGTTTTCATATAAAATTGATGTTTGTTAACATTCTTCTTGCAACTAGAATGCAGATGCTGATAGGCTTTAAATACATTAAACCAAAAACTATTATTACATTTATTTTGACACATTCTTACATATTCAAGCCCACAGTTAGCTAACAAATCTATGTTTATATATGTTTTGAGAATCACTTTGCCATTTAGATGTACTAAGAAGAGCTCTTCTTATCCAACTGACTTTGAGAGAGTCAATGAAGGCCTTAATATTTACCATTTTAAGTCCTCCTTCAGTATAGTTTTGTATCAAAAATATCCCTTTTAACCTTATCTATTTTACTATCCCATAGAAATTCATAGAGAACAGAGTTAATTTTGGAAAGAAATTTTTCATCTGGGTTTGGCAGAGATATAAATAAATGATTAAATTGGGAAATAAGTAGTGATTTTATTATATGCATTTTGCCAATTGGAGTTAAAATTCTCCTATTCCATGATTTTATGAGAGATTTAAGTTTTATCAGTTTTTTGTCAAAATTTAACTTGGGTATCATATGCAGATTAACATAATAGTCAATTCCTAGAAGAGTGAACCTCTCTTGCCCCCACTGAAGATCTAGTTCTGGAAGAAATGTATCCGAGCTATATATTTTTTGCTTCCGATCCATACCACTTGAGTTTTCGAAACATTCATTTTAAGTCCTGATATATTAGCAAAATGTCTTAATTCTTTTATTGATTCCCTAAGTGATTTCTCTGAACCATCTAGTGCCAGTGAGGTATCATCCGCGTATTGCGATAAGAGTATTGGACAGCCGTTAATATCAATTCCTTTTATTCCTTCATTATGTCGTAATTTAATTGCCAAAATTTCTGCGCATAGAATAAAGATATAAGGAGCGATAGGGTCGCCTTGACGACAGCCTCTTTTAATTGGAAAAAATGAAGATAAATTCCCACCTTGATTAATAGTAGCACTAGCATTGTTGTGAAAGGTTTTTACCCAATTTATTATACTGTTCCCAAAACCAAAAAAATGTAATACTTTTTCTATAAAAACCCAAGAGACCGAATCAAAAGCTTTTTCAAAATCAATCATTAAAAACATACCTGGAATATCATTTTTCTTCTGTATATTGCATGACATCATAGACAAGTCTGGTATTTTCGCCAATATAACGCCCCTTTAAAAACCCAGTCTGATCATTATCAATTATTTCATCCAAAACTGATTTAAGTCTACGAGCTATTTTAACTGGCTACAAAGTATAGTATAGATGTCAATGTTTGATGTTTGTTCTGTAGTATAGTATAGATGCCAATGTTTGATGTTTGTTCTGTAGTATAGTATAGATGCCAATGTTTGATGTTTGTTCTGTAGTATAGTATAGATGTCAATGTTTGATGTTTGTTCTGTAGTATAGTATAGATGTCAATGTTTGATGTTTGTTCTGTTGCATGTATAGATGTCAATGTTTGATGTTTGTTCTGTAGTATAGTATAGATGTCAATGTTTGATGTTTGTTCTGTAGCATGTATAGATGTCAATGTTTGATGATTGTTCTGTAGCATGTATAGATGTCAATGTTTGATGATTGTTCTGTAGCATGTATAGATGTCAATGTTTGATGTTTGTTCTGTAGCATGGTAGTATAGATGTCAATGTTTGATGTTTGTTCTGTAGCATGTATAGATGTCAATGTTTGATGATTGTTCTGTAGTATAGTATAGATGCCAATGTTTGATGTTTGTTCTGTAGTATAGTATAGATGTCAATGTTTGATGTTTGTTCTGTAGTATAGTATAGATGTCAATGTTTGATGTTTGTTCTGTTGCATGTATAGATGTCAATGTTTGATGTTTGTTCTGTTGCATGTATAGATGTCAATGTTTGATGTTTGTTCTGTAGTATAGTATAGATGTCAATGTTTGATGTTTGTTCTGTAGTATAGTATAGATGTCAATTTTGATGTTTGTTCTGTTGCATGTATAGATGTCAATGTTTGATGTTTGTTCTGTAGTATAGTATAGATGCCAATGTTTGATGTTTGTTCTGTAGTATAGTATAGATGTCAATGTTTGATGTTTGTTCTGTTGCATGTATAGATGCCAATGTTTGATGTTTGTTTTTGTAGTATAGTATAGATGCCAATGTTTGATGTTTGTTCTGTAGTATAGTATAGATGTCAATGTTTGATGTTTGTTCTGTAGTATAGTATAGATGTCAATGTTTGATGTTTGTTCTGTTGCATGTATAGATGTCAATGTTTGATGTTTGTTCTGTAGTATAGTATAGATGTCAATGTTTGATGTTTGTTTGTTCTGTATAGATGTCAATGTTTGATGTTTGTTCTGTATAGATGTCAATGTTTGATGTTTATTCTGTAGCATGTATAGATGTCAATGTTTGATGTTTGTTCTGTAGTATAGTATAGATGTCAATGTTTGATGTTTGTTCTGTAGCATGTATAGATGTCAATGTTTGATGTTTGTTCTGTAGTATAGTATAGATGCCAATGTTTGATGTTTGTTCTGTAGTATAGTATAGATGTCAATGTTTGATGTTTGTTCTGTAGCATGTATAGATGTCAATGTTTGATGTTTGTTCTGTAGTATAGTATAGATGTCAATGTTTGATGTTTGTTCTGTTGCATGTATAGATGTCAATGTTTGATGATTGTTCTGTAGCATGTATAGATGTCAATGTTTGATGTTTGTTCTGTAGTATAGTATAGATGTCAATGTTTGATGTTTGTTCTGTAGTATAGTATAGATGCCAATGTTTGATGTTTGTTCTGTAGTATAGTATAGATGTCAATGTTTGATGTTTGTTCTGTAGTATAGTATAGATGTCAATGTTTGATGTTTGTTCTGTTGCATGTATAGATGTCAATGTTTGATGTTTGTTCTGTAGTATAGTATAGATGTCAATGTTTGATGTTTGTTCTGTAGTATAGTATAGATGTCAATGTTTGATGATTGTTTCTGTACATAGTATAGATGTCAATGTTTGATGTTTGTTTTCTGTAGTCAGTAGTTATAGTATAGATGTCAATGTTTGATGTTTGTTCTGTAGCATGGTATAGATGTCAATGTTTGATGTTTGTTCTGTAGCATGTATAGATGTCAATGTTTGATGATTGTTCTGTAGCATAGTATAGATGTCAATGTTTGATGTTTGTTCTGTAGCATGGTATAGATGTCAATGTTTGATGTTTGTTCTGTAGCATGTATAGATGTCAATGTTTGATGATTGTTCTGTAGTATAGTATAGATGTCAATGTTTGATGTTTGTTCTGTAGCATGTATAGATGTCAATGTTTGATGTTTGTTCTGTAGTATAGTATAGATGTCAATGTTTGATGTTTGTTCTGTAGCATAGTATAGATGTCAAGCGTTTATGTTTTTTGATTTTCAATTATATGTCAATGTTTAATGTTAGTCTTTTGTGAAATCAATATATATTTTTATCAGATTGGTTTAGATGGAATATTTTTGATAATTTTAAGGAGATGATATGATCCAATGCAGTGGTTACCGATTCACTTCCAAGGACAAGGACTTTGATGGCAGTTCCAAAAATTGTGCCACACTATACCACGGCGCGTGGTGGTATGGGAATTGCCATTCGTCAAATCTCAACGGGGACTACCTGTCAGGACAAACGTCATCGTATGCTACCGGCGTGGTGTGGAAAACCTTCAAAGGATATTACTATTCTCTCAAATCTTCTATTATGATGATACGGAGAGGCTGGCGGCACTCACAAGCAAACAATGTCAGTTCATAGACAATTAAATCTGGCGTTTGCCACTGGAAACAATGTCAGTTCATAAATGATTTTATCTAGTGTTTGTCACTAGAAACAGTGTCAGACCATAAACGATTTAATCTGGCTGTCACTGGAAACAATGTCAGTCCATAGACGATTAGATCTGGCTGTCACTGGGAACAATGCAGTCCATAGACGATTAGATCTGGCTGTCACTGGGACCTATGTCAGTCCATAGATGATTTGATCTGGCTGTCACTGGGAACAATGTCAGTCCATAGACGATTTGATCTGGCTGTCACTGGGACCAATGTCAGTCCATAGACGATTTGATCTGGCTGTCACTGGGACCAATGTCAGTCCATAGACGATTTGATCTGGCTGTCACTGGGACCAATGTCAGTCCGTAGACGATTTGATCTGGCTGTCACTGGGACCAATGTCAGTCCGTAGACGATTTGATCTGGCTGTCACTGGGACCAATGTCAGTCCATAGATGATTTGATCTGGCGTTTGCCGACGGAAAAAAATGTCAGTCTATTGTGTGTTCCACATATGGGATAGAGACGAATTTATATTACGGTATATATGTAGCATAATTATTTGTTGTAATTTCATTAATCAAGCGATTTGTTTATTCCTTTTTTGTTAATAAAAACGGTTTGATGTACCTTTTGTCCATTGTGCTTCGACTATCGCCATCGGTTGTCCGCCGTGTGTAAACGTTACACATTTAAATACTTTCCCATGCTCCACCGGTGTCATTCGGATGGCATCAGTGCAATTTAAGTGAAACTGGCGAAGTGTTTATATTTTCGGTTTGATGCGATATCAACGACGGCCATCATCATGAAAACATTTATACCAGAGCGATTTAGCTTGAACGTGCCTGAAATGAATCTGACCAAGTGCTTTTTTAGCAGTCTGAAATTGAGGATGGCTTCCAAAAACGGCTATTTTGAAAATAAAAGTAACTGATCAGATATTGACAAAGATGATTTAATTATATGGCATTAAATATATCAAAAATGTTGATTGTTCCTTGTTTATTGCTTTAAGTTGTTATCTTCGTTGCAAATTTCAATCTTATTTACATCAAATTAACTATTATATCTAAGAATAGTTTATGAAGCATAGTATGATCAGGATCATAAAATTCAAACAAAAATCTCCACACGCACAGTGTCGCCTTGAGGTATTAGACCCAAAGACTAAAGTGACCACAATAATTCTTTAAACAGATTCATTTTTTGCAGTAACAAGATATATACAACTAGACGCTATCTTGTTTATTTATCTGTGTGGTCTGAATCATTGAAATTTTGAAGTTTTATTTTTAGAGTTATTCCCCTTATGCCATACATCAGACTATTCCATACAGTTGATGCTTATTTTGCTTCCATAGTAGATTTTACCATTAATGATACAACAATGTGACGACTATCCCTTTGTAACGGCGTGGATATGGGTATTAAAGTAAAGACAGCTTATATTAATTCATCGTGAATCTGTCCAGTTCATAAAAAGTTCATTTCCACAAAAAGTTTGGTGGCTGCCACGGCGACTTCTATTTCAAAGTTAATAATTATATTTATTGTGAAAGGTACGATTATATTCCAGTTTTGTTTGTTTCTGGTAGGTTTATTTTATTTTTGTGTTGTTGGGTTGTTTTTTTTTTTTCTTTTTTTTTTCTTTTTTTTGTGAAAGGTAACAAATATGTACTCCATTATTTTGTGAAAGGTAATAATTATATTCAATCTATTTGTGAAGATTTATTTTCAACAATAAGGCACTCGCGGATTATAATTCAAGCGGACAGCATCGATTTAAGTCACGGAACAAACGGAACTGGAAAAAGTCGTTGTCGGATTTTGTTCGGTTCGTTTGAGACCAACTTAACTATGGTCAATATTTATTTTTTAATCAAAAATTTCTAAATCATTACCGCCCATCTTGGCTTCAATTTAGTCCTATCTCTGCATCACTCAACAGGATTTTTTTTCAAAAAATATTACACAGATACGGACAGGACATGTAGAATTGAAATGTACATTTTTTTTATCAAAATCAGTCTTCGTTTATGTTCAGTGTTCCTTAAAGTATATGATAGACTTATTTCAGATGATTGAAATGCCTTCCTATATAATATATATCATGTATTTGCATTATCTAATCTACAATACTCGATGTGGATGCCTTTGTAAAGACGAATCCGGTCAACCCATTGCTCCGACTATATGCTATCACTAGTAAACATAATGGCATGGTTGTTTGGTGACAGAAACATGTTCTGAACCCTGTGGACTTGTAAGACTGAAATGTACATTTTTTTTGCATACTTTGCAATTTACAAACAACACAACAATCCACGAGTCAGCAGTATTAAACTATAATCTCTAAGCTTAGATCGGATGCATAGACACTTTATTTCAACTATTTTATGTTCAAGTATACCTAAAAAGTGATATATAGACATACAAAAAACTCATGTAAACGGGGTCTTGAACCTTAAAGTTGTATTTTGACACTTTATTTTATCAGTAATTAATTGAAAACCATAAGTTTTGGGGAATAAAGCTGTGAAAATCATTCAAAGGCACGGAGAAACGTTGTAGCATCAATCTGATTAAAATACAGATCCTTATAACGACTCCATTCAATAAAACGTAGTGTGATAAGGATCTGTATTGTAATCAGATTGACTGTAGCAACAACACAAAACCAATGCACTATAATAATTCTTGGCTTTAAGCTTTATATAAGTTTAATTAAAAACATAACAGAAGAAGTCAATTTACAATTGCTGATATCACAGTAAGTGTACTGTAGATGTCAATATCATGATATTTGGCAAAAGTGCGAAAATTCATTTTTAGCTCTTATTTTGCTTTTGTAATTGCAACTTATACAAGATAAGTATTGGGTAACGTATTGGTGGCCAGATTTGTGAGTACGAGAATTACGACACTTTAAATCATTTGTCAATGAGAACATTATAACGAAGTTTTATGACATTTTTTTTGTTAATTTCCTATCATATTAAATGAGACAAGTGTATATGTTGTATGTTCGATTTATCCAAAATATTTAACTTGGATTGGAGAGCAGACAAAACCTATAGATATTATATTGTGAACGGTGGGTGTGATTAACTTCGAAAGCAAGTCAAGACGGATCGGTTCGACACGAAGATGTAAACACGCTTTGTCATCATACATTGGAAACATTTATAACACTATCAAAACGGGTTTTTTTTTCATTTACAGTCATATACAATCACCCTGCAGATAGCCCTGCAGGTAGGGCGTTAGAATTGTACCTGCTGCCCCTATTGCATGATCGTAAAAGGCGAATTTAGGATCTTATCTTTTCTCTTCTTCCTAACTGACTTTGTTTCCTAATGCCTCCCTTGGCACCGCCTCACTTTTGGCCTTGAGTTGAGCGTTCGCCCCTGTGAGGAAGGCTCTGGGTTCTGTCCCCTGGCCGAGACACACCAAAGTCTATAAAAGTGGTAGTTTCTGCTCCTGCTTGGCGCTCAGTATACAGGGAGTGGGACGACTGGTTCGCCCGTTGTCAGTATAATGTGACCGGGTGGGGGTGTGTTGCTTGGTGTCTTCGGCGGCATACATGGGGAGGCCGTCCTTACATGACCATAGCTGTTAATAGGACGTAAATTAATCAAACAAACAAACAAACAAACAAAGAAAGATAGGGCGTTACAATTGTACCTGCTGCCCCTATTGCATGATCGTAAAAGGCGACTAAATTTAGGATCTTATCTTTTCTCTTCTTCCTAACTGACATTATTCCTCCTAATGCCTCCCTTGGCACCGCCTCACTTTTGGCTTGAGTTGAGCGTTCGCCCCTGTGAGGAAGGCTCTGGGATCTGTCCCCTGTCCACCATAGGATTATGACGCGCGCGCAAAAAAAAAAAAAAATACTAAAAGTACCGAAAGGCTGTTTACTTAGCCCTGTATCCCATTTCCAGAAAATCGTTAGTCGGAAAAGTACACGCTACATCCCCATGTCACGATTCCCTAATGAGCACAGACCGAATAAAATCGCCATCTATTCAACGAATGCATCCCTGAAGTGCAGATCCTCAATATAAACTCACTTACTTATAAAAATTGCACATTAGTATCCCTTAGCGATCCCCACGCTCCGTTTATTGTCATGCAGAACAAATGATCACCGATCTCGGCCATTTTTGTCTGTCGTCTCCGATTTGATACAAGCTCTCTGATTGACTTCTAGGAGCGAGTGGACCAATCAGATAGCTTATATAGGGAATCGTGACATGGGGATGTAGCGTGTACTTTTCCGACTAACGATTTTTACACGAATCCTCGTAATTCAACTTTCGATATGAAATAAAATTCGCCCATAATCCCATCATATCATATACCATAGTGACCAGTAAGGAATTGTCTTCAATGTAAGCTAACAAATATTTAGATCGGATAATTTTTATGGTGTTCAGAGCATTTTAAAATTAATTACCCCATTTTCTGGAAATGGGATACAGGGCTAAGTAAACAACCTTTCAGTATTTTTAGTATTTTTTTGCGCGCGCATCGTAAACCTGTGCTGAGACACACAAAAGTCTATAAAAGTGGTAGTTTCTTCTACTGTTTAGCGCTCAGCATACAGGGATCGGGACGACTGGTTCGCCCGTTGTCAGTATAATATTACCGGTTGGGGTGTGTTGCTTGGCGTCTTCGGCGGCATGCTTCAGTGATATAGCACTATAAAAAGGGCAGCAGTTCCACTATACAAGAAGACACAACATGAATATACCGCAGTCTCCAAAATCACGCACCTCGCACAACATACACGCAACATACCGCATACGTGGGAGGCCCTCCTAACATGACCATAGCTATTAATAGCACGTTAATTAATCAAACAAACCTTTATACAAAACTAATTGTATAGTTAAGTGCAAGGACATTGCGACTCTGTCCTCTATATGTGTCATTTATATGGGTGTGTCCTTTATAGACATGTGTCCGTTCTATAGATATGTCCTTTATGCACAGTTGTCCTTTCTTCTGAGGATGTGTCCATTTAATAGGTGTCCTTTGTAGACAGATGTCTTTGTTTAAAGAGGTGTCGTTTGTAGACATGAGTCTTTTCTATAGAAGTGTCCTTTATAAACAGATGTCCTTTCTTTAGAGATGCCCGTTATAGTTGTGACCTTTATATAAATTCACATTGTATCCTTTATATACAGATCTCCTTTCTATATGGGTGTATTTTATAGACAGGTGTTCTTTCTATAGGGTGTCTGTTATAGTGAGGTGTCCTTTATGGCTAGGTGTCCTTTCGGTAGAGTTGTTAAAACTATGAAAGCAGACACAGCCGATTTGTAGATTTAGTATATCGTTTCCTTGCCCACACCTACCCAGTATATCGTTTCCTTGCCCACACCTGCCCAGTATATCGTTTCCTTGCCCACACCTACCCAGTATATCGTTTCCTTGCCCACACCTACCCAGTATATCGTTTCCTTGCCCACACCTACCCAGTATATCGTTTCCTTGCCCACACCTACCCACACCCATTTGTTACGGAACGTCGAATATGATCAAAGTTAGACGTGTAATAAAATGGAACATTGGATGCATGACATCCACGTAAGGAAGATATAATACAAATTGTTTGCCGATCTGTTTACAATCACGTTTACAATCACGTTTACGTCAACAACTTTCTATTCGGTTTGTATGCTAAAGAAATCGTCCAATATCCTATATAAGTATAGAGGATTTTATGTCATACGAACCGCTCACAAACGAAGCGATTGGGATAACAAAATATCAACGTCATGGTGACCGTGATGATTACGTCATTAATGATTAGCCTATTACTGTCTGATTTAGTATATCATATATAACGTCCTATTAACAGCCAGAGTCATGTAAGGACGTCCTTTCATATATAACGTCCTATTAACAGCCAGGGTCATGTAAGGACGGCCTTCCATATATAACGTCCTATTAACAGCCAGGGTCATGTAAGGACGGCCTCCCATACATAACGTCCTATTAACAGCCAGGGTCCTGTAAGGACGGTCTCCCATGTATAACGTCCTATAAACAGCCAGGGTCATGTAAGGACGGTCTCCCATGTATAACGTCCTATAAACAGCCAGGGTCCTGTAAGGACGGTCTCCCATGTATGCAGTGTGTAAAGTGTAAAAAGTGCACGATGCGTATTTCGGCGACATCCCTGTATTCTCCTGAAATGTCAATAGCAGTCAAATAAAATAATAAGTATTCCAACAACTGTAATGCTACTCATTTGCTTTATTTTAGTCTAGGCGTTTCTTCTCTATATATTTTCTTGTTGATGATAATGACATCACATCAAATGGCTGAAACTGCCATGTGTTCTTCGTCCATAAGTTTATAAGGTTATTTCAATGTCAAACCAAATGGTATGATCATAGCTGTTAATAGGGCGTTAATTAATCAAACAAACAAACAAACAGTATGCCTAGTGATTGACCAAGACCCTTTCATGATGGCCCGTTATATATGTATCTTCATCAGCATACTGTAAAACTTTACCGGGTGGGGTGTGTTGCTTGGTGTCTACGGCGGCATGGTTCAGTGATATAGGTTATAAGGATTACATAATTTAATTGGATTGTTTTCAATTAAAAACCTTAATTTCATAAAATATACTGAATTCCACTATCACAAATAACACCAATTATATTTTGCAATTAGTAGTTTATAATGTAATTACTGTTTCGGCATCATCAATGCAAATATTTTTATGAAACAATCAATTTTACATTTACATTTGAGATATCCATTGTCTAGGATCATCACTGTTAACTTTAGAACTTCCTGACTTAAAACAAGCACACTTCACCTGGTCACCCTGTATACTGCCCGTTATCACATCAAACTAAATGATTACAATAAAACATGCAGACAATCATTTCACCAAGACAATGAAAGTGTTTTTTTATGATGGTATCATGATTACCACAGTTTGTCTAATGCGTTCAAAGATACTTTATTTCTTTCATAAATTAAAATCTATCTATATCCCAACTGTCTTTTTACAAATATAATTTTTGAAGCGCAAGAGAAGATGTGACGAGAATAATTCTTTATTGAAATTCTGAAGAAAAGAAAAAAGTTGTCTGGCAATTTCAAAAATGTCAGCTTATCTTTATGTGTTTTTATTAGCGAATCGACATTCATTTTATTGTATCTGCCTGATGAAGGACACGGACCACGACACCCTACCAGGTACAGCGCTCCGCACCTCAGAATTATGTAGATTTTATTATGACGGCTGACGTGATACCCAAGGCCGTACGACCGAGATGTCTGATAGGCCTTTCATGCTCGGAGAAAAGACACCATTTATAGCTTGTAGGAAAGTGTTTAACAATGTCTAATATATTCTGTATTAGCCATTGACAGGCGGTTAATGGCGCATGAAGGGTTTACATATCTCATCAGATCTTTAATTTATATATTACAGACATGCTGGTTCAAAGAGCTTTCGTGAAACGGCAAATTACGTGCGCAGACAACCGCGGAATATACCGGAAGTGGACAGGAAATAACTTTTATACGGAGTAAAAAAAAATTTCAGAAACTTGGTACATAAACGTGTTGGAACATTGCAGATTATACTAAACTACCTATCGTTACGCGATATGTTTACCTTCCAAGTCCGAGTTATATACGACCGTTATCGGTCAGACATAACGTTAACAGATATTTAATCATTGATATTATCACTCAATGATTGCAAGATTTGATTTAGAATGACCATTGATGTGGTGAGTCCTGTTGATACGGATTGGCTGTTTACAGGGACGTTTAAGATCATGGCCCAGTGTCATCAACCGATCTGATTAAAATACAGATCCTCATAACCACTCCGTTCCTCTTATCAAACGTAGTGATAATAAGGATCTGTATTTTAATCAGATTAGTCGTCAACATTCCCAACGTTCCTTATCTTCAATGAATCCTTGATCGAAATTTAGTAAACTCTGTTATAAACGAGTTCGGTATGGCTTACAATCATTTAAAATTATAAAAGTACATAATGTATGCTAAAAAGGGGGAATTTAGGGGCATTATGATGCATGTCCGCGTAGATGTACTAGGGTGTGTTGCTTGGTGTCTTCGGCGGCATGCTTCAGTGATATAGCACTATAAAAAGGGCAACAGTTCAACTATACAAGAAGACTCAACATAAATATACCGCAGTCTCCCAAAACAAGCACCCAGCACAACATACACACAACACACCGCATACATGGGAGGCCGTCCTAACATGACCATAGCTGTTAATAGGACGTTTGTACTAAGGAAAACAGCGTTAGATATATGAGCATACGATGTTTGTCCTTGAATATTTGGGGGGAAATGGCACATTCTGTAATAAACAGCCAATGAAATTTATATGAATTAAAAGGACTTTAGACGGTTTAAAATTTTATTACATTAACGTCCTATTAACAGACTTGGTCGTGTAAGGACGGCATCCCATCCACGCGGTGTGTTTCGTGTACAGAGTGCTTGTGTGTAGTTTGGGAGGCTGCGGTATGGGCCAATGATATAGCACTGTATTAAGGACAAAAGTTCCAATATACAAGAAGACACAGCGCGAATATATAGAAGACATTGATAATAGATAAGTTGATTGATATAGATACAAACAGAGGTAAACTTATCGCGAGGTGACTCTCACGGCAGTCATTTCGTTGGTTGTAACGTTTGTGAAATACATTCATAAAACTTATATATATATATAGTGTCATAGATAGTGTGTACATGTCTTCCACGAATTTAAATCTTTGTGGGATTTTAAAATTGTGTCTTCAAAACGAAAATTAATGATTTCATAGTGAGTATGATTTTACATTTCCTATGTCGATAAGAATGTGTCCTTACTATAAATGGGACTGTAATTAGTCAAACAAACAAGTTAACAACACAATGTTGATTATAAAACCTCTTCGCCAGAACTAAATTATGAATATTCGAATGCTGAAACGTGAAAGCCAGAAAAAAAGACATATCTAACACTGCGGCGAATTTCGTAGAATTATTCAATATTTATTCATTTTAAATATAATTGTAAATAATCCAATGCGTTTAAGTTTATACATCACTGAACAGATATGTACATGTATGTATAGAAAGCGAACAGCAGCTGTTGTATACAATACTAAGTCAGATTTTCTGTCAGTAAATAGGTGCACCTATATAGCTAGTTGATAGCTTTACCGATCGTCTGATCTTTATGGCAGAGATCGCTCCTTATAAGGTCACTAGACGACAGAAGCATCAACCGCATAATTATAATTCATAAAGATACGGGGACTTGGTGTGAGTTTTTTTGTGAATGAATAGCGTGCTTTATATCCCACGAACACATGTAATATCACTCTGAAAACGGAAAACCGCAAGTAGCAGACATATGCGTGCGAGTTGGTGGAATTTATTCAGCAAAGATCGCCGGCTGCGTGTGAATGAAATGCACCTGCAATATAGACAGTTGTTTTGTAAGATGGAAGATCCTGAAGGGAAGTTTTTTTTATTAATTAAAATATCGAACGTTCCTGTTCTTGAAATCTGTGTCGTAACATATCTCTTTAACGAACTTTTCAGTAAATACTTGTTTTGTCAGACTTCACCGTTTTGCAAGCAACATATGTCAGCAGATGTAACAGAATCATCAGAAAACAAGAACTTTGTTAGAGGATAAGGAAAACACATTACATGTTGTCCCTGCAAATTATGTCAAAACTAGAAAACTTCTACTGGAGTAAAATATACATGGTCGCAGCAGTGTAATGACTATGAGCACTGATCACAGAAGATACATGGTCACAGCAGTGTAATGACTATGAGCACTGATCACAGAAGATTAACCGAAAGCAAATAGACTAAAACCATACATTGGCTTTTTCAGGCACATAGCAAATATGTCCTATACAATAATATAATAAATTCCATCAAATGGCGTTGATAAGTCTGTCCTATATAGACAGGTGCCCTGTAAACAGAGGTCAATCATATAGTATCTGTCCTATATAGACAAGTGCCCTGTAAACAGAGGTCAATTACTGTACATAGTATCTGTCCTATATAGACAGGTGCCCTTTTTAGAATGGTTTAAAGAGGTGATATTTATTAGCTACCCATTTTGTAAAGATGTTAATGTTATATCTGAAGTACCTTTTACGATTTTCATTATAGCTGTGAGGCCTAGAAGTCCCGGATGTAGACCTTATGTATGTAAATGTAGGTAAATTCTGCGTTGACCTTTCTGAACACTCGCTGATAGAATGCCTAGCTAAATTGGCAACAGTAATGATATGACTTATGTATGTGAATAAATGTATTATGGGTCAAAGAAGTAAATTCAACAGACATATTCTACACAACTATGGATCCGTATTATCGTGTGTATGATATCATACGAATTACCTGAAGCAGTAAATTGGACTACGGCATGATTCCAACAGCAAGGACAAAATAATGTCATTTTTTCGGCGCGATCTGCCCTTTATCAAGACGTAAATTAAACAAACTAACTAACGTAAGGGAGCTCACGTGTATAACATGTACTAATATTCAGGTGATGAACAATATCACAATCATTAATCATAACGAAGACGATATCCCAGTGAAGTATTGAGATGTAGTCGGGAAGTGTGAGTGACATGTTGTATGTTATGATGGTTGGGTGAGAGACAAACACTTTCTTTAATCGACTTGTTATCTGTTGATGTGCAAGCGTAATGGATAAAAAGGTACAAAAAAGTTGAAAACGCTTGCAGGGAAAAATAAAAACAATACAAAAAACGGGAACAAAAATAACAAAAAATTGTATATAAATAATAAAGTTTCTTGCTGATGCATACACTTTGCAGTGATAGACTAGACTAATATATCATTAATAGCGTGTTAATGTATATTCAAGCTTTGTCTGTTACAGTGCTTTTTGGTGCAGCACAGAAAACTACGGTTCTATATACGTTAGCACAGCGTGATGCACGATAAATCCTTCAGGTAGCTGGCTGTAATTTGCAGTAACAGGGAAATCCTCCCACTAATTACGAAACTGACTGCCTCGCTTCATCATTGTGACACACGTCATTATTGTACATTTACACAATATGTCGGCCATTAACGCATCCCGCCCATTTAAAATTCTTCTGGAGACAGGATTAAGGCAACGCGTTCTGCACACACGTTCAAAGTGAAATATGGCATACTATGATTTCGCTTAATTTCTATCAGATTGTGAATGTAAAAAAATGGGTTCTTCGGTCTGTGTTATGAATTTGTGTGTGTATAACTTGACTTCTGATGCTGGTCATTCGATTCGCATATATATTGATTCCCTTCCTTGATATCCTAGGGGTTACTCTCATTGCACACACGTTCTACTTGAAAATAACAAACAATTGTTTCGCTATTGTTTCCAACAAATAGCATCGTGAATGCAAAAACGGGTGGCTCGGCCAGTGATGTGAAAGTTAGTTATGATATCATGTGTTAGTGTCTTCTGATCCTGGCCAGTAGTCTCACATACATCATATCGATTCCCTTCCTCGATATTCCAGGGGTTACTATCACTGTCCTGCTATCAACCTTGGACTATTTCACGGCTTTGCTCTCTAGTGGTCGGTAATGAAATAATAAAAATAATGGTACAATGTATAGCGATTTATTTGGGCATCGTCCCTTTGTAATAAGAAGTTAGGCTTGTGACTGGTCAGTGTGTCACCGTAGTTGGTCAGTGTGTCACCGTAGTTGGTCAGTGTGTCACCGTAGTTGGTCAGTGTGTCACCGTAGTTGGTCAGTGTGTCACCGTAGTTGGTCAGTGTGTCACCGTAGTTGGTCAGTGTGTCACCGTAGTTGGTCAGTGTGTCACCGTAGTTGGTCAGTGTGTCACCGTAGTTGGTCAGTGTGTCACCGTAGTTGGTCAGTGTGTCACCATAGTTGGTCAGTGTGTCACTGTTTTTACGATGAAATGATGGATATGATTGTAAGGAGGCTGCTGGTTAAACGATGTGTAAAGTTACAATCAATATACTATCATTGGATAAGAAAACATCCCTCTTGGACACTGAGATGGGAACTTCAAGGACAAGGCTAGGTCCTATAGCAATGACGAAAAATGAAAATTGGGATTGTGATGCTCTGAGGCAGCATAGTTTGGAATGTTAAAAGGACACCACAAGACGAAATAAGCGAAGCATGCTGTCATTTAAATTGATTTGCAACACTACACCGTCCAAAATAAAATAGCAAATACGAGTAGAATGCAACGATAATAACGGGAATGCGTTGTTTTGCCAACAACAAAAGCTATTCTTTCAATTGATTTGTATTTGATGCAATGTAGAAATCCACATGACGTCCCTCCTATTGGCGGAACACTTTCTAGAAGCACAGCAGATCAGAGACGCATAACCATCACTTTTACAACTAACCAGATAATTAAAGCAGCTAGAAATATAAAAATTGGGAAGAAACATGTCAGTTTATCACTTTAATTGCGCGGAAATTATTTCTGGAGTAGCTGTCACAGTGCTAAATGCCGCCTCTCCGTTAGGAATCTTATCTCGTGGACGCCTCAGTAATCACGCCAGGCATGTCGTGCAGCAGAAAACGTTCTCACTAATAGATGTGCATGTCTACAGCATAATAGACATATCATCCACGGTTCACGTAGTGTACAGAGACAGAGGCTGATCAGCAGGTAGCACCAACGTTATGAAATGTAGAGAATCCTCTAACAGGTAGTCCTTATCAAGAGAACCATTTTGGCTTGTCAACCCGAGGTTTGCACAGGATTGACGATAAAAAACTTCCATGAGGGCTGAGATATCCCTGCAGCTGTCTACTTGTCACAATCTGATTAAAATACAGATTCTTATTATCACTACGTTTGATATTTAACAGAGTGGTTATAAGGATCTGTATTTTAATCAGATTAACGGAGTGGTTATAAAGATCTGTATTTTAATCAGATTAACGGAGTGGTTATAAAGATATGTATTTTAATCAGATTAACGGAGTGGTTATAAAGATATGTATTTTAATCAGATTAACGGAGTGGTTATAAGGATCTGTATTTTAATCAGATTAACGGAGTGGTTATAAAGATCTGTATTTTAATCAGATTAACGGAGTGGTTATAAAGATCTGTATTTTAATCAGATTGTATTTGTTAGATCCATGTTCTTTTCTTTTTCTCTCATATTTAAAATTTGACATTCCTATTGCTTCCAACTTTAAGTGTAAGATAGAGTTATCATTTCCTTAGCAACCACGGGATATCCTATGAAGTATTGGAAAACAAATGCTGTCCAACAGGTAATAGAAAAAGTATTCCTCAGAAACATGGTTTTTTTTACGAACATTGCATCAAATCAAATCGATAATATAATATTTGTCCCCCTTGTTACATCAATTTCCTGTTTTAATGGGTTTCAATAAATAGAAACTATTTCTATTTAGCATAAAGTATAGCGGAATATATGCTGTTCAGCAGATAGCATCAAGGTTATATAATATAGAGAAACGAAGAATATCCTAACATGTAGTTATTTTCAAAGACTTTGCAACAAATTGATATACTTTTCTTCTTCGTTACAACGATTTCCAGTGTAAATTATTTACAAGGAATAGAAACTCGAGTTGTAATGAACAATTGGGAAAATGCAATACTTTTGTTGTCGACGTATTCGTTAAAAAAGATATAACTTCACTCCAGGGGTTGACAGCCGTTCATTTATATATATGCTTTAAACAATTAAATTCGCGTTTCTGCTCTCATTTATAATTACGTGAATAATTGTATCTCTAAAAAGAAAAGTGCATGTACCTTGCTTGAACATTTATCTCTAAACTATCCATTTAGCATGAAGCATAAATAGTCCTTAACAGTTGAGCTTATCTGGCGATCATTAACATAAAATATATATAGACGTAAAGGTATCTGCTCCTGTTTGTTTGTTTTGTTTGGACCATGTCCTGGGTAAATCTAGTGGAGTTTTCCATACCTATCTACATTAATATGGTATAGATGAAGATATGTCGCCGTCAGTATAATGTGAACAGTTGGGGTGTGTTCCTTATTATGGAACTGTTGCCCTTTTTATAGTGCTATATCACTGACGCATGCCGCCTATGACACCAAGTAACACACCCCACCCGGTCACATTATACTGACAACGGGCGAACCAGTCGTCCCACTCCCTGTATGCTGAGCGCTAAGCAGGAACAGAAACTACCATTTGTATAGACTTTGGTGTGTCTCGGCCAGGGGACAGAACCCACAGCCTACCTCACAGGGGCGAAGGCTCAACTCAAGGCCAAAAGTGAGGAGGTGCAATCGGAGGCATTAGGAAAGATAAAGTCAGTTAGGAAGAAGAGAAAAGATAAGTACCTAAATTTAGTAACGCCCTACATGCAGCCTAAACAAAATCACAGTGATCTACTTTTAGTCGAAATCATGATTGATACGTATTCGCAACGATTCTACGTCCTGCGAAATATGTGATATTTAATCGAAATTTATAATTTGATATGAACACTTTAAGGCATTACTTCCTCACACACCATGTTTCCTAGCATTAAACGATAAAAAATATCAGAAATTATATATAGTTATATTTAACTGTTTATGGAAAATAAATTTGAGACCTAAATTTGGATTTTATCTCCAGGATAGTATGCATGTAGATAGTTTGCTGAATGACATATGTAAACGAGACCTTCCAGCACGTATTCGCTACGGCAGTTTTCAGAAGAATCTTTGTCCATTTGAGGCCGCCATTTTATCAAGAGTCAGTTATAAACACCATTAAATAATAACGCAATAATTTGTTTTAATTCATTTCTCCCCAGAAATGTTCGGTCACTGAATTAAAACTGGCAATATAATTAGTATAATAGGTGACAGTGTACCGGTGTAGTGATGTGTGTGTCGCCATTCTCTGTGGGCAGTCTGGTGGAGTTCCAGACATTCACAGACGACCGGTGTGAGGGCGAAAACATACTCACGTTTAGCAGATATGCTCGTATAAAAGGAAACACGCAATAATTTAGACTTGCGCAAAATTATTCATCTTGCTGTTATCGCTATTTATATCAGCACATTTCTTAAATGTATTACTCTCATCAATGTTAATTTTCTAAATTTTCACCCGTAGATGTTTATTTATTTTTTCAAAGTTACTTTTCTTGTCCTTCTCCCTCCGCACCACATCATGATACAGCCTTCCATACTTGACTTACATTTGCCACCAAACCCGTCTTGTCGCCGTAATAAGCCTTATCAATGGTAATGTGTAGGTTGTTCGCACGAAGAACGACGAGATCTTGGTGCAATAGGAACGCATGGATCGGATATCAAAGTCGGTTACTTTTCAGTAAAAAAAAATATTAAAAATTTGTTCACAAACAGATTTGCACTTATTTTTAATGAGCTTTTTTATTGCAGATGATATCACTCGTCGGCCGAAATGGTACACAGCTGTGATGGAATCACAGAAGTATGGGACATTGCTATAATTAATCTTGAAACATTATGTAATAACACTCAATTCCAAACAGGACTAAATCAGTGTAGAAGTTTTCTTCGTTTTGTGGACGTATTAAGCTGTAAACGGTGAAGGTTATTCAAAAAAAACTCTTGTTTTTATCAAGTGTTGCTCACTCAAAGATATCTATCCAAATATTTCCTCCAACTTGCCTAGGTTTATAGCTAATAGACCCAATATTTGTTTTATTTTTTTAGGTATTATTAATAGCCAAGGTTATATGATTCAGGACGGTCTCCATTGCACATAATGTACGAATGCCTCTATGTTGTGTTAGACAGCTGTATATTCGTGTTCTCTCAGCTTGTAATAACTTTAGCCCTTTTTATAATGCAATCTTACTGTAACATGCCACAAAAGACACCGACCAGCGCACCCAACTCGGTCACATTCAGATTGCTTTGCACTGTAATGCTATTCACATGTGGATTGTATTAGCTTTCTAATGATTGTTAAAATACCCTATTCCATATGAATAAGGGTAGGTGTTGATTGTGACGTTATGTGTTTGCGAGCGCTACGTCATAGTTTTCGGAGAAAAAGACGCGAATTGCGCCTACAAAATAATGACGTAACAAGCGATACCGAGACGCAAAAGAGCTAACTCTGTAATATGCAAAAATGGAATAGCAATATTCTTCTCCAGGTCGACAAATAGCCATGTCTTGCTGAGAGTAATATTGTTGTGATCCCATACATGAATAGTGCGTGATACTCTCTTTTCGGCAAAACCAGCCTATCTAGATCCTGAAAATGACGTTTAAAGGACTTCGTATAATTTGTGCCTTTCCCAAAATCCCTGAAATATGTAACAGTTATTACAGCTCCAACATATGAAAAAAATTAGCGATTTTAAAATGTTGTTTTTCACAAAATAGCGTAAGCTGGCCAATATTGACAATTGTTCACATTTGCCAAATAAATAAATGTTAAGGATATCTACCATCACAATTACAACTGTAATATTACATGACTATGATTTTTTTGGGGATATACTCAAAATATATTAATATCAAGCACTAAATAATAGGTTTGAAAATTTGATGGCTTTCGGGGCAAAGACCTAGTCTTTCAACCGAGATGTCACGTGGCTGTATTGTATATATTAAACAGTCCATAAGTATGAGGGAGAAATGGTTAATTTAATTATCCAAATTAAAGTAGTGACTATGGTGTGGTTCTAATTAATCAGTTAAATCAATCAAAATATATATTTTATTAAAAAACAAAAATCAAAATTTTGCTCAAAATTGACTTTACTAATTAAATTAGATATATAATTATTTATTTTTAATTAATGTGAATGATTATGATATATAAAAGTGTAAATACTGAATATATCTAATAAAGTGAATGTGGTGTTAGTTTGTGTTAAAATGAAAATAATCAAAATGGAAAATAGTGTGAGAGCAGAGCCTTCTGCGAAAGGGGCATACAGTTTTGTTTACTTGATTTATCGGATAAAAATCATATTTGATTGCAGAAATTAACCAGATACATAATCAAACGTTTGAGCAATAAGAAATGTATATGGTGATGGATTTTTATCAGTAAAATCATTAACAAACTTAAGGTTATGTCTAAATGAAAAGGAAAATGAAGTTCTGTTTTATAGTAAACGTCATAAGCAAATAAATGTGGTAGTTGATCCATGGTTAATTCGTGTTACCTTAAAGTATTGAATTATGCGATATCACTGAGTGCCAGATGCACAGCAATAGTGTACCTTCAAACAAGAAATAGATTGAAGGATTTGGTTGTCGATTTCGGCAAATTAGTCAAAGAACGTGAAAGTTATCCAGAACATCTATAGATTAATCCTCTCGGTTTAACAGCATTTATTCACTTAAAAGTTGTACTAAAAGACTCTCACTAAGTTGAATGTGTGAACCGTTTGAAGGATCCTATATCTCAATTACGTAATACTTATGCATGGATGCAAACTGCAAATTAGCCGCCAATACACATGCCACATGCATAGCACAAACCAGACAATATCATGAGTGGAAAGTTCTTCTTCTGTTACTCTACAGGCTTTAACCCACCGTAAAATCTCTTAATAAAATGTTTATAGTATCTCAATAGAGGCAAACGTATTGATAATAAGTATATGTATTGTAATTGATAGTATCATTAAGTGCCTGTATAATTGCTTGTTTGTTTGATTAATTAACGTCCTGTTAACAGCCAAGATCATATAATGTGACCGGATGGGATGGGCGTGTTCGAGCACTACAAAATGAACAAGACTTTCACTATTACAAGAAGACACAAAACTGATATACCGTTGCCTCCCAAAACACACAGACACACCACAGCACGCTGTAAATAGAGTAGGCAGTCTAAATAACATGAAAAAATATGAGTTGAAATATGTGTTTTAATTGATAATATTCTATGCTTGTCCCGATTCCAAAATCTGATTGATTTTATTTTGTTCACTGTGAGCTGTCAACTATGCAAAGAGTATCCTCAAGTGTGAAAATATCTAGTATGTGTTCGACTGTTCTCACAAGTATTAATTTTCTTACCATGATGACCATTATAAGGTTAAAACAACGTCTATTTGATACCAATTTATTTTTTGTATTATTTATAAGTACGAATGTCTGTAATCATCATGCTTTGTATTTCTAAATGATTTATATAATCTTTCAAACAGTTTGCGTATTATTGATTATTTTACAATTAAAACACAACAAATGTTCAAATTCAGTCGTATGTTAATATCACAATCAATATTGCCTACGAATTCCTTATGAAACCGTTTGATACATACGGTTACATATCATACTTTGTAAGAATTTTTGTTTAAAATAATTCTTTACGTTGATTATTTCTGCCGTTTTGACGTGATATTAATAGCATAAAATCCATCTACTTATGTTTCTAGACACATTCCTGTCACGTTGACGGAAATGACGTAACATATACTTATGTATGCGAAAATAAAACGGAAATAATCTAATACTAACACTTTTGTTATTTACTGAAGAAAAAAAGTTCAAATGAGCCACATTCTAGCGTGAAGTCAGAACTGTGAATACTAGACACAATGAAACACATGTCAATAAAATACACACATTTCGAGTCGGTTATCTCCCTTACCGTGACCTTTTCAATTCTTGCAGAAAATTGTTTAATCATGAACACTCCGACCTTGTGTACGATTCCAATTAATATGTGGTACATATGCCATCGTTTGAGGGATGGGAAAAATGTGAAATCCGTCAGCGACAATCAGCCCCTAGCTGTTTTATATACGACCTTGCAATCAGTTTAATTGGTCACCATGACACCAGGGGTTAAGTCTGGTGAGGGAAATGTTTGATGTCAGTGCGCCACAGTGAGCCGACGGCCTGATCAAGAAAGACCCAGATTAACCTTCTCTCAGCGAGTGTCCCGATAACGTCGTATACATTACAATAAATTCTATAATTTGTAAAAACCATGCAAGACATTTCTCATATTTATAAATGATTCCTTCGTGATAAACATGATTACGTTTCATTTTTTAAATTCAGTGCTCTGATATTTTTTAATAATATCAGAATAAAATTGCCTGCCAAATGTTCCCACTTTAGCTCGAAATATCAACTATTTCTACCACAACCGACACAGCAAGTGTTGTTACGCAAATATAAAATAAACATAGCTCTGGGCGCTTGTCATGCATACTTCAGAAAAAATGATGCCATGATTTAACAAATAAACAAAAACAGTTCTTTGCCATTCATAGTGTTTTTTGAAGAAAATGACATTGTGTTTTGCCCAAAAATGTTCAATCTATATTTTTTTGTATTTTAATTCACAGTTAACAGTTAGTATGTCATGCTGTGTTTGAATATAGACGTAAGTAGAAACTCGTCAATACATATAGCACCGACATTGTCGGCGTAACTAAAAACTAACCAATAAGACAGTCAGAAAATAATATTGAATAAAAACAGAACTAAAAATCAACTCATAATCCCTTTTGAAATTTGACAGAAAAATAATACAGGTTGCTTTAAAATTGTATTTCCTGTAATTTTCACTGAAACGATATGTCGTTTTAACATTTGATATTTGAACACGGACATGTTTCTTGATGATTTAGCTCCCCAAAACCATACGTTAGTCTATAAGAAAGCCGAAATCTAGAGAGAATATATTCCTGGTTTTGAATAAAACGCCTTCAATCACCGCATTGTTCAGTACCTTCGGGTTTTGTCGGAATTCCGAATCGTATCACGTGACTGACGTCCACACGTTCTGCACGTGGTGATCCAGGTAACTAGCGTAAGCGCAAATGTGTTTGTTTAAAAAAATTGTAATGTGCGAGCATTATTTTCTGAAATGTAGAAGTTTTGTAGATTGTTGTATGTTCCGTAGTGGTGTGTCTATGTAGGACTCAAACACGGATTGGTAGCTTCTGGTGTATGTAAGGCTATATGTGTACCTATAATAGACTAAGTGTATTCATTGAATTATACATAAAGTTAATTTTCTAAATATTTAACATTTCCATATAATGGCACATTCGTGTCCATGTTATAAATTATAACAATTTAGCTATAAATTGGTATAATACATTATGAAATTTTCTAAATATTTAACATTTCCAATGTTTAACATTTCCATACTGATGCCTTGATATGGAAATTTAATTTAAAGATTTAAGTTAAATTTCCATATCAAGGCATCGTTATACTACATTTCTTTGTAGCTCCAGCCTGCTGAGGTCGACCACATGTATTGTTTACGAAAAATTGTTGACATTTTCGCTTGGTTTCACAACTCTCGTGTTACTTCGAGATTGTTACGACGATGTTCGGAAGAGTTCGGAATGATTCGGCATCTTTCAAGCCTATTTTTTACATGTACACGTTAAAAATATTTTTTTACTTTTATAATTGAAATACTTCCAGTGCTGCAACTTTATAAAAAGTGGTAAAATTAGAAAGTTTTAACCTCGGACAGACGAAGAAAATTGATTACAGCACCTATACAGTTTTTACTATGACAAAAAGAGCGAAAGTGATAGACCATACAACTTTAGTTATATGAGTATAATTTACTGGCCTTCAAGCGTTCTTTACACGCGTGTGTTTTGTTTCAAATACATAGGTATGATCCATTTTGAAACCTGATAGAAAAATAAAACAGGTTGTTATTACTATGTGAGTATTATATACTGTGCTCCTAATGATCTTGACGAATGTTTTGTTTTATAACTAGAGACACATATCCATTTTAAACCCTCCAAAGTTAACTTACGTTGTTGTGTATGAATTCAGCATGTTCAGTCAAACATCTATGATTTGAACTCCGATAAATCGATAGAACTTTTTGCTCTGTTCTGAATTTCCTCACTGGATATCGCTACCAGCGACTATGTCCATGATTCGACATACAACATATATGGCGGAAGGCAGCAAGTTTACTGTGATCAACGGTGATCAACTGCAAACTTCAATTTGAGAATTCGAGAATTGGTCTCGGGAGAGTTTTAAAATTAATCTAACATGGTTTTGTCCATTCTGACGCATAACAACAGTCACCTTTGCCCCAAATTAACAATCATATAAGCAACACCTCTTGCGGCAGTGACTCAATTCATAAGACGTTGATTAATAAATGAAAAATTTAACATCAAATAATCTACCACATATTAGCGCTTCACGTAATCATTATAATGGTACAATGGACAAATGATATTTTTCTCTATCAAAACCAGGCTCAGGTGAATGAGTTTCTTCAGATACAAAAATTACTACGTTACATCATTGCAAACATTGACAAGTTTGCGCTTCTTATTTTATATAAAAGAGATATATAGAATGCAATGACAGTACTTCACGTACGACATGATACCTGATCAGTTTGTACGGGACTATTATTTCCATCGGTGCTTGAGTGCCGTTAAAAGATTATATCCCGAGTTGACGTCATTTCAGCGGGAATATTACAAAGAATTAGGTTCCATCACCACAAACGTTATCCGGTACACTGTATCACGTGGCACATGAAATATTCCCATTATCGTAATCATAACTTTGCGCAGTACCTTTGACGCGAAAAGCGCTGAAATACGATAACCACTAAAATCTGTACGTTTACAGCAGTCTAGCGGGTTGATAAGTTACTTGGTTAGACGATTGGGCCTGACACCCTATTTACTGCTACTTAAGGATGGTCTCGCCTGTATGGCAATGATTTGTGTCTATGAATCTCTATGGCTGCAGTATAATCGTGCTATGTTTTCATGCAATACATGAACTATATCTGTTTATAGTGCTATCCCACTGAAGTCAAGTCATCCTAGGCCTAATATCTCCAGTTTGATGAATCTCTGTGGATCAACGAATTCACTTTGTTATATAGTATAAACGTATTACATACATCGTATATGAACAACTACCTTGGAATGCAAGTGTGATAAGTATTTTGTTATAAACGTGTATATATATATCTGTGTTTTAATTCATTTATCTGACATTTTTATGTATTCAGCACTATTTACTAAAGAAATAAGTAATACTATTTTTGCCATCGAAGTCTTTATCACATATCTACCTAATTGAATTATAGAAATACCTGTTTGATCTCGGTGACGTCCGTCCATGTTTTCAGACGTCAGACGTCTACGTTAAGTGATATAAAATAACAGAAAAGTGTTTCAATAAGTACACGCTTAATCCGGATCTTAAGGATAATGCCGACTCCTGCTGTTACACACACAATTCCGAATTCCGGCGGCCTAATCAGATTTTATATCTGGTTATTTGGTATCCGTCAGCTTTAATTTGTTTATGATCCCACTTAATTATACAGATTAACATGCACGAGTGATACGTTTATGATGTATCAAAATAAACAGTTATACAAATTTCAAACCGTAACGTGCTTACAAATCTTGCTTTAATATTGAATAATTCGGTTGAAGATAATATCGTACACTTGAATTACACATCGATAGGCTTATCAAAAAGGCCATAAAGCCACGTAAATGTTTTCATAGAATATTTATATCATTTCCCGACTTCTTACAATCATCAGGATATCTGTAAGCTGCTGAAGGCCTAACTCTGGGAAAACCTTGTCCATTATTGGGATTACAAGAAGCACAGTCTGTCGATCTAAATTCCGTCTAGCGTATGTTGTTATTCAGACAGGGATTCGACAATCACTTTATTTATCATGCGGTCCTGAAGGGGGGGTCCCATCCTAACCAGCTGTATACGGGGTTTTGTACAAGTGTTACGTAATATGTCTGCACCTATTGACACGGGGGATAAGTGGTTTACAGGCTGTAGGTAGCACGTCTGAATCTGAATCATTAATGAAATATGTTTAAATTAGTATCGAGAAAATACTTACGTCAAATTTAAGTCATGATATCATAATGCACTTTCAAAGAAAATATAACAATCGCAAAATGGACATCTTGAAGTATATATCATAATGATAATAATAATACAGAAAAATATAACAATGAGAAAACTGGATGTTTTATTTAAATTTCAACAAATTTTATTGCAAATAAGATGCAAAGGGATTTGACATCAGAAAAAGCCTATATTACCCATCTCGATGTTTTATCAACACTTTCTTAATGTACTTTGATAGAAAATATAGCAATAATAATTTTAAAATGGACCACTCTGATTACTATCATAATAACAAAGAAAACAAGAGGCCCATGGGTCTTAACGGTCATCTGACTGTTGGCACAATACAAAATAGTCGTTTTAAGATTTAAGCCTATTTGACCCATGTGACCTTTAATGAAGGTAAAGGTCATTCATTCCAGCATGCTACAGGACCAATATCAGGTATCTAGGTCTCTTAGTTATTAACAAGAAGTCGTTTAAAGATTTTAGCCAATTTGACCCCTGTGACCTTGAATGAAGATCATGGTCATTCATTTGAACAAACTTGGTAGTCCTTCATTTCAACATGCCACAGACCCAATATCAGGTCTCTAGGCCTTTTAGTTATTCAAAAGAGGTTTTTTTTAATATTTTAGCCAATTTGATCCCCGTGACCTGGAATGAAGGTCAAGGTCATTTATTTAAACAAACTTAAAAGGCAGTCCATCATCCAAGCATGCCATGGGCCCAATATGAGTACCCTTGGCGTTTCGTTTTTTGAGAAGAAGTCGTTAAAGAATTTAGCCTTTTAGACCCCTGTGACCTTGCATGAATGTCAAAGTCATTCATTTGAACAATCTTGGTATCCCTTCATCCCAGCATGCTACAGGCCAAATATCAGTACCCTGGGTCTTTCGGTTTTTGAGAAGAAGTCGATTGAATGAAAAGTTTACGCACGGCGGACGGCGGATGATGCGTGATGACAATGTGTCATCCTGACCCTTCGGGCCTGCATTACAAATACAACGATCTGTTATACATTTATAACATTTCAGGATGGCCTCCAATGAATGAGGTTTAATTGTGTGTCGTGGTTCCTGTGTTTTGCAGTGATATTAGAAACTCACTTTCAAAGTAATATATCACTTATTAAGCAACCGAATCAACATAACTGATACACTGTCTAAATCAATACATTTAGAAATTAAGCGGACGCCTTTATACTGAAAGGCATCAGAAACGCTATTCACCATATTAATTTATCTACATATCGTATTTTTTCGTCAACAATTTTGCATATATTGTACACGTGTGATGAGAATTAGCAATAATACGTTAGTATTTCGTGAGGAGACTAAATATTTGCGGTAGCGTAAGCACTTCCTATAAGGAGAGACTATGTATGGTAAATCACTCACCAAACAAGTGTATTATGTAATAACCCTCTGAGAAAGCTCGTGGGGGAATATCTAACTTGAGAGATGTTTACACGACTGTTTTTCCTGTTAAATCACAGTGAGACGTTGTTGTCTGGATCGTTACTGTGTGTAACCTGTAAATATAACCCCACAACACTGACAACGTGATTATGTCTTATTTTTCTATGACATAAGCGGCAATTTAAAGACTTATATATTTGTGCCAGTGTGACGGTGGACGGTATAAGATCACTGTAATTGTGGCGGGGTAATTGTAGCTATGTATGGAAGCCCTTATATCATACTTATCGTGTACATAATTATATAGGAAAATGAAAAATATAACTTTGTCATCGACATAGCTGACACAGACAGAGAGGAATTCGTGAAAACCATGACAATGGTTAAGTGTGGTTTAAACATGTACCACTTCGTACCACTTAACACCTTACTGTGAAGAGTTACATTCAAGGGAGCTTACTCATAACCGTGAATGACGATCAGGGAGAGAATTCCGACCCCAAGCTCGCAGGCTTCCGCTGTTGTGATATTGTTGACGTAGCATCTATATAAGTGAGAGAGATAAACGTACTAATGTGAATGGAAATAAAATCATTTTATCTGATTTATGACTTATATCTTGTAAAACCCTGATTCACGAATTAGTTTGATAGACATTAATGATATAATTATCACATCAGAGACAAAATGCAGATGTAAGCTAAAACTGATTAACATGTTTAGTTACAACGAGAATGGAGCCCGTTATAATTATTTAAAACCACTTTTAAAACGTTTCAATTGAACAAGTATGGAGCTCGTTATACAAAACCACTTTATCATTTACTACTTTATCGTATTTTAAACCTGTTGTACAAAACTACATATACCTAAAAAGTAATTTGACATCGCCAGACCACCATGACAAGCATGCTGTCGAAATCTGAAACTGACACAATAAGTACACTCTGTTACTGGGGTAATTAACTGTCAATAGTGAAAGTCTAACAACAGAATGAGTAATCCATATAATTCTCTGATATAACTACCCTTATCACGTCTCCTCACACAATTTATGCTATATCAGTATTAAATGTATGATACAAGTCAATTGATTTGTTTTATTAACTATAACTTCCTATTGACAGCCAATGACATTTTATAAGGACGGCCTCCCATGTGTGCAATAGGTTGAAGTGTCTGAACGTCTATGTTGTGGGATGCTGCAGGATAGCTATCTTATGTCTCCATGTAACACTGGAACACTGTTTTTAAGGTCCTACATCACTGTAGCATGCCTCCGAAGACACCAATCAGACACACCCCAACAAGTCACATACTAACAATGGGCCAACTTCTCCATGTATGCTGAGGGCTAAGCAGGAGCAGAAACTGCCGCTTTGGTAGACTTTGGTGTGTATCGGCCAGGGGACAGAACCCAGAGCCTTCCTCACATGTGCATTCGCTCAACCGAAGGTCAATAGTGAGGCGGTGTCGAAGGAGACGATAGGAAGAAGAACGTTAGGTAGGAAAAAGAGAAAAGACAAAATCCTAAGTTAAAAGTGTTTTGATATAGCCAGACCACCATGACTAGCATAATGTCGAAATCTGAAACTGACACCATTACAATAAGTATCCTCTGTTATTCGGGGTAATTAAATGTCAATAGTGAAAGTCTATCGTCAGGATGAGTAATCCATTAAATTATCTGACATAACTACTTTAATCACGACTCCTCCCCAGTAAACGTATGGTTTAACAGTCATTTGGTTTTGTTTATTAATTTTAACGTGCTATTGACAGCCAGTGACATTTAGGGTCTCCCATGTGTTGTGGTATGTGAATCATTTAGGGTCTCCCATGTGTTGTGGTATGTGAATCATTTAGGGTCTCCCATGTGTTGTGGTATGTGAATCATTTAGGGTCTCCCATGTGTTGTGGTATGTGAATCATTTAGGGTCTCCCATGTGTTGTGGTATGTGAATCATTTAGGGTCTCCCATGTGTTGTGGTATGTGAATCATTTAGGGTCTCCCATGTGTTGTGGTATGTGAATCATTTAGGGTCTCCCATGTGTTGTGGTATGTGAATCATTTAGGGTCTCCCATGTGTTGTGGTATGTGAATCATTTAGGGTCTCCCATGTGTTGTGGTATGTGAATCATTTAGGGTCTCCCATGTGTTGTGGTATGTGAATCATTTAGGGTCTCCCATGTGTTGTGGTATGTGAATCATTTAGGGTCTCCCATGTGTTGTGGTATGTGATCATTTAGGGTCTCCCATGTGTTGTGGTATGTGAATCATTTAGGGTCTCCCATGTGTTGTGGTATGTGAATCATTTAGGGTCTCCCATGTGTTGTGGTATGTGAATCATTTAGGGTCTCCCATGTGTTGTGGTATGTGAATCATTTAGGGTCTCCCATGTGTTGTGGTATGTGAATCAATGTGTTGTGGTATGTGAATCATTTAGGGTCTCCCATGTGTTGTGGTATGTGATGTGAATATTTAGGGTCTCCCATGTGAATCATTTAGGGTCTCCATGTGTGTGTGGTATGTGAATCATTTAGGGTCTCCCATGTGTTGTGGTATGTGAATCATTTAGGGTCTCCCATGTGTTGTGGTATGTGAATCATTTAGGGTCTCCCATGTGTTGTGGTATGTGAATCATTTAGGGTCTCCCATGTGTTGTGGTATGTGTGAATCATTTAGGGTCTCCCATGTGTTGTGGTATGTGAATCATTTAGGGTCTCCCATGTGTTGTGGTATGTGAATGTCTGTGTGTTGGGAAGCCGTAGTATATTTGTCTATTTGTATAATAATAATTTTTTCTTTGTTTTCATACTTATCTGTCATTCTTTTTTATGCCACTATGAAAAGAAAATCAGAGAATGACACAAAATCCCAACATTATTGTGAAGTCACGATATGAACATTGACGTTGCGTTTTGATTTGGAAAAATAATTCCTTGGAAAATCAATCAAATTGTACGTCCAAATGTATTTTATTTTATCGAGTAGTATAAAAAATTAATTGTAAGCACTGATGTCACTACACGAATTTGCACAGTTTACAAACAAAATTTATTCCATACTCCGATGAAATTACAAAATAGTGATACCAATGCTTAATTGCAATACGACAACACGAACGTAACGCTACCTCCCAAATTGCGTATATGGAAGGCAGTCCTTAAATGATCCTGGCTGTTTATAGGACGTTATATATGGGAGGCCGTCCTTACATGACCCTGGCTGTTAATAGGACGTTATATATGGGAGGCCGTCCTTACATGACCCTGGCTGTTAATAGGACGTTATACATGGGAGGCCGTCCTTACATGACCCTGGCTGTTAATAGGACGTTATATATGGGAGGCCGTCCTTAAATGATCCTGGCTGTTAATAGGACGTTAATGTTATCTAACGAACCACTTCAAAATCGACTTCATCATAAACCTTCTCCGATTAGTCGGGGATGTCACATTAAACAAGCTCTTGAAATCTCTGATACTG
Source organism: Argopecten irradians (assembly GCF_041381155.1). Classification (NCBI taxonomy): domain Eukaryota; kingdom Metazoa; phylum Mollusca; class Bivalvia; order Pectinida; family Pectinidae; genus Argopecten; species Argopecten irradians. Next base: position 29,821,064 of record NC_091149.1, read on the forward strand.
TATGAACACATTACTGGCACGATGTCTATTTTGAACCTAATTTATATCTTACACTGACTAATTTGGCATTGTAATAAAAACACTAGCTTTGAAATGAACACCCTATTATTTTGACAATGCCAACACTGATAATGGTCCATTGGGTTTGAAATGTCACATCCTGAATACATGATCATTTGATCATATGAGAATCCCCATGTAATGACAAAAATGTTTAACGGGTTATTAATTGAAAAGAAATAAAGTCTAAATTATATGAGCTGATCTATTCAAACGCTAATCTAGTGATTTTGAATTCAAATGTCACACACCTACAGCATGTGTTGTACTCTTATTCCGAATACGATTTCGGAACAAGAAACAATATACTTTCAAAGTACTGCATGATGAAGTTTTATGCCGTTTCTAACTATGAAAAATTAAGGCATCAAGAACATTGTAAAAGGTTTGAACACGTTTAGTCACAGCATTAGACACATAAACCACAAGTTGAAAATCATAAATTACCCAGCAATATATTTGTCTTTCTTTGTGACTTATCTCCCCTGATATCGATTGGACTGCGACAGGGAGAACTCCTTTACCGTCTCTTATCGGTATATTATTACCACAACGCTCCACCCTTATGATAACTGTTCGTCCGGTCTTTACACGCACTGTCAGCTTGACGAGTAATTTTCAGTTTAATTTTGGTTTTAAGCGTCTACCAGTAATACCGAGTGACCTTGACTTTAATTCGCATGTGTATGTTCACTCTAACATAGCAAGTAAATGTTTAAAAAAATATAATCTTACGAACGCCAATCAATCAAAATGAATTATACTATGCACAGGTAAAGTTGAGATATCTTAACTTGCTAGGTTTTACGAGCTACAGGTACCTAAATAATGTCAGTAGCTATTGTTTCAGGTGACATACGACATTACGGGTGCAGAGGAACACTGAACAAATCACCACTAAAGTCAACATAACAAGAAAAGATCAAGAAAAGAGTTATCTTACATTTTTAAAGTCATTTAGTTTTTTTCCTCGTGTTTATTGTCGGTTATTTATTTCCCAGAAAACCCTGACACAGTCATAATGATCGTAGAGAGGTATATAGAACAACTTATTGTTTAACGTAAAGGAAATTATAACAAAGGATCAATATTCAATTACAAAGATCAGAGCGTCCGCTAGGGTTTTAAAGTACAATGTCTATGCCTCAAATCATTGTCAACCAGTCGTTGTAAATTGCCCTTTTCTGATACATGTATCTTTTAATAGAATGGAACTCAGAACGGAAATGATTCAGCAGTTGTTATAATGATTATCAATGACAGTAATAATTAACTTTGGTCATTTTAATTAATGATTCTTTAGTCATGATTGATAATATATGGTCCTCTGTGAAGGGATATATCTTGAATTGTCTCCAAGGAAGGAGTTATTTTCTCGAGGACGAAGAATGTTTTGCTTTTATTTTCATCAGACAACATCCAGCTGTCTATAATATCACTATGGTCTTTATACATAGATCAAATTATATTAATATGACTGAAGGCAATGCCTTAAAGGGCGCAGTCAAATGCTTCAGTAGCCATTAATCATGCAATTTCAATATGATTAATTTATCGAAATAACGGAGCCGAATTTTCTGTTTATTTTTTATTCACATATTCACACCTCAAACCCTTATTTGGTAAATGAAATCCACATACGAAAAAGAAGAAATTTTATTTCTGTAATAGATATTCCGTTTTTGGTCAGCTGATTATATTTGGAAGGTGGTCTATCACTAGAACGCTTGCAAATAAAGAGCAATAGCACTGAGCTTCTGCCAGATGAAGATTACGTTTGTCGGATCATAAAAGCGTTTGTACTGCTTGATTATATAATGAGCTGACTTCAAAGCACCGCATACACGCTGATTGGATTTTTATAGTGGGGAAAAATGGCGGACGCGAACTGAAGTTGTCAGTGTGTAGGATTGAATTTGAAAGATTGTGTTTTTTCTTATATTTTAATGTATGTTTTACCTTAAAAGTGCTTCGCACTTCGCGCCCTTCGTGCCTGCGCCCTTATAAATCACAATTTGGGGCACTAAAATGGGGGTTTTAACAAGCAGATGGTCTTTATACAGAGGTGGTCGCTAGGGCAGGTTTCAATGGACATACATAATAATATTATAATGTGGAGAAGATGTCGAATAAGAAAAATTATTTCATTTCAAATTTGATGCGAGATATGTTGGCTTCCACGTAAAATTGCTGAATCCTTTAATATGTCTGGCATCGAGTTGAGTTATTAAAGCAAACTGTACCAATTTAGTAAAATATTAAGTTTCCTGTTGATGGGACTGATATCAAAGTATTTGAATTAAGTCTGTTTTAGAGATATTGGGGCCTGGTTGTTTTTCAACAAGGTCTAGATATTAGTAAATGTTCCATATTGGGAAAGTTTATAGACATACCACACATGTAACTGGTGACGTCTATTGTGACACGTAGAGTCACAGTAAAGGTATGAGGACGCCACATCTCCATGTGAAAGGTGTAATACTAACTCATATTAACATTGACCTATGATCCATATTACATGTTTATATCATTAACATGGTATAAAAACAACAACAGGCAGATATCGGTTACGACGAGGCTTTCAAACATCAGTTTGGGTGTTCCAGATATAATAATTTATCACATAAATTATGAAACTGAAGAAGAGCTGGAGTTATCAAATACGACTTCATCAGCCGGGCATGATTGATTTAAATAGGTCTTTTAAAATAAATGAAGATCATAAGATATTCTTGTAAAGGATAAGATGTTGGCTGTCTGAATCATAATTGGGCAAAAACTCAATTTATATGAAATATAAGTGGACATTATAGGTTTGAGTAATGATTAGCTTTCCTAACAATCGTAATGTTGTTCATTGATCGATGAACCGTCTGTTTTATGTATTTACATGTAACATGACATTATACCGTGCTACTGACTATCCGTACCTGTAGGTAAAGTATATGTCTGATACCCAGTAAGGATGTCTACCTCGTAAGAGTCGGGTCTGTCCCTCATTGTGTGATGTCGGTGTATATCTCCCACGTGTGTTTTATAACCAGTCGTAAATTATCAATTGTCATTAAGGCGAATGCCCCGCTTCAACCATGCGACAAATAGCGCACTTTAAACGAACCAGCACTTCGTCATATTCACCAGGTGTGTTTACAATGGTAGATATGGAATATTGTCTAAAAAAATCATATGGTATATATTGAATAGATTAGAAAATGAGAAGAAAACAGTGCTGATTTGTTATTTGTGTATATTTTATAGATGCAATTATTTTGAAGTTCGTGCCTTAATTTTGTTACCTGTTACCTTCTTTCAGGATTCAATAAAAGAGTAATCCATGAACTTAATAACGAATCCTTCTAAAACCAAGTTTGCTTTTAACATAAAACCTCCAGGTAAAGAGTTAGTTATAGAATGTTAGATACCCACCGAATCGTTATCACAAGTTCAATGATTACTATTACTAGATTACATCCTGAAAATCATATATATAATATTTCTGAACGATTTGTCTCTCATTGTGGTAGAGCCTGAGTCAGTGTTAGTCTTTTTCCTCGTAATATTTTATATAGATTAAATGTGTGTCCATTTCAGATGAAATTTTATGAACGAGTCTTAGACGTTTTTACTTTTACGAGCATTGGCGAGCAAATATTAAAATTTCATATGAAATGAACACAAATTTCAGATATTTGTTATCACATAACTACAAAAACCCACCTAGCAAAGAATTTCACGTCAAATTGAATTTCGGAAATCCAACAGAAAATCCGTCCTCGTATTCCTGACGTCACGTCATTTTTCATGACGTTACAATGACTTTCCAGCCAATGAAAATGGAACCAGGTCATATTACACTAGTCACATACGCAAAAAATATTGCACGAGCGAAATCACTGGATAACAGGCGATTATGACTATGCTATTAATGATTATAATATTTTTTTTAATTTTAGTTTTATGAGTGTCAATATTACAATTAAGATATAGTACGTTGGTGGCACCTAAAGGAACCATACCGCTTTTACAATATCTCAGTTGGAAGCTGTCTCTTCTGTTGTCAACCGAGATAAGTAAATTATACCGAACATATTGATGATAACCTTAAATTTACAAAATACAATTAGATAGATTTAAGTCACATTGGCGCTTATTCAGCATGTCAACGGTTGATGTAATTCGGAAACCTGGGGGTATATTTACATTAAAGGATAGGTATTAAAACTCGGTGTTCTTGCTGTTACATGATATAGTGCATTCAAGAAAACCTAACATGCACCCGTTCCCCCATTTCTTTGTCCGCACCTACACATAAAGATGTAAAAATCCGGCCAATTTGTCATATTGCAGACATTCAAACGAGTACACCTTTTTAGGAAATTATAGTGTATATAAATACAGGTGTTTCATTAGAGGTAATTCTGGACAGGTAAGTGTGCATTAAATACCGACATCCTAGGACATTCCGTGGTCACAGCACCGCTGATCAGCTCTAAGAAGAAATGTTAGCTTTTTATTATTAACACGTTTCATTTAAAACTTTTAAAAAAAACCCTTTTATCTCCAAATTTAGCCCTGCATTCTGCGATTTTTGCACCCATCGCGGATTGTATTTCTTCTTTTTTTACCTTTGAGTATCAATTATTTAAAGGTATCATCAAAGAAAATGAACCAAACTTTTTTTTAAGAAAGTTAACAGCGTCGATGCACTTTAAAAGGAAACTTGGCCAGAATCCGCACACGATGCATGTTTAATACAATTTTAAAACCTGCAATTTGTGGTGACAAAATTACACTAAAGCAGTTGGTTTCAGAAAGCATGCAATTCCAAATTACGATCATTCGAACATTGACCCAGTTAATAAGGGTATCTAAACACCAGCTTAAGGCATAATTTCTAGTTTGTAATTTGTCAATCGATGATATCTTGCTATAAAAATGTAATTTAACTCAAATACACGTACACAAGATCAGTTATATTTTCCAGTTTATAATTTGTCAATTGATGCTATAAAACCATTATACAATATAATTTTAATATGTTGTAATTCGAATACAAGTCTATGTTCGTTTTATCTTTCTTTTACGCACGGAATTGGACGTAAATATTGTTCATTGATAAAAATAAAACAGGTTGAATATGATAATACAATCTAGTCTGCTGTTAACCTAAACGTGTTTGCACCCATTACACGAATCACCTTTGTTGGTAATTACATCTGGGAAGATGAACTCAGAAAATCACTGTGATGAGAGTAAACAAAAGTTTGTCCCCCCGTGAAGAGGTCCCCAAGGGTCCTCAATATCCGTATAATTATAATACAGTAATTATCACAACGGTTACTGTGTACACGGCATATACACCTGCAACTAATTGGCCCTAATTACATACATAATAGGCTACATGTAAACAACTATAAATATAGTTTTTTGTTCATATACCACAACGTATCCAAGCTAATATTTACATTTTCACTGCAGTCCCGTAACCTTACCAAGCGCAGTTGTCATTCACATAGTCTATGAGCTTCATTATCATCGTGACACAATTTGTCGTGCCAGCGAGCACTGAAAATGGCTGCATAGTTTCATCTTTGACGATAACGAATGATTAATGCATTATAGATCCAAAATCCTGATTAATGCATTATAGATCCAAAATTCCTTGGGATTTAATCATACAAATATAACCAAACGTAAATATATAAGCATTGAACGTATTTCAGTTGGCATTCATAGATAACATATGAAGACGCTAAATGAACTACTTATTCTCGCGTGCGATTAAGTTTCGCGTTTTCGCGGACGATCAGAATTCGCGAAAATCACTCAACGCGATTAAAAAAAACTTGTACTATATGTACAAAAAGTTATAAATGTAAATCGTTAAATCAATTCATCGAAGAAATGTTGCATGGCATGAAAACGTTAAATTAAGTCTCCGGCGCTGGTCTCATCCAGATCCATGTGTATTCCTGTATGGTACTTTCCTTCTCAATTCGTACGTAATTTAAACCTGTATAATCCGGGAACCTGGATATTCCGGTCACATAAACTGTCACATACGGTTAAGACAAATTACACTGTATATATAAATATTTGATAATGTCGCTTTTTCTCTCAACGCTGTAATTCCATAATACCAACAACCTTATAAGACGAAATATCGTTTGACAATCATGTAACCTATTCGTTTTATAAGAGTCAAAACAAAATATATCAAGTATATAATTTGATCATTTCATGCCCATTTCAGGATTACAATACCGTATAACATTTGATATCCGACCACTCTAATGTATCTAAAAAGACCCCCAACATTAGTCACATGTATGCCTAAAACTGAGTCATCCGTCTTCGAATAAACATAAAACAATATTTTAAACATATCTTCTTCTCTAACAAATTTAATTTGTCTTGTTACGAAATGTAAACCTCAAGTTTCTGGCAACGAATTCTATTTTTCAATAGACGTGTTTCTAACCTAGTCACCATCATTTATGTCTACTCTACACGAGGGGCTGTTAACGTCGGTCATAATAAGCCTTGGATATAAAACCATTCTTCTTCGTAGTTCATCTTTGTTTTTATACTGCAGTCCTACAAAATACGACAAGACAGTTGCTATTTTATTGGGTTTTCCGTTAGGATTTACGAGTTAACCATGTCGGTTGAAGGTATGATCTATATCAAGTTTTTATGGCAGAAAATCATCTTTCTCTAAAAACTTAGGTAGTGTTCACATTCAATATTATTTCTGTATAATTATCTGCAAGAGGTTTTGCTGCAATAAAACTCTTAGATTTTCTCGTAAAATAGAAACACGTGTATGAGCGCAGACGATGGAATGAAGACATATTTTCATAACTGTTGAGCACTAAACTATAGTACCTTGCCTCAAAGACAAGTGGATAGTGCACTGGGTTCTCGCAAATGCCAACAAAAAGATAATAAAACAAAGAGTACCGTATAGAATAGGTTTTTTCGTTGTGGATTATAGTCTCTAAATTAGCGATCGAATGAAATTCTGTAAACTTTAATATCCATGATTAACATGGGCATAACAATGGCAGGAAAGATCCATGATTAACATGGGCATAACAATGGCAAGAAAGATCCATGATTAACATGGGCATAACAATGGCAGGAAAGATCCATGATTAACATGGGCATAACAATGGCAGGAAAGATCCATGATTAACATGGGCATAACAATGGCAGGAAAGATCCATGATTAACATGGGCATAACAATGGCAGGAAAGATCCATGATTAACATGGGCATAACAATGGCAAGAAAGATACATGATTAACATGGGTATAACAATGGCAGGCATAACAATGGGAAAGATCCATGCATAACATTAACAATGGGCCATAACAATGGCATAACAATGGAGGAAAGATCCATGATTAACATGGACATAACAATGGCAGGAAAGATCCAAAGATCCATGATTAACATGGGCATAACAATGGCAAGAAAGATCCATGATTAACATGGGCATAACAATGGCAGGAAAGATCCATGATTAACATGGACATAACAATGGCAGGAAAGATCCATGATTAACATGGACATAACAATGGCAGGAAAGATCCATGATTAACATGGGCATAACAATGGCAGGAAAGATCCATGATTAACATGGGCATAACAATGGCAGGAAAGATCCATGATTAACATGGGCATAACAATGGCAAGAAAGATCCATGATTAACATGGGCATAACAATGGCAAGAAAGATCCATGATTAACATGGGCATAACAATGGCAGGAAAGATCCATGATTAACATGGACATAACAATGGCAAGAAAGATCCATGATTAACATGGGCATAACAATGGCAGGAAAGATCCATGATTAACATGGGCATAACAATGGCAAGAAAGATCCATGATTAACATGGGCATAACAATGGCAGGAAAGATCCATGATTAACATGGGCATAACAATGGCAGGAAAGATCCATGATTAACATGGGCATAACAATGGCAAGAAAGATACGATAAGGTATATTGCAGTTAAAACTATTAAAACAGGTACATTTTACCCAGAGAATGTGATTCAAAGGTGAAATTTGTGTTTCCTCCGCCATTATAGAACTCTTTAAAATAGTAGTACAAACGTTAGAACAGGTGAATTTTAACTTGAGAATATGATTAAAAGATGAAATTGTGAAATTTACTCCACACGTTTTAGCACTCTTTTACATAGTAGTTCAAGTATTAAAACGAAAATTATACATGAACATATTGACTTTTATTATAATATATTAACAAGGTGTTATAAGTTTTTAAAATTGTCATTTCATGTTTTGTTGAACAACTTTAGTCCAACGAGACATTGCAAAGTAGGGAATACAACGAAAGGGAAAGGCTTAACTATCGACAATTGATATGTAACGTCAGTGCAATGTCTCGTTGGACTGATGTGGTCCTACAAACCTTACTTTTTGTACCTGTCGATAGCTAGGTTTTCTCCTTTCGTCGATGTTGTGTTCCATATTGTGTGTTCGTGATGCCTACTAGTACATTCACATTATATGACCCTGGCAAAATACAAAAAAGGAAATACATATGTAGCGATAGCGATCTTAAGAGTCAAGCAGGTAATAGAAATACCACAGCTCCAATCTGTTAATCAGTGCTCACCATAGGTAATTAGTGTTGTGAGAGGATAAATATGCTGAATTGTCTATGTATACGCTAATATCACGCTGGTGTTCCAAACATAAATTAGTCTTCCTGTTTTACCTTAGTTTGCAGTCAACCTCTGCACAATATGTCAGTCTAGCTTTAGTGATCCGGAAACTACTGTTACAAGTGGAGGTGTCTTTTCTATAGATAACTCACATTTACAATGTATAAAGATTATCACCACCAAGTTTATCTGAAATCCCTTCATTAGCTAAGGAGGAGTAGTCGGTCGACTGTTGTCTATAGACGAACAACCGCAATCTGATTAAAATGCAGATCCCTTAAACAACTCCGTTCAAAAAAGAGGATCTGACAACATCACATGATGGGTCATATTTGGAATACGCAATGATATTAAGGATATGTATTTTAATTAGATTTTAACAAAATGAATCAAGTATAGTCATTGTTGGGGTACAACCAGCGCAAAACTATAATTTCTTGATTTATTATAACATTTGTAGATAATGAACTGGAAATCAATATCATGTATGTTGATATTAGAACAAGTTTCCAATCCTAACTGAATTTCGATAAAATATTAGGACAAAATCCACGTTTTTCTCTTTCAAAAGCAGATATAGAACAAGTTCTAATATGTTTTGAGAAATACAATTATATCGAATTTGTGTTCCGAAACTACCAACCAAAACTAATATCAACAATGTATACTTTACAAAAAGTAGAAAATGATGTTATAATATAGTTAATGATATCAACGATGTTTTCAAGGGTACTGATACGCAAAAATTATATGGATATTACAATAAAACACCGAATGTCTACTGAAAGGTGTGAAGGTCATTATTTTTAATACATGATAAATCAACTGTAGGGTTATCTTCCTAATCAGCGGTATACCATGTGGTTCTTAGTTTGTCAAAGTGTAATACATGCTGACGTAACTATAGACGCGAGGCCCCTAGCAATGATAAAGTCACCAACACAATATTTTGGCCGAAACAAGGAATTTAGCCCCGATTATATCACATACCCTTATCATCCATCATGTCTTTCACAAATGGAAATGTAACTATTATTTTAACGACACATTTATTTAACGCCGGTTGCTCGTCAAAAATCAATTGGATAACCGTATGAGTGTGGTATTATAATCAAATTGTCCATAAACCTGCCAATGCTGTTTACAATGTCGGACCATATCGCTCCACGACGACATACATCTGTGACTCCGCGTCACGGCGTGATTGGGCGGTAAGTTTTATCCCAGGGTAAAACATCGGCTTATCATTGCCCGTCCACAGCCCCCGTGGCGGCGCTGTTTTATGTCTAACAAATCTGACCGACTTCTAACAAAAGGAACTCTTGGCCTGTATAGTATATATAGAAAAGGTCCAATTGGCCTGTGAAGTAAATACTAACATTCATTTCATTGCAAATAAGGCTTATTTTCTCACTTGTTTTCTAGGATGTTTGTCCATCAACACAAAATGATAGTTACTTTGTGATAACTTGATAAGGTTTCATGATTTTAATAATGTGAAAATAAAAGACATACAAGTGTTTGTTTAAATTCATTTAGCAGTATCGGACGTCACTTGTTCCTGTCGTAATGATAGTCATGTTGTGTACTCCATTTTTGTATATTACAGAGTTATCGTCCTTGCGGAACGGTATCAATGGTGACGTCATTATTTTGTGTGTAAAACTCACATCGTTTTCTCCTAAATATATGACGTCGCTCGCAAACACATGACGTCACCATCAATAACTACCTTCAAGAGTAGAAAACTCTTTAGAATACAAAGGCGACTAACGTTAGGATATTATCTTTCTTCCTCCTAACTGACTATTCTTCCTACCGTCTCCCTTGGCACCGCCTCATTTTTGGACTTCTGTTGAGCGCTCGTCCCTGTGAGTCGGCTCTGGGTTCTGTCCCCTGGCCGAGACACACTAAAGTCTATAAAGTGGTAGTTTCTGCTCCTGCTTAGCGCTCAGCATACAGGAAGTTAAACGACTGTTTCGCCCGTTGTCAGTATAATACGGCCGGATGGTGAGTGTTATTTGGTGTCTTGCGGCATATAGCACTATATAAAAAGTCAAAAGTTCCACTACACAAGACATGCTCTTTGCACTACTACCTATTCCTTACATGATCCTGGCTGATAATACGTAGTTAATTAAGAACAAAAGTACACTATGTAATCGGTTTGTGAACAGCATGTGAAAAATTGAATAGGTGGGCATGGTCAAACCAAAACAAGCTATGACCTAGAAAACGCTGCAAAAACCCAGCGGAGGCCGCATTTTCATCCCAGTCCTCGAAACCCTCCATTGTTTACCGATGTCACGTTGTTGAATATAACTATCATGACTTCATTGCTTGATTTTATTTTAGGATAACCATTGTAAAAACGTCCGGAGTAATGTTGTATCAGTCGCATATACATATATATAGGATGGATTGAGTCATTTTATATTGGGCGTATTATGTGATAAAATATATATGTTAAGATTATTTCCAAATACGGAAAACATGTGACGGATGTCCCTTTCTAGCTGAGTTCCCAGGGAAATCCTTCACTAGGTTAGTATGGTAACTCAGACTTATTTATGAATCACCAAACGCAGCCAAAAATATCAAATTATCCAATATTCTGGGCGTCTGTATACAAACATGTGCATGAATGAAAATCTTTCTATTGCCATTTGATGCTATATTAGCTCCACAATAGATTATTTACAATGATAACATATAAACAGTATTAAACATAGGCTCAGCCACAGTAATGGATACCGACAACAAATCGGTATATTAGACGAGGCTTTATTTTACCATTTGTAATGTTCAAGGTATGACCGAAAAAAAATACAATTTCGTTTGAGTCAAAATAAAAAGCCCTTTGTTAGCCCTTACCGTAATGTTATTGCTGTAAGAAATAATGTTCATTCATAAGTGGCTGATCCATCGTGGTACATGTAATACACATGAGAAATATCGAATTACAACATCAACAATATCAACTAGTCTGTATTTAGAGAAACTTTCTCACGCCTTACATTTCTCTGGGGTCATTAAAAATTACATTATAAAACTTAACTAAAAACACATACAAGTGTATATTTATACTGCAGTTGTGCAGTTGATATGGAATTTGTGATATGCAAAAAAGGGACCGAAAATTAATCCTTAAGAAAATATTATTTCAAATACAAATTTTGTTTTTATTAAACAGAAATTGGTGGCTAATGTTTTTTACTAAAACCTGGCTGGTAATTAAACTAATCAGCCATTATGTTTATATACAAGATCTTAATAACGTAAGAAAAACACGATCTTAGTTCTCCAGTGTCAGGAATAAAATAAAGCCCTTGTAATTTACAGACGTTATAAACAATAAAAAAAATAAGCATGGCTTCTCAGTCACGCCGTTGAGTCTGATAGTGCATTCTATAGTAGTCATAGTAACCATTGAGTAGTAATTCTATAGTAGTCAGAGTAACCATTGAGTAGTAATTCTATAGTAGTCAGAGTAACCATTGAGTAGTAATTCTATAGTAGTCAGAGTAACCATTGAGTAGTAATTCTATAGTAGTCAGAGTAACCATTGAGTAGTAATTCTATAGTAGTCAGAGTAACCATTGAGTAGTAATTCTATAGTAGTCAGAGTAACCATTGAGTAGTAATTCTATAGTAGTCAGAGTAACCATTGAGTAGTAATTCTATAGTAGTCAGAGTAACCATTGAGTAGTAATTAGCTTTGATTGTTATCCGTATCGGCTTTTGTCTTCCCTTCATAGTATATGTATATCTACAAACTACAGTGAAACCTGCTTTAGCGACCACCTCTGTATACAGCCCACTTATTTATTAAGACATCTATCCCATGGCCCCAAATGGTCATTATTACACTATTTGATTTGTATGTTTATAGGCAACTTAGCTATAGAGGCCGCTTACCCTTGATCCTTGGGTGGTCATTTAAGACAGGTTTGACTGCAAGGTCAAATTATATTAAACAATATAATAGGAGAATTCTCATACGTACATTTGTACACAAAATACAAGTACATTCGAAGCTAGGATTTGTAAAAAAAAAACTATATCTCATTAATTAATTTTTCACCTACCAATGTTAATCTAAATTTTCATAGCTTCTCTCTTGTATCATGCATGTATAAACAAAAACTGAAAGGGAAATCTCATTACGATGATATCATACCGGATCATACATATTAATTCCTACTGTTGAACTGTTTTATATGATGGTAAAGCAGATCGTTTTTGCCCAGAACAATCTGGCTCCCATGTTATCACTAAAATGTATGATACAAAGACAGTATGTCTATTTGTCTAACTATAACTAACGACACGTCGTTTTCTAGTATAGATACAATGACCACACGCCGCAATCAATCTTTCTTGTTTTTCACCGACTTGATAAAAGATAACCTGTGTGATACACATAGTGTGAAATATCGCAATATCTATCAGGACAGGCGGTGACGGAACCGTTCATGTGTATATGAACGTGAAAGTTCATTGACGACGTCGGTATCAAAGAGTGATGCAATGTGTCTATTTATAAAATAAAATCCAAAATTAGTATCATGTGTTTTATCGATTGGACGAAAGTTGAACAGACACCTGACGATAAACAGTAGTCTACTTTTCATCCACGCCTAGGGTTTGCAATGCGCGCGGGATTGCGCGTGATATTACGGTATATTTACCCTACCTCGTCACGTGGCTGTAGATGAAAGAATAACACGGCAATTAAGCTTTATCCAGATGCACGTCCATTTCGTGAGCATGAGATTAGGATCTGTGAGGTTTATATGCAGACACACAGCGTTGTAGGTGTGTTCGGTCTGGCTGTAGAAGTGGATTATCTCAAACATAGAAAGGGAGTGAAGGCATTGTTTGTTTGGGGGCAGGCAGGGCGAGGACTGGTAATAGCGATGTTTACAGTCTGTGATAACACCAAAGAAGATGCATTCTAACAGAGTCCCACGGAACCTAAATCAGCCTACACACACATGTCATCTGTATAATATCATCAATGGAAATCCAGATATATCTACCTTACAAGTGGGTAGTATGCTCATATTGGGTTGTCTTATGGCTTCATTATGATTGCAGAGAAATTCATTAAACAGATGTACATAATAATTATTAAGAATGTAAAATATTTTATTTAGTTATCAACATCATAATTTTATCGAAATTTTATGTTTCTCCGTAATCAATAAAATCAAGATAGTTATGCTTAGTATCGCGAAGTTGTATTTCTATCTTATTTTCTCTTTTCTGAATGTGACGGAGAAAGTTACAGTATTATATAGTACATGATATATAAAATTGTTACATAAAATATTGTATCTAATGAAAAATATTATAATAAAATCAACAAATACTATGTAGAACGCGCATATTATTTTTCTCGTCGTGTGTCCTGTGTGAATGATGCATGTAAAAATCATCAATTAAAATCAAGATATGTATTGTCTACAATTGCCTAGTACGCACAAATTAGAATTCTTTTCTATTAACTGCACTTTTTACTGAATTGTCATACCTTTCCGGAGATCTGATCATCTTTTTTAAAACATGAGGCGCATGGGACCTGTATCGCCCAACTGTTATGGCCAGCAATGTTATGTTGGAGTACAGGTCAATTATGTATCTCATAAAACTCAACACTATAATGATATCTGAATATTCATACACATTTAGAACAATTCGCTATGAATAATACTGATTCAACCAGTTTGCTCGATGTCAGTAACCGGGTGAAGTGGGTTATATTGTTCGATATCTTTGGCAGCAAGCGTCATTGAACCAGAACTATTACAAGGAGACACAACACATAGACACGCGGCCTCTCAAAACATGGAGAATCACACATCGGAACACACTGCAGACACAAGGAGACACAACACATAGACACCGCAACCTCTCAAAACATGGAGAATCACACATCGGAACACACTGCAGACACAAGGAGACACAACACATAGACACCGCAACCTCTCAAAACATGGAGAATCACACACCGGAACACACTGCAGACACAAGGAGACACAACACATAGACACCGCAACCTCTCAAAACACGGAGAATCACACACCGGAACACACTGGAGACACAACACATAGACACCGCAACCTCTCAAAACATGGAGAATCACACATCGGAACACACTGCAGACACAAGGAGACACAACACATAGACACCGCAACCTCTCAAAACATGGAGAATCACACATCGGAACACACTGCAGACACAAGGAGACACAACACATAGACACCGCAACCTCTCAAAACGTGGAGAATCACACATCGGAACACACTGCAGACACAAGGAGACACAACACATAGACACCGCAACCTCTCAAAACATGGAGAATCACACATCGGAACACACTGCAGACACAAGGAGACACAACACATAGACACCGCAACCTCTCAAAACATGGAGAATCACACATCGGAACACACTGCAGACACAAGGAGACACAACACATAGACACCGCAACCTCTCAAAACATGGAGAATCACACATCGGAACACACTGCAGACACAAGGAGACACAACACATATAGACACCGCAACCTCTCAAAACACGGAGAATCACACATCGGAACACACTGCAGACACAAGGAGACACAACACATAGACACCGCAACCTCTCAAAACATGGAGAATCACACATCGGAACACACTGCAGACACAAGGAGACACAACACATAGACACCGCAACCTCTCAAAACGTGGAGAATCACACATCGGAACACACTGCAGACACAAGACACAAACACTTAAATGGCAACCTCTCAAAAACATGGAGAATCACACATCGGAACACACTGCAGACACAAGGAGACACAACACATAGACACCGCAACCTCTCAAAACACGGAGAATCACACATCGGAACACACTGCAGACACAAGGAGACACAACACATAGACACCGCAACCTCTCAAAACATGGAGAATCACACATCGGAACACACTGCAGACACAAGGAGACACAACACATAGACACCGCAACCTCTCAAAACACGGAGAATCACACATCGGAACACACTGCAGACACAAGGAGACACAACACATATAGACACCGCAACCTCTCAAAACACGGAGAATCACACATCGGAACACACTGCAGACACAAGGAGACACAACACATAGACACCGCAACCTCTCAAAACATGGAGAATCACACATCGGAACACACTGCAGACACAAGGAGTCGCCCTTAAATGGCTATAATCGTAATCGTATAACCAAACTCGTTATGTAATCTTCCTTACTCCTAGATTTGTATTTAAGGCGCAGTTTGAACATGCAGTTGTATACAAGGCTCTGTTCATAAAGCAGAAAACGCTAACGGCGGTATGTTTCTGTTTACGGCGGTATGTTTCTGTTTATATATATATATAAAGGTGTCACAATACAACCAAAACAACATTCATTATTTGCTATCTGTTGTGGTATTATGTAATGGTATCAATGCTTATTATTTCTACATGAGATGTCGCCTTTAAAGTCGTAAAACAATACTGGGATCGCGATAATCAGTTCTGGTGTACAATTACTACCATTAGTCATTTCGATTGTCATATTTAAGTGTTATACCATTAGTTTAGAAGGAATATTTTGGCTACGACACATTAGATGGAAAGAGGTTAAATAGCTGAGCCGTCTGTAATCTGTTCATCTGTCACCCTGTACCATGTCCATGTCAGAAGTTGTGTAGTACGTCATCACTCATGACGTGACACCTTCGACACGCGCTATATCTAAGTCGGCACCACGTGCTGATTTTCCACTGCCCTATGTCAGTGTCAGTGACGTCATCATTTATAAAATCAAGTTAATGCAGACTCCTATGCACTGTTGACGTCAAAATAAACATTCATATCGTCGTTATTTTAGATATTAATTTGTTTAGAAAAAAAGAAAATGTTTTCAGTTGACGATAGTTCATATCATGCTAGCATAATCGTCCCATCCACAAAAGGACTCTTACTACGCGCATTGCAACAGGGAACTTAAATAAACACGGTTTTCATATCGTCGTCATTTTAGATAATTTGTTTAGAAAAAAAAGGAAATGCTTTCAGCTTTTTTACTACTGCAGAGGATAGTTTATATTATCATAGTAGCATAAAAGTCCACAAAAAACTCGACTGTTCTTACTACAACAGACGACTAAAATTGGGATCTTAACTTTTCTACAGAAAATAGACTGGTTATTAATAGGACGTCAAGCTCAATAATCCAACCAAAGAAATAATGCGTTCTGGAGCTGTCATGATTTAATAGTGTTGTTACGGTAGACGCAAGGCTGAATGATGTCTGCCCCTGATTGAAACTTGTGATCTATGGCTTACTAGTATGACGCTGAAGAGTTTGTTTGTTTGATTCATTAACGTCATATTAACAGCAATGGTCATGCACGGACGGCATCTCATGTATGCAGTGTGTTGCGTGAATGTTGTGCGAGGTGCGTGTTTTGGGAGACTGAGGTATATCCATGTTGTGTCTTCTTGTATATATTCGAACTGTTGCGCTTCTTATAGTGCTATATCACTAAAGAATGCCGCCGAAGACACCAAGGAACACAATCACCTGGTCACATTATACTGACAACGGGCGAACCAGTCGTCCCGATCCCGTTATGCTGAGTGCTAAGCATGAACAGAAACTACCAGTTTTAAAGACTTTGGTTAGCCTCGGCCAGGGAACAGAACCCAGAGCTTTCAACCAAAGGCCAAAAGTGAGGTGGTGTCAAGGGAGGCATTAGGAAAGATAAAGTCAGTTAGGAAGAATAAAGCAATAAAGGAAGAAAGAAAAGATAAGATCCTAAATTTATTCGCCTTTTACGATCATGCAATAGGGGCAGCAACTATCATTCTTACGCCCTACCTACAGGGCAAACGCTGAAGAGAGGATCTCACTAACCGACATTAGCATTCCCAGATTTTGCATCATTTGTATTGTATTAGTTCTAGTTTGAGATAAACTGTGAAGCAATACATAGCATTCACAATTCTAACCCTAAAAAGTGTCGAACAAGTGCTAGAATCAATCTGATTAAAATACAGATCCTTATAAGGCAAAAAAATGTCTATTCATGGTTACCCGACCGTCCCTAATTTTTACCCCCGACCCTTATTTTTTCCCTACTTTTCTCCGAAAAAAATTTAAAAGTCGGGATTTCTATCTCAGACTTCGGTTCCGACTATTTTTTAGAGTGAAAGCCACTAAAAAACAATGCCGACCACTGTTTTTTTGCCAAAGTAACCGGGTTACCCTAAATAGACATATTTTTGTTTGGCCGTATCACTACGTTAGATAACCTCTGATGAACGGAGTGGTTATAAGAATCGGTATATCTATCAGATTGGTGTTCAATGGCAGCCACTCTCTCGTTTGATCAATTTTATATTAAACTTCGCAAAAAGAAAGAAAATACTCATGTAACATCATATATGTTTTCTGATGATACGGCGTATTCATACTGTGGCCCTGCAGTTAGGGCGTTAGAATTGTGCCTGCTGACCCTATTGCATGATCATAAAAGGTGAACTCATCTTTTCGCTTGTTCCTAACTAACGTCTCCTTTGACACCGCCTGACTTTTTGCCATCTGTTTAACGCTCGACCCTGTAAGGTAGACTCTGGGTTCTGTCCCCTGGCCGAGACACACCAAAGTGGTAGTTTCTGCTTCTGCTTAGCGCTCAGCGTACGTTGTCACTGGGAGCATGCTTCAGTGGTTTAGCACTATAAAAAATGTTTGAGGGTTCGCCCTTGTGAGGAAGGCTCTGGGTTCTGTCCCCTGGCCTAGACACACCAAAGTCTATAAAAGTGGTAGGTTCTGCTCCTGTTTGCGCTCAGCAAACAGGGAGTGGGACGACTGGTTCGCCTGTTGTCAGTATAATGTGATCGGCTGAGGTGTGTTTCTTTGTATCTACGGCGGCATACTTCAGTGATATAGCACTATAAAAAGGGCAACAGCTCCAGTATACAAAAAGACACAACACGAACATACCGCAGTCTCCCAAAACACGCACCTTACACTTCACTCACGCTACACACTGCATACATGGGAGGCCGTGCTTACATGACCCTGGCTGTTAACAGGGAGTTAAAATAATCAAACTATACAAGAAGACTCAACACGAATATACCGAAGTCTCCCAAAACGCACAACGCATACTTCCTACAAACTGCCAATCTGATAAAAATACAGATCCTTATTAACACTACGTTTGATAAGAGGATCTGAGAAAATCCCATTAGGGGTCATGTCCAGGTGACCTTTTAAAATGGCCAATCAAATTGCTACTTGCAAAATTTTGACAGTGAATTTCAGGGGATGAAATTGTTTGAAAAACTGTCAGAATTATTTTAGTTAACGTAGTCATCTCGCCCAAAGAGCACAACAAAGCTTATTGTGTTTCTTTACTGGAACGAAATATCGTTTTCAATTGATGTAACAAGGTGTAGAAAATGGATTTGATTTGAATTCCACGTGGTATAAAGGTCATCTGGACGTGACCCCCTATCGGATGTTGTCAGATCCTCTATTAAACGGAGTGGTTATAAGGATCTGTATTTTAATCAGATTGTACAAACTGCATACCAGATGCGTGGGAGGCCATCCCTGCATGACCCTGACTGTTAATAGGACGTTAATTAATCAATAAAACAAACAATTAATTTAAGTATTTTTACTGCGTCCAACTTGTAGTAGTAAAATTCATGGAACCTCGAAGGCACACCTAAACATAATGTGTCTAATTCGCCTAGAACTTTGTTACGATATTTCACCTTCTTATATATGCTGTATGGAACTGTTCCGGAGTAAACGCGACAGATAAATGGATATTACATTAAACGCCTCTACTTCCGATACCCCATATACAGGAATCTTATTAGCTTGAGACCAAATATAGCTACTGTATTACCTTGATAGAAAACTGGCCCAGCGTCTATGAATGTCTGTCAGGTATAAGATTAAAGGCCAGACGGTGAACTTTTTAAACCTGAAGTTTACATGTGACATTATCCAGTACACGTGTAAGAAACATGTATACCGACAGACAGTTACTGATACCTAGGTAAGGGCGATAGTGGATAGTGGAAGGGGATTTCTGTCGGGAACACTTTCAGTTTCACATTGTTCAGTGTAGTCAGGGGAAATAATCACAATACTACATACACATACTAATTGATAGAAGTTAATTACGAATTATTGATAGAAGTTAATTACGAATTATTGATAGAAGTTAATTACGATTTATTGATATAAGTTATTTACGACTAATTGATAGAAGTTGATTACGATTTATCGATATACGACTTACAAGTAGCACCACCTCCGACGGTAAAAGAAAATTATTATCAATTTCAAATGAAACATCAACTACATGTAATATGTATAAAAAATATGTGTTTACATCTCATGTAGATATCAGATGCGTTTCTTTTTAATTAATATGTTTTTGCGTAGGTTTTCCCTAATAAAGCATGCTGATATAAAGCTTGTCATGTTAACTAGGTATAAATGTGTAGACAATGTCAATAGAACAATATGTCCGAGGTGAACAACCTTATGTGACACAAATAAAGGAATACAAAGTGTAATAGTAGAACATGTATATAAGGGTTATTGGCAGCAAACCTGCCTGTTTCAGACTATACTATATTTATAATAGTTCCAGGCTAATGTGGGAAATAAAGATCTCGCAATATGGCCCAATATGATAACGTTTTGATTTATGGCCCAATATGATAACGTTTTGTGAAATTCTTATATCGACCTAACACTTTATACAGTTCATTGAACTCTCGCACTTCAGACAAGCTACACGCTGTATACATGGGAGGCCATCCTTACATGACCCTGGCTGGTAATAGGATGTAAATATGAATTCTGTTTCCGGATCAGAGATATAATCAATTATCTGTGTTTTACACATGTTAGTCGGTTCAGATGTTACTATAGTACACTGATTTAAAACGTGAACCGCAAAGAGATGATCATTTGTCTGTGTGATACAGGGTGATCGGTTCAGGTTTCACTATAGAACTCTGTGATATTTAGAACGTGAACCGCCGGATCAAGGAGATGATCATTTGTCTGTGTGATACAAGGTGATCTGTTCAAGTTTGACTATAGAACTCTGTGATATTAAGAACGTGATCTACCGGATCAAAGAGATGATCATTTGTCTGTGTGATACAAGGTGATCTGTTCAGGTTTGAATACAGCTCTCTGTGGTTTAGACGATACAACACGACCTTTTTCTATCCAGATATTACGTGGTCTTGTGTCATGCTGCCATTGTCGCGAGGGCCATAAATCTCCTGGACGCAGACAGGTTGGAGATGGCGAGATTTTCAGTGATCTCGTCATTAGAATCTGCTCGTCTTTTATGTGGTGAAGGTGTTAATATCAGTGGTAATATACAACACTTCATATCAGTTTACAAGGCTTTCAACTCCACGTAAAGGTACATGGATTCTCAGGTGTTAGCTTTGATGTCACCGAGACCGGAAGTTGGGGGAAAGTACCGATAACTCTTGCGGTGGAACTCCAATCACAAGCCTCCGAATACATCTATAATATTTCCTAGGTTGAAATGTCACCCGAAAAATCTGTCACAGGACACCGAATCTAAAATTAGTCTTATCCGGATATCAGTTACCCGAAACCTGCTCTACTATTAGTAGCACACTGTCCCACTATGTTGTTATATCTCTACAGCGAGCGAGGACTAAATATTTAAATCAAATTATAAAGAATGAGAATTATGGGACATATAATCGTCAAATTTTGAATAAGGTCAAAGGTCATCATGATTAACATATCTATATAGAATTGTATCGAGGAGGCAGCGCGTGAATTTCCATAAAGCAGCCCTATAAAAATATTAATATTAATGCGGTAGGGGAAATTGTCATTTTACAAAGACCTTTTTTGACAAATTAACAATATCCCAAATCTGATATTTGGTAATAAGAGAATATTTCTAACAAAGCGAACCACAATATTTAAACGTCCGGATAAGAGTAGAATGACCAAATATTGCTCCAAATTTATAAAAGGAATTCAAATTGATACTGTAAATCATCTTTTTTAGCTGATATCAAAGTTCGCGATTTTCATTAAAAAAGAACTTGGCGAAAACTAAAATTCGTGGAATAAAAAATTGAATAGAAATTTCTATAAGTACATGTAATGTAGATGGGTATTAGCGGAGAATTTGGGTCGCGAACTTCGCCAAAGTAAATCGCACGTGAATGAGAGTTGGTGTACAGCATGCAGTTGTTATTCACTATTTTTATTACCTTGCAAGGTTCCTTATAAACTTGAAATTAGTCCACAAATCATTATATATAAAGCTGATAAGATATACGTTCATATCCCTATTGAATCTATCTAATTTCAAGTCTTTGTATACAGGCCATTTGGTCTTAGTTTTGTATTGCCTTGGTTTATTAGTTTAACGGTTTATTAAGAGCCAGGATCATTTTAGGACGGCCTCCCATATATTCCTTTGTTGTGTCATATGAATGTCTGTTTATTTTGGAAAGCTGCGGTATATCTGTATTGTGTCTCCTTGATCTGGTGCTATATCAGTGAAGCACATGCCGCCGACGACACCGAGCAAGCACACCCATCCTGTCACATAGACCTAGTCCCCACCCGGTCACATAGACCTTGTCCCCTCCCTGTCACATAGACCTAGTCCCGACCCTGTCACATAGACCTAGTCCCCACCCTGTCACATAGACCTAGTCCCCACCCTGTCACATAGACCTAGTCCCCACCCTGTCACATAGACCTAGTCCCCACCCTGTCACATAGACCTAGTCCCCACCCTGTCACATAGACCTAGTCCCCACCCTGTCACATAGACCTAGTCCCCACCCTGTCACATAGACCTAGTCCCCACCCTGTCACATAGACCTAGTCCCCACCCTGTCACATAGACCTAGTCCCCTCCCTGTCACATAGATCTAGTCCCGACCCTGTCACATAGACCTAGTCCCCACCCTGTCACATAGACCTTGTCCCCTCCCTGTCACATAGATCTTGTCCCCTCCCTGTCACATAGATCTAGTCCCGACCCTGTCACATAGACCTAGTCCCCACCCTGTCACATAGACCTTGTCCCCTCCCTGTCACATAGATCTTGTCCCCTCCCTGTCACATAGATCTAGTCCCGACCCTGTCACATAGACCTAGTCCCCACCCTGTCACATAGACCTTGTCCCCTCCCTGTCACATAGATCTTGTCCCCTCCCTGTCACATAGATCTAGTCCCCACCCTGTCACATAGACCTAGTCCCCACCCGGTCACATAGACCTTGTCCCCTCCCTGTCACATAGATCTAGTCCCGACCCTGTCACATAGACCTAGTCCCCACCCTGTCACATAGACCTTGTCCCCTCCCTGTCACATAGATCTTGTCCCCTCCCTGTCACATAGATCTAGTCCCGACCCTGTCACATAGACCTAGTCCCCACCCTGTCACATAGACCTTGTCCCCTCCCTGTCACATAGACCTAGTCCCCACCCGGTCACATAGACCTTGTCCCCTCCCTGTCATATAGTCCTAGTCCCGACCCTGTCGCATAGACCTAGTCCCCACCCTGTCACATAGACCTAGTCCCCACCCTGTCGCATAGACCTAGTCCCCATCCTGTCGCATAGACCTAGTCCCCACCCTGTCGCATAGAACTAGTCCCCACCCTGTCACATAGACCTAGTCCCCACCCTGTCGCATAGACCTAGTCCCCACCCTGTCACATAGACCTAGTCCCCACCCTGTCGCATAGACCTAGTCCCCTACCTGTCGCATAGACCTAGTCCCCACCCTGTCACATAGACCTAGTCCCCACCCTGTCACATAGACCTAGTCCCCACCCTGTCACATAGACCTAGTCCCCACCCTGTCGCATAGACCTAGTCCCCACCCTGTCGCATAGACCTAGTCCCCACCCTGTCACATAGACCTAGTCCCCACCCTGTCACATAGACCTAGTCCCCACCCTGTCACATAGACCTAGTCCCCACCCTGTCACATAGACCTAGTCCACCCTGTCACATAGACCTAGTCCCCACCCTGTCACATAGACCTATCCCCACCCTGTCACATAGACCTAATCCCCACCCTGTCACATAGACCTAGTCCCAACCCTGTCACATAGACCTAGTCCCCTCCCTGTCACATAGATCTTGTCCCCTCCCTGTCACATAGATCTTGTCCCCTCCCTGTCACATAGATCTAGTCCCGACCCTGTCACATAGACCTAGTCCCCACCCTGTGTCACATAGACCTAGTCCCCACCCTGTCACATAGACCTAGTCACCACCCTGTCGCATAGACCTAGTCCCCACCCTGTCGCATAGACCTAGTCCCCACCCTGTCACATAGACCTTGTCCCCACCCTGTCACATAGACATAGTCCCCACCCTGTCACATAGACCTAGTCCCCACCCTGTCACATAGACCTAGTCCCCACCCTGTCACATAGACCTAGTCCCCACCCTGTCACATAGACCTAGTCACCACCCTGTCATATAGACCGAGCCCCCCACCCTGTCACATAGACCGAGCCCCCACCCTGTCGCATAGACCTAGTCCCCACCCTGTCGCATAGACCTAGTCCCCACCCTGTCGCATAGACCTAGTCCCCACCCTGTCACATAGACCTAGTCCCCACCCTGTCGCATAGACCTAGTCCCCACCCTGTCGCATAGACCTAGTCCCCACCCTGTCACATAGATCTAGTCCCGACCCTGTCACATAGACCTAGTCCCCCACACCCTGTCACATAGACCTAGTCCCCACCCTGTCACATAGACCTAGTCCCCACCTTGTCAATAGACCTAGTCCCACCCTGTCCATAGACCTAGTCCCCACCCTGTCGCATAGACCTAGTCCCCACCCTGTCGCATAGACCTAGTCCCCACCCTGTCGCATAGACCTAGTCCCCACCCCATAGACCTAGTCCCCACCCTGTCACATAGACCTAGTCCCCACCCTGTCACATAGACCTAGTCCCCACCCTGTCGCATAGACCTAGTCCCCACCCTGTCGCATAGACCTAGTCCCCACCCTGTCGCATAGACCTAGTCCCCACCCTGTCGCATAGACCTAGTCCCCACCCTGTCACATAGACCTAGTCCATACCCTGTCACATAGACCTAGTCCACTAAACCTGTGTATGTTATTATCCTTATTTGCCGAAAACATAATATGAATATATATTAGGCCAACAAGCTAATGATGTAGGCAGGTTTAGCAGACTAACTTATAGACCCTGACTGTTAATAGGACATATATTTAATCAAACAAATAAATTGAACATGGCAGACTACGCGCGCGTTTACTTCCTTGATGAAATTGTCCAAGTTCTTACAACATGAAATGTTCGATGTTTTGTGGTTGGCGTTGCCATAAAAACAAAAACTTCATTCAAAGAGTTCTGTCATTCTATAGACAAAACCTTGTTCAGAGTCTGCCCAAGATTAATTCGTCTTTATGCTATATGTATGGTTATAACCAAAGCAGATGTGGGTGTTTTATTTCAATGGCTAACGTTCGATACAATATGCAGTTTCGTCAAGTAAAATATCAAGGTGTTCAATGTCCTCACATATATATATATATACATTGTATATATTATAATTCAGGGTTTTTTTTCTAACACATTCAAACAGTAATGCATTTTTATCTGTTATAGAATTCTGTGTTCTCATTTTGATTTCGGCGGGCGAATGTGGGTCACTGTATATCGCCCCAGACAGATACCACGGGAGGTCAAGTCTCGCTTGTATGTAAAAAGTACGCATTTAATAATCTGTAAATAAGGCCAGTATTACTGCAGAAAGACAAACAAGCGTTTTATTGTTTGATTTACTGTCGCCTGGTGACGATTTACATGTACTATAAGGATACACGGCGTTAGTGTAACATGGAGGCTATATATTACATTACACAGTATGCAGATCTACCGACAAATGTAACATACATTCTGAATATTTAATTACTGATGTCATTTAACGTTACGTCATTTGGTTAGGTTTATTAGATTTAACGCCCCAGGTACAAGAAGTATATGTGTATAGGTTAATCACTTTAATCCAATTGTCTGGCTAAAAATGGAAACAGTTTCACTCTGTTTTTAGGACAAAGTGTCCTTAAATGGCTATAGTTGTTATTAAGACATAAATTTAATTTTTAAAAAAGCCTGGTAAGTCTGGCATGTGTACAATGTGCTAATATCTGTATTTTTGGGAGAATGTGGTATTTTTGTGTCGTGTATACTTATAATAGTAAAACTCTGAAGCATACCGCCGAAGACATCCCTCCCGGTCGCATTATACTGACAACTGACACACCAGTCGTCACACTGCCTTTAGGCTGAGCTCTATGCGGGAGCAGAAGTTACCTCTTTTATAGACAATGATATGTCACGGCCGTGGGACAGATCCCAGAACCTTTACTAATTACAATCGACAAACAAATAATTGAAGAACACTTTAAATTTCGGGCTTGGGCAGTTATGCTTGGAAAACTGGCGGTGGCATATTTGCAGGCATAATGTACGGATACGTTAATCGCATTATCCCCGTTGGCTGACTAATAAACTGTAAATGTTGCACTCTATTTTTGGAACACCACGTAGTTTTCCTTGGCGTAACCCACCCTCCAAGGCAATGTCTAATGTCTACTTCTGTATCATTACATTTCCCCAAGTCTTTTTCAATTTAAGATTATGAATGTCTATGTTTTGAGAGACTGCGGTATATCCGTGTTGCGTCAGTTTGATATTGTATGTTCCTTATACAGCTAGAGTACTTCATTAACGTCAATATTTATCATTTATATTATTTTATGAAATTACTTAATATACTTAATTAATGTCTTTTCTATTTCAATGTTTCGTTTGATCTGGATGTATTATCTATTAATACAAATAGTTTTAAAAGGATGCAATTGCTGTATTTTTTCTGTACAATACCCGCATTTATCCATTTTTTATAGCTTCATTGCTGTATCAAGCCCAACAAGTCTGACAGCTTCACGGTACACTTATATTATAATTAAACTATTTCACACAAGCATCACGACCCCATGAAATTTAACAGTACATCTATAAATCCAATAGTCTATTCTACACATTTTATTCTAAATGGTTGAAGTATATTTATTTCTTAAACCCTCTCAATATTGCAGACGAGCATGATTAATGTGTTCTAGTGAATGGCACTGAACCCCTGCAATACCGACAAGGTATCATATATCCCGAAACTTGCATAAAAACGACCAGCATTAAAAGCGCGGACTCATGACAATCATTCTGAGTGCGCGTTACTCACACTGAATTCTATGTAATGCGATACTGTCGTTCATCATGTGTATTATTTTGATAGGGATCTTATGCTTTTTGAAATGTAAATAGTTTCAATATGCATTTTCTTTTGAATTTTCATTCTCTTCATGAATATATTCAGTGTAAAATTTTAATATCTCAAAGACAGTTTAAGCACGGTATCATCTTCCAAAAATGACACTTGGTTTCTTACCCCATACCCTTGCAGCGAGTGGGCCATCTGCTGTTGGTGTGTTAACGTGAGAATTCAATTCAGATTTTTTTTTGTGTTACAGATTATATTTCACAATTACTTCAGTTATATACATGTTCATTTCATGTCAATCAGCGAATCTTAAGTAAATATCTGCACGCTTGAAACGATGGTATTTTCATCCAATGCTCGTCTGTCACTGTTCCAACATTACTGATTTGTGTTTCTTCACATAACAAAAACTTCAGTTTCCGTCAACACTGCAAGTCTTTGTTAGCGACGTCAGTTATAATGAGATGAACGTTTTTTTTATATATGAAATAAAATGATTTCCTTCATGTGTTCCTGTTAGGAGTGTCTTGGGAAATATGATGAAACTTGTCTCCTAATGCTTGCTTATGAATACGTGATACGTGTCTTCAAATAATAAAATGTTTGTCTACATCATTTAACCTGAACACAGCAAATCTTTATTAATGATGTAAATTATAATGAAATAAGTTTTTTTTCTATTTACGTGATTTAGATATTTATCTTTATAATGTATGTCTATTACCTCCCCAATGCCTCTCTGGATGATTTGTCAGTATAATGTGACCGGGTGGGGCGTGTTGTTTGGTGTCTTCGGCGGCATGCTTCAGTGATATAGCACTATAAAAAAGGCAACAGTTCCACTGTACAAGACACACCTCGAACATACCGCAGTCTCCCAAAACATGCACCTCGTACTTCACACACGCAACACACTGCATACATGGGAGGCCGTCCTTACATGACCCAGGCTGTTAAAAAGATAATCAAACAAACAAACTCTGGATGATTTTCTAAACCAAATACGTTTGTAAATGTGAGAGGTGTTCCAAAAATTGTGTCATCTGGCCCCGATTTCTCGAAATAAACTTAAGTCAAAAACTGACTTAAGTCATAAATTTTCATATAAGTTACATAAGGAGAAAAACTTAAGTTTTAACTTAAGTCTGCACTTTTGTTTCGAGAAATTGGGCCAGGTCCTGATTTCGGCAAACAAACTTAAGTCAAAAACAGACTTTGTTCTTAGTTATGTTATACATAATTAAATAATATTTGAGTTTTTTGCTTAAGTCGATTTTTCTGTTTTTAAAAATCGGGGGCTGGACTTAACGTTTGTCTTTTTGAGAAGTCAGGTTGGACTTACGTATTTTCATTTTGGAGAAATCGGGGAAATTTTTTCATAAAAATTCTGTCCGATTGAATTATCACTGGACAAATACTGTATACCAGTTTCTGATATTTTTTTTTCATTTAAAATAAAACTTTCACCAATGCTTCCAAAATTGTCACGACCGCTTCAAATGGCATATTAAAGCCGCCGATAAGATCTATTTAATGGCAAAGGATCATTGACTTACATCTGTGGTGAGATTGGACTGGGTCGATCATCGGTGACCAGGTAGCTCAACTCAGTCAGTAGAGCCATCGGCTATTGTTCAGACGGTCCCGGGTTCGAATCCCGGTCTGGCCGCTGCATTTTGTCCTCTCCTGTTACACAACAAAAACTACACCAGACTCATAATGATTTAGCTCAGCAGCAAAAATATAACGTAACGTTTTGTAACATTACACGTGGTTAGAAAAGTTAAAGACAAACTTCCTGGTTATGATATGGACTATTTCATAAGATTGAGGCCAGACGTCTAAGGTAATTTGGTAAATCTGAAATCCATGTCTGAAATTTATTCACAATTTTGTCTTGCTTTTGTGTCGTTATTATACCCCGATAACTTATTATTACACCATAACCAGGATAAAACTACTATACACAGAAACCAATTAACAGAAACGACGTATAAATCATAAGGGTCTAATTTTAAATTCAACCTTATTCGATAAATCATATTTTCCTTTTAGAATCCCATGCTATATATACCGACAACACTTAGGCGACATCTACATGAAATAAGGTCGTACTTTTTTTCTGAAAATTTTTAAAATTTGTATTCAGTAAATATGCTGACTGGCACTCCTCTCATGTTGCATGAAAAATAAATGTCGAGAGAAGTATTTTATCTCCCAAAGAAATCGGTCTCTTGTTCCTCCGTACACGTGATCAGTTTGTAAAGTCCTCTACTCCAACTGTTTTTTGTTCCGTCTATGTATGAAATTTTAGATAAATGATCTTAATCTCTTCAGCGCTTTGAAGTAATGCAGTATGGCAATTTCTTATAGTTTTTTTTTTAAATTCCAAATTCATATTTTGACAACGTTGTAATCGTTAGCATCTTTATTTTATCTGAATGTCCATTAATATAAATGTCAACATCGTATGTAATGCAGACATAAGCAGAGGAGACGTAGGCAAATAAAAATAACTAGCGACTCAATATTGGTAAATAGTACACAAGAACACCAACAGCATTCCATCGCTATGGAAGGTGATGTTTATCATCATCTGTCAATAGTTTTTAAGTATTTGATTGGACGATACGTGGACCAGGAAATGGAAGAATTTCCACGACATGTTAATTTATGGGATAAATAGAATATATAGACTAAATAATATTATAAATATCAATATTTAGCACCATAACCATTGTTATGTTAAATATTTGCTAGAGTTTATCAAACGTCTATATCCGTGCAACGCTCCCTTATCGACTGCAGTGTTTTTAAGTAAGAACAAAGAGTTATATATAATGCCTTCCTGATTGAGGCACGTCAGACCGGAAACTGAGACAACACTGCCATCTGGTGTTAAAGTTCCTAGTGCCAATACTAAACGCATCATAAACAGCGGAGATACGTACAGACATCCAAACAATGGATTTACACATTGAACGTTCAGGGTAACAAGACATTAGCACGTTTGATTGGGATAACCATCGCGTACGTGGCTATTTGGCAGGAACTCAAACACCTATCCATCAGTTAGTTGGTATCTTGTCTTCTTTAGAACTAACAGATGAGGATCGTTTACCGCGGGGCAAATTTGTACGTGTTAAACGCTACAGTTGGAGGCAATTCAACCCAGATGGAAGCAAAGATATTGTCACATTTTTCGATAGACTTTTGAGAATTTCTGGCTCGTTGGCTGCATCACGAACACTTGAACAGACTAATGCTTGTATCCGTCTGCTGTCAATAAATAGTTTTTTACGTGGCAGACTGTTCTATTTATTCTTTGCAATGTGTAACCATTTAATCATTAGAACTGTATTTCATGAATTACCACAGGACAACCGTTTTGTGCATTTTAATAATTAAATATACTATATAAAGATACGAGCGTATTAGTTTCAATATTTCTAGCATTGGAAAGCACAGCAATGAAAACAAGATTTGTTGAAAAATACTCATAAAATTACGATTTCGCTTCAACGGTTACTACATGGTAACGTTGCACTGCGAATAATTCCACCACAGACGCAAGATGTTCGAAGAAGCAGAAGGGATGGCGGGTGAGAATAGACATGTGTAACTGAATATAATTCCGGCGATTTTTATTGCTTGCAAAAGCAGCTTTAAAATATGAAGTTGTCGGCGTTATTGGTGTCAGCGGTGGGATGACGTCCTTATTTCCGTTCAATTTCTCTAAAGCCAATCAAACAAAAAAGCTATTTTTTCCTGACCAAAGTTGTTATCCAGATCATGGCTTTTTATAAGACTTATGCTCATCCAACCAGTCATTAGCTATATAACATAAAAAACTATAGTCAACACTTGTTAAGCAAATCCTCGTAGGTTATAAGACGTTGATATACTCAACCATTCATTAGCTAAACTTCTTTAACATAGTCAGATAACTTTTATCGACAGTCTGTTCTATCTGCAAATAGATTATAAAACCAGATTTGTTATTACAGATCACCGCAGTTAGGTTTTTTTAATGTTCAACCAGTCATTGACACTAGCTATAGACCATGTGTTAACTTAAACTTAAAACCATCCTTAACAAGTTCCGATTACTGTCCATCACAGGTCATCTATCTGCAGATAGGTTTGTTAACAGGAAGTTCTTCAGGTAGAACAATGAAAACAATGTGATGTGATTAACGTTATACTGTATTGGTTATTTTGTTGTATGGTGCTAAGTACCCGCAATAGTATACTTCTGATAGAAATCGTTTTCCGGGAATGGCTAGTGTGCTACTGCGGGTACGGTACATCAAACCGACAAACTAATTCAATTTCCAGACACATTGCTTATTTCCAAGGAACTGCGTTTTTTCTCATTGGAGGAAAGAAATGGACTTTTTAAATTGTGGTTTTGAGGAGGCAAATAAAACTAAACAGTTTAGGTAATCCTTTTAAAATGCAACGATAAATTGACAATATGGGTTTCTGACAAAAGAAAGACCTGGTGATCAAATGTTTTGAAATTTATTTTCTGAATAAAAAGTAAGCATTTCATATTTAATTATTTAGTTTAATTTATTCCGTTAATTTACCATCGTTTGCCTATACGTCGTTTCTTACGCAATCTTTTCGTTACTCACGTTTGTTTTCATTTTAGTTTTTTTTTTTACTTCCGGTTTACCTGTCCGTCTAGACAACGTACGATCCTTACTGAAATTGCACTAAATTATATGTTACATTTGTCCCTGCGCCCGTTTGGTATTTTATAAACAAACCGAGTGTACTTCTTTCTTTGAGACTGCTATCCTGATCACCACTGGGCGGATGTGTCTCCGCTGTGTAAACAGGCCCACTACACTGTTTTATACACATTTAACTACATTAAATCCGTCGTTATCGATGCTCGTATCACAATGTTAGTGGTAACATAGATACGCCATTTTCATTTTTAACACTTTTAATAAAAATACTATAGCGTCTGCATATTTTAAAAATCCAATTCTCAATACGAAAGTTCCCGAATGCTTTGAGACTCTGACGCATAGTTTAAATTATATTTCAATATTTAATTTAATTTAAGTCGTAAATTATGTTTTCGTATTTAACTTTATACTTTCATTCAAGAGAAAATTACAGGGTTGTTTTTCACTTTATCCTGTATAGACGTCAACATCTTAAACAAGGCTGCACTGTCG
Organism: Argopecten irradians; assembly: GCF_041381155.1. Lineage (NCBI taxonomy): Eukaryota > Metazoa > Mollusca > Bivalvia > Pectinida > Pectinidae > Argopecten > Argopecten irradians. The sequence goes on from NC_091149.1 coordinate 29,853,427, forward strand.
ATATACTCTCCTTTCAGAAGATGATGGAAAATTACACCTGCATTTGATAAACTGTTGATAGTATAATATAATGTTCGATTGTATATCATATTTATTTCCGCAAGTTAAGATTGTTCAAGCTGACAATTTAAATAAATACTCTCTAATAATTACGAGACAGTGAATCATATTCCGCAGTGTTTTTATGTACTCCGGGAAATCGTTCAAACTTTAAATATAATGTACCTCGCCTGTTGTAAGTCCAGTCCCCTTGCATACCGCCAACTGAATCCCCGAAAAGGATTCTATTCTATCCCCTTTAGTCTACCATCACCACATAGCGCCATATGCCATGTACTTTGTAATAAAATTGTTCCAAATATATCAATGCTATCGCCATTTTATTGCTAAAGAACTGTTACATGCCTTTGGTGAGTGTGCCACCAGCCGGGCTCGAACTTGCATTTTCATTTTACTTTTGTTTAATTACAGTGGCATCTATTAACTCCCAGGATTATGTAAGGACAGATTCTCGCGTATGCGGTTTGTTGTGTGTGTAAAGAGCGTGTTTTGGGAGACTGCGGTATATTCATGTTGTCTGTTCGTGTAATAGAGGAAATATTAATGTCAACCAAATACCATTAGTGTTTAGAATATTTTTCCATAGTTAAAATTACAAAAAAGCCATTGGCGTATTTACAAAAAATGTACAGCTGAATCGTTCAGTCAGATTGTTCTTGGGGACGGCGTCACAAGGAGTCAATTTGACTGTTTCTATATAAACGACTTCTTCTCTGCATGCTACGCAAAGGATAGCACTCATGATGCAATGGAAGCATCCTTATAGGATGGTGATTCAAAATTTTGCAAATGATGGGGCTGCCCCCGGGGGTCTGAGGGGCGGGGTCAAAGAGGTCAATTTGACTATTTCCATATAAAAGACTTCTTCATGAAACTAAGGATGAGATAGCACTCAAAATGCAATGGTAGTATCCTTATAGGTTGAGGATTCTAAATTGTACAAATGATTGGACTGACCCCACCGGGGGCTGAGGAGCGGGGTCAAAAGGGATAAATTTGGCTGTTATCATATAAACGGCTTCTTCTCTGCAACTAAGCATTGAATAGAACCAATAACGCAATGGTAGCATCTTTATAGGGTATGTAATCAAAATTGTACAAATGATGGGGCTGACCCAAGTCCCACCCCCCCCCCTCCCCGGGGGCCTTAGGGGCGGGGTCAAAAAGGTCAATATGCCTATTTCCATATAAACAACTTCTTCTCTGCAACTAAGCAAGGAATAACACCCATAACGCAATGGTAGCATCCTTATAGGGTAGGGATTCGAAATTGTACAAATAATAGGACTGACTCTATGGGGCCTTAGGCGCGGGGTTAAAAAATGTCAATTAGGCTACTTTTTCATATAAATTACTTCCTCTCTGAAACTATGTATTAGATGACATATTTGTATGGTATCTATAGCATCATTATATGGTTGGGATTCAAAATTGAATAAATTAAGGGGTCAATTTTGCTATTTTTCTCTAATTGTAACAGTCTTGTTGATAATTGCTTCAAAAAAGGTGAGCGATACATGACCTCTGGGCCTCTTGTCATGTTGCATGATCAATCAAATATTATCGAGGATTAGAATATTTTCCATAGATAAAATTTGAAAACAAAGCCATTGGTGTATTTACAAAAAAAGTACAGCTGAATCGTTCAGTCAGATATTTCTTGGTATTTTATTTTTTTTTATTATTTTTGTCTAATATGCTAAAATAGTGTGTACAGTATGCACTTCTGTCTATCATAAGTGTCCAGCTGTTTACTCTTGCTAAGTATGGAACATCAACACAATCTAGACGGTTGTCTGGCTAACAGATCGACAAGTGATAACCGGAATCCTAAAATTCATAAAGAAGCCGAGCCCGTAAGCTACCAACCACCTGTTTATCAATAAAGGTGCTAACTCAACTCTCCGTTATGACTTCTGTTATTGGGTCGTGACAATAAGGCAAGCCTTCCAATCAAAATGACGAATACTAACATTGGTATCATTTCGATTGTGATAATTCGTTACCTTATCGACACCATACGTTTGACATACTGTTCGTGTATAGCGTCTGTTTAGACAGAGAGCAATACGTATGACTCTAGTATTTTCTTGTCATATTCATGAAGTTGGGCTTAAACTCTTAATCAAGACAACAAATTCTTGGTGTTGTAATTATATTACGTAACGTCGGAAGTCTTCGTAATTCATTGTTACAGATTACTGGTATCCTCCCCTAAACACACACGCACTCCTATATGTCTGTATATATATTTTGGGAGACTGCGGCATATTAGTGTTGTGTCTCCTTGTGGAGCTTTTGCCATATTTATAGTGATTTCCGACTTAAAGTCTTAACTCACATAATTTGTCGTCTATATCTATGTGTTGTGTGTGTGAATATATGTATGTTTTGGGAGGCTGCAGTATATTCGTGTTGTGTCTTCTTGTATATTGTAAATCTTGCCATTTTTATAGTCATATTTCACTTAAGCATGCCGCCGCAGACATGGGACAAGCACGATAATACTGTCAATGGGAAAACCACAAGTCATTCCACTTCCTTTATGCAGAATGCTAAGTAGGAGCAAAAACTACCATTTTTATAGACTTTCGTGTGTCTCGGCCATGGGACAGAACCAAGATCCTTCCTCACTAGGGCACGCTCTCAACTGAAGGCCATACGTGAGGCGATGTCAAGAGAAACGTTAAGAAGAAATATTTTAATGGTTTTATTGTCACGGTAACCGAATGCATTTATAGCTCCAACTTCCATGTTTAAACGTCAATCTATTTGATAAAATATCCTCATTTACATAAAACATCATATGATGATTCTCCTCTAGTTGTTCCACCAATCATCCATCCATGATTATTTTGTTCGTTTTCATGTGACGTTAATTTACGGAGGATATTTTCATTTGCTAAGATACACGTCTGGTCAAAATGGGTTGATATAACTTCTGGTATTAAAATTGTTCTTTTTACATTTCAAATAGACGCCTACTGCAGTCTGTACAATATAATACTCATTCTCTCTCATATAGTAGACGTTACAATGTAACACCCATTGTCTCCCATACAGTAGACGTTACAATGTGATACTCATTGTCTCCCATACAGTAGACGTTACAATGTAGCACCCATTGTCTTCCATACAGTAGACGTTACAATGTAGCACCCATTGTCTTCCATACAGTAGACGTTACAATGTAGCACCCATTGTCTTCCATACAGTAGACGTTACAATGTAATACCCATTGTCTTCCATACAGTAGACGTTACAATGTAGCACCCATTGTCTTCCATACAGTAGACGTTACAATGTAGCACCCATTGCCTTCCATACAGCAGCCATTACAATGTAACATTCAATGTCTCCCATACAGTAGACGTTACATTGTGATACTCATTGTCTCCCTACAGTAGACGTTACAATGTAACACCCATTGTCTTCCATACAGCAGCCATTACAATGTAACATTCAATGTCTCCCATACAGTAGACGTTACATTGTGATACTCATTGTCTCCCTACAGTAGACGTTACAATGTGATACCCATTGTCTCCCATACAATAGACGTTTACAATGTGATACTCATTGTCTCCCATACAGTAGACGTTACAATGTAGCACCCATTGTCTTCCATACAGTAGACGTTACAATGTAGCACCCATTGTCTTCCATACAGCAGCCATTACAATGTAACATTCAATGTCTCCCATACAGTAGACGTTACATTGTGATACTCATTGTCTCCCACAGTAGACGTTACAATGTGAACCCATTGTCTTCCATACAGTAGCTTACAATGTTCATCATAAGTAGACATTAGTAGTTACTACCCATTGTCTCCCTCACATGTCTCCCATACAGTAGACGTTACAATGTGATACTCATTGTCTCCCATACAGTAGACGTTACAATGTAACACCCATTGTCTCCCATACAGTAGACGTTACAATGTGATACCCATTGTCTCCCATACAGTAGACGTTACAATGTGATACTCATTGTCTCCCATACAGTAGACGTTACAATGTGATACCCATTGTCTCCCATACAGTAGACGTTACAATGTGATACTCATTGTCTCCCATACAGTAGACGTTACAATGTGATACTCATTGTCTCCCATACAGTAGACGTTACAATGTGATACTCATTGTCTCCCATACAGTAGACGTTACAATGTGATACTCATTGTCTCCCATACAGTAGACGTTACAATGTGATACTCATTGTCTCCCATACAGTAGACGTTACAATGTAATACTCATTGTCTCCCATACAGTAGACGTTACAATGTGATACTCATTGTCTCCCATACAGTAGACGTTACAATGTGATACTCATTGTCTCCCATACAGTAGACGTTACAATGTAATACCCATTGTCTCCCATACAGTAGACGTTACAATGTGATACTCATTGTCTCCCATACAGTAGACGTTACAATGTAATACTCATTGTCTCCCATACAGTAGACGTTACAATGTGATACTCATTGTCTCCCATACAGTAGACGTTACAATGTGATACCCATTGTCTCCCATACAGTAGACGTTACAATGTGATACTCATTGTCTCCCATACAGTAGACGTTACAATGTAACACTCATTGTCTCCCATACAGTAGACGTTACAATGTGATACTCATTGTCTCCCATACAGTAGACGTTACAATGTGATACTCATTGTCTCCCATACAGTAGACGTTACAATGTGATACTCATTGTCTCCCATACAGTAGACGTTACAATGTGACACCCATTGTCTTCCATACAGTAGACGTTACAATGTGATACTCATTGTCTCCCATACAGTAGACGTTACAATGTGATACTCATTGTCTCCCATACAGTAGACGTTACAATGTGATACTCATTGTCTCCCATACAGTAGACGTTACAATGTAATACTCATTGTCTCCCATACAGTAGACGTTACAATTGATACTCATTGTCTCCCATACAGTAGACGTTACAATGTGATACTCATTGTCTCCCATACAGTAGACGTTACAATGTAACACTCATTGTCTCCCATACAGTAGACGTTACAATGTGATACTCATTGTCTCCCATACAGTAGACGTTACAATGTGATACTCATTGTCTTCCATACAGTAGACGTTACAATGTGACACCCATTGTCTCCCATACAGTAGACGTTACAATGTGATACTCATTGTCTCCCATACAGTAGACGTTACAATGTAACCATTGTCTCCATACAGTAGACGTTTACAATGTGATACTCATTGTCTCCCATACAGTAGACGTTACAATGTGATACTCATTGTCTCCCATACAGTAGACGTTACAATGTGATACTCATTGTCTCACATACAGTAGACGTTACAATGTGATACTCATTGTCTCCCATACAGTAGACGTTACAATGTGATACTCATTGTCTCCCATACAGTAGACGTTACAATGTAACACTCATTGTCTCCCATACAGTAGACGTTACATTGTGATACTCATTGTCTCCCATACAGTAGACGTTACAATGTGATACTCATTGTCTCCCATACAGTAGACGTTACAATGTGATACTCATTGTCTCCCATACAGTAGACGTTACAATGTAATACTCATTGTCTCCCATACAGTAGACGTTACAATGTGATACTCATTGTCTCCCATACAGTAGACGTTACAATGTGATACTCATTGTCTCCCATACAGTAGACGTTACAATGTGATACTCATTGTCTCCCATACAGTAGACGTTACAATGTAACACTCATTGTCTCCCATACAGTAGACGTTACAATGTGATACTCATTGTCTCCCATACAGTAGACGTTACAATGTAACACTCATTGTCTCCCATACAGTAGACATTACAATGTGATACTCATTGTCTCCCATACAGTAGACGTTACAATGTAACACTCATTGTCTCCCATACAGTAGACGTTACAATGTGAACTCATTGTCTCCCATACAGTAACGTAACGTTACAATGTAACACTCATTGTCTCCCATACAGTAGACGTTACAATGTGATACTCATTGTCTCCCATACAGTAGACGTTACAATGTGATACTCATTGTCTCCCATACAGTAGACGTTACAATGTGATACTCATTGTCTCCCATACAGTAGACGTTACAATGTGATACTCATTGTCTCCCATACAGTAGACGTTACAATGTGATACTCATTGTCTCCCATACAGTAGACGTTACAATGTAATACTCATTGTCTCCCATACAGTAGACGTTACAATGTGATACTCATTGTCTCCCATACAGTAGACGTTACAATGTGATACTCATTGTCTCCCATACAGTAGACGTTACAATGTAATACTCATTGTCTCCCATACAGTAGACGTTACAATGTGATACTCATTGTCTCCCATACAGTAGACGTTACAATGTAACACCCATTGTCTCCCATACAGTAGACGTTACAATGTAATACTCATTGTCTCCCATACAGTAGACGTTACAATGTGATACTCATTGTCTCCCATACAGTAGACGTTACAATGTGACACTCATTGTCTCCCATACAGTAGACGTTACAATGTGATACTCATTGTCTCCCATACAGAAGACGTTACAATGTGATACTCATTGTCTCCCATACAGTAGACGTTACAATGTGATACTCATTGTCTCCCATACAGTAGACGTTACAATGTAACACCCATTGTCTCCCATACAGTAGACGTTACAATGTAATACTCATTGTCTCCCATACAGTAGACGTTACAATGTGATACTCATTGTCTCCCATACAGTAGACGTTACAATGTGATACTCATTGTCTCCCATACAGTAGACGTTACAATGTAACACTCATTGTCTCCCATACAGTAGACGTTACAATGTGATACTCATTGTCTCCCATACAGTAGACGTTACAATGTGATACTCATTGTCTCCCATACAGTAGACGTTACAATGTAACACTCATTGTCTCCCATACAGTAGACGTTACAATGTGATACTCATTGTCTCCCATACAGTAGACGTTACAATGTGATACTCATTGTCTCCCATACAGTAGACGTTACAATGTGATACTCATTGTCTCCCATACAGTAGACGTTACAATGTAACACTCATTGTCTCCCATACAGTAGACGTTACAATGTGATACTCATTGTCTCCCATACAGTAGACGTTACAATGTAACACTCATTGTCTCCCATACAGTAGACGTTACAATGTGATACTCATTGTCTCCCATACAGTAGACGTTACAATGTGATACTCATTGTCTCCCATACAGTAGACATTACAATGTGATACTCATTGTTCTCCCATACAGTAGACGTTACAATGTGATACTCATTGTCTCCCATACAGTAGACGTTACAATGTGATACTCATTGTCTCCCATACAGTAGACGTTACAATGTAACACTCATTGTCTCCCATACAGTAGACGTTACAATTGTGATACTCATTGTCTCCCATACAGTAGACGTTACAATGTGATACTCATTGTCTCCCATACAGTAGACATTACAATGTAATACTCATTGTCTCCCATACAGTAGACGTTACAATGTAACACCCATTGTCTCCCATACAGTAGACGTTACAATGTGTAATACTCATTGTCTCCCATACAGTAGACATTACAATGTATACTCATTGTCTCCCATACAGTAGACGTTACAATGTGTAACACTCATTGTCTCCCATACAGTAGACGTTACAATGTGATACTCATTGTCTCCCATACAGTAGACGTTACAATGTGATACTCATTGTCTCCCATACAGTAGACGTTACAATGTGATACTCATTGTCTCCCATACAGTAGACGTTACAATGTGATACTCATTGTCTCCCATACAGTAGACGTTACAATGTGTTACTCATTGTCTCCCATACAGTAGACGTTACAATGTGATACTCATTGTCTCCCATACAGTAGACGTTACAATGTGATACTCATTGTCTCCCATACAGTAGACGTTACAATGTAACACTCATTGTCTCCCATACAGTAGACGTTACAATGTATACTCATTGTCTCCCATACAGTAGACGTTACAATGTGATACTCATTGTCTCCCATACAGTAGACGTTTACAATGTGATACTCATTGTCTCCCATACAGTAGACGTTACAATGTAACACTCATTGTCTCCCATACAGTAGACGTTACAATGTAACACTCATTGTCTCCCATACAGTAGACGTTACAATGTAACACCCATTGTCTCCCATACAGTAGACGTTACAATGTGATACTCATTGTCTCCCATACAGTAGACGTTACAATGTGATACCATTGTCTCCCATACAGTAGACGTTACAATGTGATACTCATTGTCTCCCATACAGTAGACGTTACAATGTGATACTCATTGTCTCCCATACAGTAGACGTTACAATGTGATACTCATTGTCTCCCATACAGTAGACGTTACAATGTGATACTCATTGTCTCCCATACAGTAGACGTTACAATGTGATACTCATTGTCTCCCATACAGTAGACGTTACAATGTAACACTCATTGTCTCCCATACAGTAGACGTTACAATGTGATACTCATTGTCTCCCATACAGTAGACGTTACAATGTAATACCCATTGTCTCCCATACAGTAGACGTTACAATGTGATACTCATTGTCTCCCATACAGTAGACGTTACAATGTAATACTCATTGTCTCCCATACAGTAGACGTTACAATGTGATACTCATTGTCTCCCATACAGTAGACGTTACAATTGTGATACTCATTGTCTCCCATACAGTAGACGTTACAATGTGAATACTCATTGTCTCCCATACAGTAGACGTTACAATGTAACACTCATTGTCTCCCATACAGTAGACGTTACAATGTAACACTCATTGTCTCCCATACAGTAGACGTTACAATGTGATACTCATTGTCTCCCATACAGTAGACGTTACAATGTAACACTCATTGTCTCCCATACAGTAGACGTTACAATGTGATACTCATTGTCTCCCATACAGTAGACGTTACAATGTGATACTCATTGTCTCCCATACAGTAGACGTTACAATGTGATACTCATTGTCTCCCATACAGTAGACTTTGTAACTCATTGTCTCCCATACAGTAGACGTTACAATGTGATACTCATTGTCTCCCATACAGTAGACGTTACAATGTGATACTCATTGTCTCCCATACAGTAGACGTTACAATGTGATACTCATTGTCTCCCATACAGTAGACGTTACAATGTGATACTCATTGTCTCCCATACAGTAGACGTTACAATGTGATACTCATTGTCTCCCATACAGTAGACGTTACAATGTGATACTCATTGTCTCCCATACAGTAGACGTTACAATGTGATACTCATTGTCTCCCATACAGTAGACGTTACAATGTGATACTCATTGTCTCCCATACAGTAGACGTTACAATGTGATACTCATTGTCTCCCATACAGTAGACGTTACAATGTGATACTCATTGTCTCCCATACAGTAGACGTTACAATGTGATACTCATTGTCTCCCATACAATAGACGTTACAATGTGATACCCATTGTCTCCCATACAGTAGACGTTACAATGTGATACTCATTGTCTCCCATACATAGACGTTACAATGTGATACTCATTGTCTCCCATACAGTAGACGTTACAATGTGATACTCATTGTCTCCCATACAGTAGACGTTACAATGTGATACTCATTGTCTCCCATACAGAAGACGTTACAATGTGATACTCATTGTCTCCCATACAGTAGACGTTACAATGTGATACTCATTGTCTCCCATACAGTAGACGTTACAATGTGATACTCATTGTCTCCCATACAGTAGACGTTACAATGTGATACTCATTGTCTCCCATACAGTAGACGTTACAATGTGACATACTCATTGTCTCCCATACAGTAGACGTTACAATGTGATACTCATTGTCTCCCATACAGCAGACGTTACAATGTGATACTCATTGTCTCCCATACAGTAGACGTTACATTGTGATACTCATTGTCTCCCATACAGTAGACGTTACAATGTGATACTCATTGTCTCCCATACAGTAGACGTTACAATTGTGATACTCATTGTCTCCCATACAGTAGACGTTACAATGTGATACTCATTGTCTCCCATACAGTAGACGTTACAATGTGATACTCATTGTCTCCCATACAGTAGACGTTACAATGTGATACTCATTGTCTCCCATACAGTAGACGTTACAATGTGATACTCATTGTCTCCCATACAGTAGACGTTACAATGTGATACTCATTGTCTCCCATACAGTAGACGTTACAATGTGATACTCATTGTCTCCCATACAGTAGACGTTACAATGTGATACTCATTGTCTCCCATACAGTAGACGTTACAATGTGATACTCATTGTCTCCCATACAGTAGACGTTACAATGTGATACTCATTGTCTCCCATACAGTAGACGTTACAATGTGATACTCATTGTCTCCCATACAGTAGACGTTACATTGTGATACTCATTGTCTCCCATACAGTAGACGTTACAATGTGATACTCATTGTCTCCCATACAGTAGACGTTACAATGTGATACTCATTGTCTCCCATACAGTAGACGTTACAATGTAACACTCATTGTCTCCCATACAGTAGACGTTACAATGTGATTTATTGTCTCACATGTAAACAATGTGATACTCATTGTCTCCCATACAGTAGACGTTACAATGTGAATACTCATTGTCTTCCATACAGTAGACGTTACAATGTGAACACTCATTGTCTCCCATACAGTAGACGTTACAATGTGATACTCATTGTCTCCCATACAATAGACGTTACAATGTGATACTCATTGTCTCCCATACAGTAGACGTTACAATGTGATACTCATTGTCTCCCATACAGTAGACGTTACAATGTGATACTCATTGTCTCCCATACAGTAGACGTTACAATGTGATACTCATTGTCTCCCATACAGTAGACGTTACAATGTAACACCCATTGTCTCCCATACAGTAGACGTTACAATGTGGTACTCATTGTCTCCCATACAGTAGACGTTACAATGTGATACTCATTGTCTCCCATACAGTAGACGTTACAATGTGATACTCATTGTCTCCCATACAGTAGACGTTACAATGTAACACTCATTGTCTCCCATACAGTAGACGTTACAATGTGATACTCATTGTCTCCCATACAGTAGACGTTACAATGTGATACTCAATGTCTCCCATACAGTAGACGTTACAATGTAACACCCATTGTCTCCCATACAGTAGACGTTACAATGTGATACTCATTGTCTCCCATACAGTAGACGTTACAATGTGATACTCATTGTCTCCCATACAGTAGACGTTACAATGTAATACCATTGTCTCCCATACAGTAGACGTTACACCATTGTCTCCATACAGTGTTACATGTACTCATTGTCTCCCATACAGTAGACGTTACAATGTGATACTCATTGTCTCCCATACAGTAGACGTACAATGTGATACTCATTGTCTCCCATACAGTAGACGTTACTACCCATTGTCTCCCATACAGTAGACGTTACAATGTGACATTGTTACAACAGTAGACGTTACAATGTCACTCATTGTCTCCCATACAGTAGACGTTACAATGTGATACTCATTGTCTCCCATACAGTAGACGTTACAATGTAACACCCATTGTCTCCCATACAGTAGACGTTACAATGTAATACTCATTGTCTCCCATACAGTAGACGTTACAATGTAATACTCATTGTCTCCCATACAGTAGACGTTACAATGTGATACTCATTGTCTCCCATACAGTAGACGTTACAATGTAGCACCCATTGTCTCCCATACAGTAGACGTTACAATGTGATACTCATTGTCTCCCATACAGTAGACGTTACAATGTAATACTCATTGTCTTCCATACAGTAGACGTTACAATGTAGCACCCATTGTCTTCCATACAGTAGACGTTACAATGTAACACCCATTGTCTCCCATACAGTAGACGTTACAATGTAATACCCATTGTCTCCCATACAGTAGACGTTACAATGTGATACTCATTGTCTCCCATACAGTAGACGTTACAATGTAACACCCATTGTCTCCCATACAGTAGACGTTACAATGTAACACTCAATGTCTCCCATACAGTAGACGTTTACAATGTGATACTCATTGTCTCCCATACAGTAGACGTTACAATGTGATACTCATTGTCTCCCATACAGTAGACGTTACAATGTGATACTCATTGTCTCCCATACAGTAGACGTTACAATGTGATACTCATTGTCTCCATACAGTAGACGTTACAATTGTAATACTCATTGTCTCCCATACAGTAGACGTTACAATGTGATACTCATTGTCTCCCATACAGTAGACGTTACAATGTGATACTCATTGTCTCCCATACAGTAGACGTTACAATGTAACACCCATTGTCTCCCATACAGTAGACGTTACAATGTGATACTCATTGTCTCCCATACGTAGACGTTACAATGTGATACTCATTGTCTCCATACAGTAGACGTTACAATGTGATACTCATTGTCTCCCATACAGTAGACGTTACAATGTGATACTCATTGTCTCCCATACAGTAGACGTTACAATGTGATACTCATTGTCTCCCATACAGTAGACGTTACAATGTAATACTCATTGTCCCATACAGTAGACGTTACAATGTGATACTCATTGTCTCCCATACAGTAGACGTTACAATGTGATACTCATTGTCTCCCATACAGTAGACGTTACAATGTGATACTCATTGTCTCCCATACAGTAGACGTTACAATGTGATACTCATTGTCTCCCATACAGTAGACGTTACAATGTGATACTCATTGTCTCCCATACAGTAGACGTTACAATGTGATACTCATTGTCTCCCATACAGTAGACGTTACAATGTGATACTCATTGTCTCCCATACAGTAGACGTTACAATGTGATACTCATTGTCTCCCATACAGTAGACGTTACAATGTGATACTCATTGTCTCCCATACAGTAGACGTTACAATGTAACACTCATTGTCTCCCATACAGTAGACGTTACAATGTGATACTCATTGTCTCCCATACAGTAGACGTTACAATGTGATACTCATTGTCTCCCATACAGTAGACGTTACAATGTAATACTCATTGTCTCCCATACAGTAGACGTTACAATGTGATACTCATTGTCTCCCATACAGTAGACGTTACAATGTGATACTCATTGTCTCCCATACAGTAGACGTTACAATGTGATACTCATTGTCTCCCATACAGTAGACGTTACAATGTGATACTCATTGTCTCCCATACAGTAGACGTTACAATGTAATACTCATTGTCTCCCATACAGTAGACGTTACAATGTGATACTCATTGTCTCCCATACAGTAGACGTTACAATGTAATACTCATTGTCTCCCATACAGTAGACGTTACAATGTGATACTCATTGTCTCCCATACAGTAGACGTTACAATGTGATACTCATTGTCTCCCATACAGTAGACGTTACAATGTGATACTCATTGTCTCCCATACAGTAGACGTTACAATGTAATACTCATTGTCTCCCATACAGTAGACGTTACAATGTAACACTCATTGTCTCCCATACAGTAGACGTTACAATGTGATACCCATTGTCTCCCATACAGTAGACGTTACAATGTAACACTCATTGTCTCCCATACAGTAGACGTTACAATGTGATACTCATTGTCTCCCATACAGTAGACGTTACAATGTGATACTCATTGTCTCCCATACAGTAGACGTTACAATGTGATACTCATTGTCTCCCATACAGTAGACGTTACAATGTAATACTCATTGTCTCCCATACAGTAGACGTTACAATGTGATACTCATTGTCTCCCATACAGTAGACGTTACAATGTAATACTCATTGTCTCCCATACAGTAGACGTTACAATGTGTATACTTACAATGTCTCCCATACAGTAGACGTTACAATGTGATACTCATTGTCTCCCATACAGTAGACGTTACAATGTGATACCATTGTCTCCCATACAGTAGACGTTACAATGTGATACTCATTGTCTCCCATACAGTAGACGTTACATGTGATACTCATTGTCTCCCATACAGTAGACGTTACAATGTGATACTCATTGTCTCCCATACAGTAGACGTTACAATGTAAACACCCATTGTCTCCCATACAGTAGACGTTACAATGTGATACTCATTGTCTCCCATACAGTAGACGTTACAATGTGATACTCATTGTCTCCCATACAGTAGACGTTACAATGTGATACTCATTGTCTCCCATACAGTAGACGTTACAATGTAATACCCATTGTCTCCCATACAGTAGACGTTACAATGTGATACTCATTGTCTCCCATACAGTAGACGTTACAATGTAACACTCATTGTCTCCCATACAGTAGACGTTACAATGTGATACTCATTGTCTCCCATACAGTAGACGTTACAATGTGATACTCATTGTCTCACATACAGTAGACGTTACAATGTGATACTCATTGTCTCCCATACAGTAGACGTTACAATGTAACACTCATTGTCTCCCATACAGTAGACGTTACAATGTGATACTCATTGTCTCCCATACAGTAGACGTTACAATGTGATACTCATTGTCTCCCATACAGTAGACGTTACAATGTGATACCATTGTCTCCCATACAGTAGACTTACAATGTAACACTCATTGTCTCCCATACAGTAGACGTTACAATGTGATACTCATTGTCTCCCATACAGTAGACGTTACAATGTGATACTCATTGTCTCCCATACAGTAGACGTTACAATGTGATACTCATTGTCTCCCATACAGTAGACGTTACAATGTAACACCCATTGTCTCCCATACAGTAGACGTTACAATGTGATACTCATTGTCTCCCATACAGTAGACGTTACAATGTGACACCCATTGTCTCCCATACAGTAGACGTTACAATGTGATACTCATTGTCTCCCATACAGTAGACGTTACAATGTGATACTCATTGTCTCCCATACAGTAGACGTTACAATGTAACACTCATTGTCTCCCATACAGTAGACGTTACAATGTAACACTCATTGTCTCCCATACAGTAGACGTTACAATGTGATACTCATTGTCTCCCATACAGTAGACGTTACAATGTAACACTCATTGTCTCCCATACAGTAGACGTTACAATGTGATACTCATTGTCTCCCATACAGTAGACGTTACAATGTGATACTCATTGTCTCCCATACAGTAGACGTTACAATGTGGTACCATTGTCTCCCATACAATAGACGTTACAATGTGACACTCATTGTCTCCCATACAGTAGACGTTACAATGTGATACTCATTGTCTCCCATACAGTAGACGTTACAATGTGATACTCATTGTCTCCCATACAGTAGACGTTACATTGTGATACTCATTGTCTCCCATACAGTAGACGTTACAATGTGATACTCATTGTCTCCCATACAGTAGACGTTACAATGTGATACTCATTGTCTCCCATACAGTAGACGTTACAATGTGATACTCATTGTCTCCCATACAGTAGACGTTACAATGTATACACTCCCATAACAGTAAGACTCAATGTAATTA
Organism: Argopecten irradians; assembly: GCF_041381155.1. Taxonomy (NCBI): domain Eukaryota; kingdom Metazoa; phylum Mollusca; class Bivalvia; order Pectinida; family Pectinidae; genus Argopecten; species Argopecten irradians. The sequence continues at coordinate 29,869,048 of NC_091149.1, forward strand.
CTCATTAGCCTCCAAATACATACACGACGTTACAATGTGATACTCATTGTCTCCCATACAGTAGACGTTACAATGTGATACTCATTGTCTCCCATACAGTAGACGTTACAATGTGATACTCATTGTCTCCCATACAGTAGACGTTACAATGTGATACTCATTGTCTCCCATACAGTAGACGTTACAATGTGATACTCATTGTCTCCCATACAGTAGACGTTACAATGTGATACTCATTGTCTCCCATACAGTAGACGTTACAATGTGATACTCATTGTCTCCCATACAGTAGACGTTACAATGTGATACTCATTGTCTCCCATACAGTAGACGTTACAATGTGATACTCAATGTCTCCCATACAGTAGACGTTACAATGTGATACTCATTGTCTCCCATACAGTAGACGTTACAATGTGATACTCATTGTCTCCCATACAGTAGACGTTACAATGTGATACTCATTGTCTCCCATACAGTAGACGTTACAATGTGATACTCATTGTCTCCCATACAGTAGACGTTACAATGTGATACTCATTGTCTCCCATACAGTAGACGTTACAATGTGATACTCATTGTCTCCCATACAGTAGACGTTACAATGTGATACTCATTGTCTCCCATACAGTAGACGTTACAATGTGATACTCATTGTCTCCCATACAGTAGACGTTACAATGTAACTCATTGTCTCCCATACAGTAGACGTTACAATGTACACTCATTGTCTCCCATACAGTAGACGTTACAATGTGATACTCATTGTCTCCCATACAGTAGACGTTACAAATGATACTCATTGTCTCCCATACAGTAGACGTTACAATGTGATACTCATTGTCTCCCATACAGAAGACGTTACAATGTGATACTCATTGTCTCCCATACAGAAGACGTTACAATGTGATACTCATTGTCTCCCATACAGTAGACGTTACAATGTGATACTCATTGTCTCCCATACAGTAGACGTTACAATGTGATACTCATTGTCTCCCATACAGTAGACGTTACAATGTGATACTCATTGTCTCCCATACAGTAGACGTTACAATGTGATACTCATTGTCTCCCATACAGTAGACGTTACAATGTGATACTCATTGTCTCCCATACAGTAGACGTTACAATGTGATACTCATTGTCTCCCATACAGTAGACGTTACAATGTGATACTCATTGTCTCCCATACAGTAGACGTTACAATGTGATACTCATTGTCTCCCATACAGTAGACGTTACAATGTGATACTCATTGTCTCCCATACAGTAGACGTTACAATGTGATACTCATTGTCTCCCATACAGTAGACGTTACAATGTGATACTCATTGTCTCCCATACAGTAGACGTTACAATGTGATACTCATTGTCTCCCATACAGTAGACGTTACAATGTGATACTCATTGTCTCCATACAGTAGACGTTACAATGTGATACTCATTGTCTCCCATACAGTAGACGTTACAATGTGATACTCATTGTCTCCCATACAGTAGACGTTACAATGTGATACTCATTGTCTCCCATACAGTAGACGTTACATTGTGATACTCATTGTCTCCCATACAGTAGACGTTACAATGTGATACTCATTGTCTCCCATACAGTAGACGTTACAATGTGATACTCATTGTCTCCCATACAGTAGACGTTACAATGTGATACTCATTGTCTCCCATACAGTAGACGTTACAATGTGATACTCATTGTCTCCCATACAGTAGACGTTACAATGTGATACTCATTGTCTCCCATACAGTAGACGTTACAATGTGATACTCATTGTCTCCCATACAGTAGACGTTACAATGTGATACTCATTGTCTCCCATACAGTAGACGTTACAATGTGATACTCATTGTCTCCCATACAGTAGACGTTACAATGTGATATCATTGTCTCCCATACAGTAGACGTTACAATGTGATACTCATTGTCTCCCATACAGTAGACGTTACATTGTGATACTCATTGTCTCCCATACAGTAGACGTTACAATGTGATACCATTGTCTCCCATACAGTAGACGTTACAATGTGATACTCATTGTCTCCCATACAGTAGACGTTACAATGTGATACTCATTGTCTCCCATACAGTAGACGTTACATGTGATACTCATTGTCTCCCATACAGTAGACGTTACAATGTGATACTCATTGTCTCCCATACAGCAGACGTTACAATGTGATACTCATTGTCTCCCATACAGTAGACGTTACAATGTGATACTCATTGTCTCCCATACAGTAGACGTTACAATGTGATACTCATTGTCTCCCATACAGTAGACGTTACAATGTGATACTCATTGTCTCCCATACAGTAGACGTTACATTGTGATACTCATTGTCTCCCATACAGTAGACGTTACATTGTGATACTCATTGTCTCCCATACAGTAGACGTTACAATGTGATACTCATTGTCTCCCATACAGTAGACGTTACAATGTGATACTCATTGTCTCCCATACAGTAGACGTTACAATGTGATACTCATTGTCTCCCATACAGTAGACGTTACAATGTGATACTCATTGTCTCCCATACAGTAGACGTTACAATGTGATACTCATTGTCTCCCATACAGTAGACGTTACAATGTGATACTCATTGTCTCCCATACAGTAGACGTTACAATGTGATACTCATTGTCTCCCATACAGTAGACGTTACAATGTAACCATTGTCTCCTACAGTAGACGTTACAATGTGATACTCATTGTCTCCCATACAGTAGACGTTACAATGTGATACTCATTGTCTCCCATACAGTAGACGTTACAATGTGATACTCATTGTCTCCCATACAGTAGACGTTACAATGTGATACTCATTGTCTCCCATACCGTAGACGTTACAATGTGATACTCATTGTCTCCCATACAGTAGACGTTACATGTGATACTCATTGTCTCCCATACAGTAGACGTTACAATGTAACACCCATTGTCTCCCATACAGTAGACATTACAATGTGATACTCATTGTCTCCCATACAGTAGACGTTACAATGTAGCACCCATTGTCTTCCATACAGTAGACGTTACAATGTAACACCCATTGTCTCCCATACAGTAGACGTTACAATGTGATACTCATTGTCTCCCATACAGTAGACGTTACAATGTGATACTCATTGTCTCCCATACAGTAGACGTTACAATGTGATACTCATTGTCTCCTATACAGTAGACGTTACAATGTGATACTCAATGTCTCCCATACCGTAGACGTTACAATGTGATACTCATTGTCTCCCATACAGTAGACGTTACATTGTGATACTCATTGTCTCCCATACAGTAGACGTTACAATGTAACACCCATTGTCTCCCATACAGTAGACGTTACAATGTGATACTCATTGTCTCCCATACAGTAGACGTTACAATGTAACACCCATTGTCTCCCATACAGTAGACATTACAATGTAACACCAATTGTCTCCCATAAATTAGACGTTACAATGTAATACTCATTATCTCCCATACAGTAGACGTTACAATGTGATACTCATTGTCTCCCATACAGTAGACATTACAATGTATCACCCATTGTCTCCCATACAGTAGACGTTACAATGTAACACCCATTGTCTCCCATACAGTAGACGTTACAATGTGATACTCATTGTCTCCCATACAGTAGTAGATACAGCTGGTGGTCATTGTTCCTACACAGCGATGTCTGCATCATTACCCGCACATCCTAGCCTCGTTAATGTCTGACTAAGTATGAAGCATATCCGGGCGTGGTCACCAGTATTACATCATACTGCAGCCTTTCTCAAATATCACTCCGGGCACCGACTCACTTACTTTTCACTTTACTTAATCCAATTGATTGTCCTCTTGTTTGATATATAGAACTGTTTTGTTTACTGTATATTAGATATCAGTATTTACATTATTACTAACATGTTACTTTAAGGTATTTAGGCGTTTATAGAGACCGTGGGTAGATTATCCCCAAAAATATTATCGTAATTACAAACAGGAAAATATTTTTTTAGAATTTGTAATTAATGATTTAATAAAGGACTAAAACATTTAATATTTGCAGTAAGTTGACAAATTTCCACAAAAAGCTGGATAATAGTTACACGGTAATTGTATACCATATCATTGGTTTTATTCTGTATTAGTTGATAAAATTACTTCATATACTTCCTTCCTATTACCAGTTATTTAAGAATGATGTATGCAGTGTGTTTTATAATATTGCATTCTGTCCATGTTGTATCTCTTTCCAATAGTAGGCACTTTTGATCATTTGTCTAACTGAATCATTCCGCCAGAGACACGGACAAAGGACAAACCAGTCGTCCCGCTTCATTTATGCCGAGTGTACAATACCTATTGATTGTTACATTCGTTACCTGAGTATATACTTGTCAGGTGTCATTTCCGTTCATGACACATACAGGGGAAGCCTCCCTGAGAGATAGAATGTATATGCAATCAAACTTTTGATCAACTTGGTTTCAAGTCCTTTTTAACGACATTGGACGTGCCAGGTGGATTAAATTCGGTGAACCCGAAAAAATACCTACAGTACAGTACCTACATCGGATCCAATGCAAATGCAATGCAACGGAAATGAGGGTCAAAGTGCAAAGTGCAATTTAAAAATCAATCATTTTTCAAGTTCTACAAAGCCTAATATTAGGTATGTAGCATGCTGACATAAATGGCTACCAAGTTCGTCAATGTGAATTTTCTTGACCATCATTCAAGTTCACTTAAAACAAAAATCCTAAAATATCAAAATGACTTCTTGTGAAGTTCTAGAAGGCCTAGAGACCTATTATTAGACGTGTAGCATACTGACATAAATGGCTATCAAGTTTGTGAATATGATTGACCTCGACTTATATCCAAGATCACAGCAACCAAAAACATTTGAAATCTTCAACTGACTTCTTCTGAAGCTCTAGAAAGTGTAGAGACCCAGTATTAGGCTTGTACACTGTACATGTAGCATGCTGACACAAATGTCTACCAAGTTTATCAATATGAATAACTTTCACATATATTGAAGGTCACATGGGCAAAAAAAATCCTAAAATCTTCAAATGACTTCTTGTGAAGTTCTTGTAGGCCTAAAAACGTAATATAAGTAGAATGTTGACATAAATGGATATCAAGTTTGTGATTGACCTTATCACTGGGGCCAAAATTCCTTAAATCTTTAAAATACTTCTTGTCAAGTTCTTAAAGGCCTATTGACCTGAAAATAGACTTGTAGCATGTTGAGGTAAAATGCTACTAAGTTTGTTAATATGAACGACCTTGGCCGAAATTGCTTGTTGGTGAAAAGCCCTGTCAAATTGTCCAATGACAATTTCTAGTAATGTAATTATTTTGGTGAGTTTGTTGAAAATGTTAAAATTGCCCAAATTTCGACACAGAAGATTCTATAGTAAACAGTGGAATACTTCTCCCTCAATGTTCTTAATATTATAATAAAATTGTTTACACTGCACAAATGTATATCACACACAGTAGGTGAGTCCTCCAACATTCAAAGTAATAATTTGGTTGATTTATCTACCACCAGTATAACTATCAGACATGTAATCACGATTTAAAGTGACAGATCGTACGCTTTATACAGACTTACTTCAAACTGACAGTTTTTGTTACGAAATATGATTCCAGAACAATGCAAATCTTATCTGTAAGGTATTATTAGGATACAAACACACCCGATGATTGTGAAGCTTGGTAGAATCTATAACATGCTTTGACAAACCTTGATAATGGAGCAAGCACATCCTATAGGGACTGATATAGGCCTATATGATTTCCTTTGAACAAGTGTGGTCTGCGGAATACACAAAAGGATTTTTGTTCGATTTTTTATGAGTTTTGTTGTAAAACTGATTTCATCTAATATGAAAGCTGGCATGTGAAGATTGTATGGTAGGAGCATGTCGCTATACATTACATACTGTACGGCACAAAAATCCTCAATTTTCTCATAAGTCTTATCTAAAACGCTCTCGCTTTCCTCGGGTGCAGGCAGTTCAACACAGTACATTTCCTCTAATCAGAAACTTTCTGTCTTTATGATCCGCAATATATTGGTGCATATCACCATAAGTAATCTTTTTTCAAGAAATCAAATTAAATACTAAATAATTTGCAATATATTTGTGGATTTGGTCGTGTCCATTTTTTAAAGACACTGAATTAAATATCACAAGAAATAAGAGATATGCCCTACTAACATACCTGTGTAATTAACATACACTACATCTTTCTCTGCCACCACTTATTTCCTGGAAAAAAAGTTCCCTTTTCAGTTATCATTTTCAATTTTTTTCGTCTATCAAAAGTGATTAGAAATGTGCAGTTTTCGTTAAATCTGCATGATATCAGATTGGCTGATGTCTTCAAACGATAGTTGCAATTGAATGTTTTTCACTAAATCTCAAAAGTTTTTCATGTTTTTTTTAATCAAAAGACAAATACAAACACTCTTTGAATTTCTATTATTTATTTATTCTTTGTCTTGTCAATTTACTACTTCTCTGGGGCATACACCTGCATGGAGCTGTCGTGTTTTACATTTTGATGTGGTTATGCATCTGATAGTACGAATGTTTACAGGCATAAAGTAACCTACTCATCAAAGTTTATAGTGTACTCCTATTAAGCTGAAATTATGTTAGAGTTTAGTTATATATTTTAAATATTTTCTTATCAATGTCCTTTTACACGTGTACACTTTACATATTATTATCACAATCACATTAATGTATTAAAATTATATGATGTTGCTTATGGAAGTTTGTTACCAATAAACATGAATAATGTTGTTGTCATTGAAGACCATGAACTGTAGATATGACAAAATTCTAAAAATCTCACGTTTTACCTCTGTCTGAAGGGAGTATTGCGTTTTTTTCAAATATCAAATTGTTTTGCGATCATTCCAATGTATTAAAATTTCTGGATACGGGAGACATATTCCCAATCTTTTGGCTGGATGATTATGGTTTTTCGTTGATATTTTGGCTTGGCTCACGGATTTATGATTACATCATAAAACTTGTCTGACTGCAGGAATGTGGTGAATCTTCTGGTTATCCCGATATTTCACTAAATTGAATGTTAACTTGGTCAATACCAGAATATTACGAAAAAAATGTCAAAATATAGAAGTTTGCTGGCAACAAAATTTGATTCGATATATAATGATGATATAATATATGATGTATGATGCGGATGGGGAATAAGTCATCGTGCTACGTCGTCTGCAAACCAAATGCGACATATATGCAACGACTCTGCAATGCTGATGCCGTCGTCTGCAAATGTGTTCAATTTTATCCATGCCTTCTTTAGGGAAATGCTTGTTTTGATATTTTTTTCCGGGTCTAAAGATCAAAAGTAAAGTCTACTGTTATCGCGGAATACTTTCCATATTCTCAATGTCAAAGTGTTCATTTCTGTTCCTGGTCAGCGTTCAATAGACAGGGAGTGGAACGACTGGTTTTTGTAAATTTTAAGAGACCGGTTATTGGTATTGTATTTGGCGGTGGTATATTCGTGTCGTGTGTGTTAAAGTTTGTATGGTTTGGGAGGCTGTGGTATATTTGTGTTGTGTGGGTGAATGTCTGTATGGTTTGGGAGGGCTGTGGTATATTTGTGTTGTGTGGGTGAATGTCTGTATGGTTTGGGAGGGCTGTGGTATATTTGTGTGTGTGAATGTCTGTATGGTTTGGGAGGCTGTGGTATATTAATGTTGTGTGGGTGAATGTCTGTATGGTTTGGGAGGGCTGTGGTATATTTGTGTGTGTGAATGTCTGTATGGTTTGGGAGGGCTGTGGTATGTTTGTGTTGTGTGTGAATGTCTGTATGGTTTGGGAGGCTGTGGTATATTCGTGTTGTGTGTGTGAATGTCTGTATGGTTTGGGAGGGTTGTGGTATATTCGTGTTGCGTGTGTGAATGTCTGTATGGTTTGGGAGACTGTGGTATGTTTGTGTTATGTGTGAATGTCTGTATGATTTGGGATGCTGTGGTATATTCGTGTGTGTGAATATCTGTATGGTTTTGGTGGGCTGTGGTATGTTTGTGTTGTGTGTGTGAATGTCTGTATGGTTTATGAGGCTGTGGTATATTCGTGTGTTGTGTGTGAATGTGTCTACATTTTGGAAGGATGTGGTATATATGTGTTTAAATTTTGAATGTCGTTATGGTTTGGGAGACTGTGGTATATTTGTGTTGTGTGTGTGAATGTCTGTATGGTTTGGGAGGGTGGTATATTCGTGTTGTGGGTGTAAATGTCTGTATGGTTTGGGAGGCTGTGGTATATTTGTGTTATGTGTGTGATTGTCTGTATGGTTTGGGAGGCTGTGGTATATTCGTGTTGTGTGTGTGAATGTATGTATGTTTTGGGAGGCTGTGGTATATTCGTGTTGTGTGTGTAAATGTCTGTATGGTTTGGGAGGCTGTGGTATATTTGTGTTGTGTGTGTGAATGTCTGTATGGTTTGGGAGGCTGTGGTATATTTGTGTTGTGTGGGTGAATGTCTGTATGGTTTGGGAGGCTGTGGTATATTTGTGTTGTGTGTGTGAATGTCTGTATGTTTTGGGAGGCTGTGGTATATTTGTGTTGTGTGGGTGAATGTCTGTATGGTTTATGAGGCTGTGGTATATTCGTGTTGTGTGTGTGAATGTGTCTACATTTTGGGAGGCTGTGGTATATTTGTGTTGTGTGTGTGAATGTCTGTATGGTTTGGGAGGCTGTGGTATGTTTGTGTTGTGTGTGTGTAAATGTCTGTATGGTTTGGGAGGCTGTGGTATGTTTGTGTTGTGTGTGTGTAAATGTTTGTATGGTTTGAGAGGCTGTGGTATATTTGTGTTGTGTGTGTAAATGTCTGTATGTTTTGGGAGGCTGTGGTATATTTGTGTTTTGTGGGTGAATGTCTGTATGGTTTATGAGGCTGTGGTATATTCGTGTTGTGTGTGTGAATGTGTCTACATTTTGGGAGGCTGTGGTATATTTGTGTTTTGTGTGTGAATGTCTGTATGGTTTGGGAGGCTATGGTTTGGTTATGTTGTGTGTATGTAAATGTCTGTATGGTTTGGGAGGCTGTTGTATATTTGTGTTGTGTGTGTGAATGTCTGTATGTTTTGGGAGGCTGTGGTATATTTGTGATGTGTGTGTGAATGTCTGTATGTTTTGGGAGGCTGTGGTATATTTGTGTTTTGTGGGTGAATGTCTGTATGGTTTATGAGGCTGTGGTATATTCGTGTTGTGTGTGTGAATGTGTCTACATTTTGGGAGGCTGTGGTATATTTGTGCTGTGTGTGTGAATGTCTGTATGGTTTTGGAGGCTGTGGTATGTTTGTGCTGTGTGTGTGAATGTCTGTATGGTTTGGGAGGCTGTGGTATATTTGTGCTGTGTGTGTGAATGTCTGTATGGTTTGGGAGGCTGTGGTATGTTTGTGCTGTGTGTGTGAATGTCTGTATGGTTTGGGAGGCTGTGGTATATTTGTGTTTTGTGGGTGAATGTCTGAATGGTTTGGGAGGCTATGGTTTGGTTATGTTGTGTGTATGTAAATGTCTGTATGGTTTGGGAGGCTGCGGTATGGTTGTGTTGCGTGTGTGAATGTCTGTATGGTTTGGGAGGCTGTGGTATATTTGTGTTGTGTGTGTGTAAAGGTCTGTATGGTTTAGGAGGCTGTGGTATATTTGTGTTGTATGTGTAAATATCTGTATGGTTTGGGAGGCTGTGTTATATTTGTGTTGTGTGTGTGTAAGGTCTGTATGGTTTGGGAGGCTGTGTTATATTTGTGTTGTGTCTCCTTGTGACAGGGGTACTTTCACTCCTTTTATAGTGTTATCTGACTGATGCGATTCTTTATCAATAAACTTACTGTTTCAGAAATATTTACTTTTAATTTTCTTTCTTCTTGTTTGAAACTTGTAATAAATCTACAGCAATGTTCCGTGATATAGCACTATAAAAAGGGCAAGAGTTCCACTATACAAACGCATACATGGGAGGCCGTCCTTACATGACCCTGACTGTTGATAGGACGTTATACATGGGAGGTCGTCCTTACATGACTCTGACCGTTGATAGGACGTTATACATGGGAGGCCGTCCTTACATGACTCTGGCTGTTGATAGGACGTTATTCATGGGAGGCCGTCCTTACATGACTCTCGACTGTTGATAGGACGTTATACATGGGAGGCCGTCCTTACATGACCCTGACTGTTGATAGGACGTTATACATGGGAGGCCGTCCTTACATGACTCTGACTGTTGATAGGACGTTATACATGGGAGGCCGTCCTTACATGACTATGACTGTTGATAGGACGTTATACATGGGAGGCCGTCCTTACATGTCCCTGGCTGTTGATAGGACGTTATACATGGGAGGCCGTCCTTACATGAACCTGACTATTGATAGGACGTTATACATGGGAGGCCGTCCTTACATGTCCCTGGACTGTTGATAGGACGTTATACATGGGAGGCCGTCCTTACATGTCCCTGACTGTTGATAGGACGTTATACATGGGAGGCCGTCCTTACATGTCTCTGACTGTTGATAGGACGTTATACATGGGAGGCCGTCCTTACATGTCCCTGACTGTTGATAGGACGTTATACATGGGAGGCCGTCCTTACATGTCCCTGGCTGTTGTTTAGGACGTTATACATGGGAGGCCGTATACATGGAGGCGTCCTTACATGTCCCTGACTGTTGATAGGACGTTATACATGGGAGGCCGTCCTTACATGACCCTGACTGTTGATAGGACGTTATACATGGGAGGCCGTCCTTACATGACCCTGACTGTTGATAGGACGTTATACATGGGAGGGCCGTCCTTACATGACCCTGGCTGTTAATAGGACGTTATACATGGGAGGCCGTCCTTAATGACCCTGACTGTTGATAGGACGTTATACATGGGAGGCCGTCCTTACATGTCCTGACTGTTAATAGGACGTTATACATGGGGGAGGCCGTCCTTACATGTCCCTGACTGTTAATAGGACGTTATACATGGGAGGCCGTCCTTACATGTCCCTGACTGTTGAATAGGACGTTATACATGGGAGGCCGTCCTTACATGACTCTGACTGTTGATAGGACGTTATACATGGGAGGCCGTCCTTACATGACTCTGACTGTTGATAGGACGTTATACATGGGAGGCCGTCCTTACATGACTCTGACTGTTGATAGGACGTTATACATGGGAGGCCGTCCTTACATGTCCCTGGCTGTTGATAGGACGTTATACATGGGAGGCCGTCCTTACATGAACTCTGACTGTTGATAGGACGTTATACATGGGAGGCCGTCCTTACATGACTCTGACTGTTGATAGGACGTTATACATGGGAGGCCGTCCTTACATGTCCCTGACTGTTAATAGGACGTTATACATGGGAGGCCGTCCTTACAATGTCCCTGACTGTTGATAGGACGTTATACATGGGAGGCCGTCCTTACATGTCCCTGACTGTTGATAGGACGTTATACATGGGAGGCCGTCCTTACATGTCCCTGACTGTTGATAGGACGTTATACATGGGAGGCCGTCCTTACATGTCCCTGACTGTTGATAGGACGTTATACATGGGAGGCCGTCCTTACATGTCCCTGACGTTGATAGGACGTTATACATGGGAGGCCGTCCTTACATGTCCCTGGCTGTTGAGAGGACGTTATACATGGGAGGCCGTCCTTACATGTCCCTGACTGTTGATAGGACGTTATGTATTGAAGGCCGTCCTTACATGTCCCTGACTGTTAATAGGACGTTATACATGGGAGGCCGTCCTTACATGTCTCTGACTGTTGATAGGACGTTATACATGGGAGGCCGTCCTTACATGTCCCTGACTGTTAATAGGACGTTATACATGGGAGGCCGTCCTTACATGACTCTGACTGTTGATAGGACGTTATACATGAGGAGGCCGTCCTTACATGACTCTGGCTGTTGATAGGACGTTATACATGGGAGGCCGTCCTTACATGTCCCTGACTGTTAATAGGACGTTATACATGGAAGGCCGTCCTTACATGACTCTGGCTGTTGATAGGACGTTATACATGGGAGGTCGTCCTTACATGACTCCGACTTTTGATAGGACGTTATACATAGGAGGCCGTCCTTACATGTCTCTGACTGTTGATAGGACGTTATACATAGGAGGCCGTCCTTACATGTCCCTGACTGTTGATAGGACGTTATACATGGGAGGCCGTCCTTACATGTCCCTGACTGTTGATAGGACGTTTATACATGGGAGGCCGTCCTTACATGAACCTGACTGTTGATAGGACGTTATACATGGGAGGCCGTCCTTACATGATCCTGACTGTTAATAGGACGTTATACATGGGAGGCCGTCCTAACATGACCCTGGCTGTTAATAGGACGTTATACATGGGAGGCCGTCCTTACATGACCCTGACTGTTAATAGGACGTTATACATGGGAGGCCGTCCTTACATGACTCTGACTGTTGATAGGACGTTATACATGGGAGGCCGTCCTTACATGACCCTGACTGTTGATAGGACGTTATACATGGGAGGCCGTCCTTACATGTCCCTGACTGTTGATAGGACGTTATACATGGGAGGCCGTCCTTACATGTCCCTGACTGTTAATAGGACGTTATACATGGGAGGCCGTCCTTACATGACTCTGACTGTTGATAGGACGTTATACATGGGAGGCCGTCCTTACATGACTCCTGACTGTTGATAGGACGTTATACATGGGAGGCCGTCCTTACATGTCCCTGACTGTGGATAGGACGTTATACATGGGTAGGTTGTCCTTACATGACCCTGACTGTTGATAGGACGTTATACATGGGAGGCCGTCCTTACATGTCCCTGACTGTTGATAGGACGTTATGTATTGGAGGCCGTCCTTACATGACTCCGACTGTTGATAGGACGTTATACATGGGAGGCCGTCCTTACATGACCTCTGACTGTTGATAGGACGTTATACATGGGAGGCCGTCCTTACATGACTCTGACTGTTGATAGGACGTTATACATGGGAGGCCGTCCTTACATGTCCCTGACTGTTGATAGGACGTTATACATGGGAGGCCGTCCTTACATGACTCTGACTGTTGATAGGACGTTATACATGGGAGGCCGTCCTTACATGACTCTGACTGTTAATAGGACGTTATACATGGGAGGCCGTCCTTACATGACTCTGACTGTTGATAGGACGTTATACATGGGAGGCCGTCCTTACATGACCCTGACTGTTAATAGGACGTTATACATGGGAGGCCGTCCTTACATGTCCCTGACTGTTGATAGGACGTTATACATGGTAGGTTGTCCTTACATGACCCTGACTGTTGGTAGGACGTTATACATGGGAGGCCGTCCTTACATGTCCCTGACTGTTGATAGGACGTTATGTATTGATGGCCGTCCTTACATGACTCCGACTGTTGATAGGACGTTATACATGTGAGGCCGTCCTTACATGACTCTGACTGTTAATAGGATGTTATACATGGGAGGCCGTCCTTACATGTCCCTGACTATTGATAGGACGTTATACATGGGAGGCCGTCCTTACATGACCCTGACTGTTGATAGGACGTTATACATGGGAGGCCGTACCTTACATGATTAAGCCGTCTACATGTCTCTGACTGTTGATAGGACGTTATACATGGAGGCCGTCCTTACATGTCCCTGACTGTTGATAGGACGTTATACATGGGAGGCCGTCCTTACATGTCCCTGACTGTTGATAGGACGTTATACATGGGAGGCCGTCCTTACATGTCCCTGACTGTTGATAGGACGTTATACATGGGAGGCCGTCCTTACATGTCCCTGACTGTTGATAGGACGTTATACATGGGAGGCCGTCCTTACATGTCCCTGGCTGTTGATAGGACGTTATACATGGGAGGCCGTCCTTACATGACTCTGACTGTTGATAGGACGTTATACATGGGAGGCCGTCCTTACATGTCCCTGACTGTTAATAGGACGTTATACATGGGAGGCCGTCCTTACATGACTCTGACTGTTGATAGGACGTTATACATGGGAGGCCGTCCTTACATGTCTCTGACTGTTGATAGGACGTTATACATGGGAGGCCGTCCTTACATGTCTCTGACTGTTGATAGGACGTTATACATGGGAGGCCGTCCTTACATGACTCTGACTGTTGATAGGACGTTATACATGGGAGGCCGTCCTTACATGACTCTGACTGTTGATAGGACGTTATACATGGGAGGCCGTCCTTACATGTCCCTGACTGTTGATAGGACGTTATACATGGGAGGCCGTCCTTACATGTCCCTGACTGTTGATAGGACGTTATACATGGGAGGCCGTCCTTACATGACTGTTGATAGGACGTTATACATGGGAGGCCGTCCTTACATGTGACGTTAATAGGACGTTTACATGGGAGGCCGTCCTTACATGTCTCTGACTGTTGATAGGACGTTATACATGGGAGGCCGTCCTTACATGTCCCTGACTGTTGATAGGACGTTATACATGGGAGGCCGTCCTTACATGTCCCTGACTGTTGATAGGACGTTATACATGGGAGGCCGTCCTTACATGTCCCTGACTGTTGATAGGACGTTATACATGGGAGGCCGTCCTTACATGTCCCTGACTGTTGATAGGACGTTATACATGGGAGGCCGTCCTTACATGTCCCTGACTGTTGATAGGACGTTATACATGGGAGGCCGTCCTTACATGACCCTGACTGTTGATAGGACGTTATACATGGGAGGCCGTCCTTACATGTCCCTGACTGTTGATAGGACGTTATACATGGGAGGCCGTCCTTACATGACCCTGACTGTTAATAGGACGTTATACATGGGAGGCCGTCCTTACATGACTCTGACTGTTGATAGGACGTTATACATGGGAGGCCGTCCTTACATGTCCCTGACTGTTGATAGGACGTTATACATGGGAGGCCGTCCTTACATGTCCCTGACTGTGTAGGACGTTATACATGGGAGGCCGTCCTTACATGACCTGACTGTTGATAGGACGTTATACATGGGAGGCCGTCCTTACATGTCCCTGACTGTTGATAGGACGTTATACATGGGAGGCCGTCCTTACATGACCCTGACTGTTAATAGGACGTTATACATGGGAGGCCGTCCTTACATGACCCTGACTGTTGATAGGACGTTATACATGGGAGGCCGTCCTTACATGTCTCTGACTGTTGATAGGACGTTATACATGGGAGGCCGTCCTTACATGTCTCTGACTGTTGATAGGACGTTATACATGGGAGGCCGTCCTTACATGTCTCTGACTGTTGATAGGACGTTATACATGGGAGGCCGTCCTTACATGTCCCTGACTGTTGATAGGACGTTATACATGGGAGGCCGTCCTTACATGTCCCTGACTGTTGATAGGACGTTATACATGGGAGGCCGTCCTTACATGTCCCTGACTGTTGATAGGACGTTATACATGGGAGGCCGTCCTTACATGTCCCTGACTGTTGATAGGACGTTATACATGGGAGGCCGTCCTTACATGACCCTGGCTGTTGATAGGACGTTATACATGGGAGGCCGTCCTTACATGTCCCTGACTGTTGATAGGACGTTATACATGGGAGGCCGTCCTTACATGTCCCTGACTGTTGATAGGACGTTATACATGGGAGGCCGTCCTTACATGTCCCTGACTGTTGATAGGACGTTATACATGGGAGGCCGTCCTTACATGTCCCTGGCTGTTTTTAGGACGTTATACATGGGAGGCCGTCCTTACATGTCCCTGACTGTTGATAGGACGTTATACATGGGAGGCCGTCCTTACATGACTCTGACTGTTAATAGGACGTTATACATGGGAGGCCGTCCTTACATGTCCCTGACTGTTGATAGGACGTTATACATGGGAGGCCGTCCTTACATGTCCCTGACTGTTAATAGGACGTTATACATGGGAGGCCGTCCTTACATGACCCTGACTGTTGATAGGACGTTATACATGGGAGGCCGTCCTTACATGACTCTGACTGTTGATAGGACGTTATACATGGGAGGCCGTCCTTACATGACTCTGACTGTTGATAGGACGTTATACATGGGAGGCCGTCCTTACATGTCCCTGACTGTTAATAGGACGTTATACATGGGAGGCCGTCCTTACATGACCCTGACTGTTAATAGGACGTTATACATGGGAGGCCGTCCTTACATGACCCTGACTGTTAATAGGACGTTATACATGGGAGGCCGTCCTTACATGACCCTGACTGTTAATAGGACGTTATACATGGGAGGCCGTCCTTACATGACCCTGACTGTTAATAGGACGTTATACATGGGAGGCCGTCCTTACATGACCCTGACTGTTAATAGGACGTTATACATGGGAGGCCGTCCTTACATGACCCTGACTGTTAATAGGACGTTATACATGGGAGGCCGTCCTTACATGACCCTGACTGTTAATAGGACGTTATACATGGGAGGCCGTCCTTACATGACCCTGACTGTTAATAGGACGTTATACATGGGAGGCCGTCCTTACATGACTCTGACTGTTGATAGGACGTTATACATGGGAGGCCGTCCTTACATGACCCTGACTGTTGATAGGACGTTATACATGGGAGGCCGTCCTTACATGACTCTGACTGTTGATAGGACGTTATACATGGGAGGCCGTCCTTACATGACCCTGACTGTTGATAGGACGTTATACATGGGAGGCCGTCCTTACATGACCCTGACTGTTGATAGGACGTTATACATGGGAGGCCGTCCTTACATGACCCTGACTGTTGATAGGACGTTATACATGGGAGGCCGTCCTTACATGTCCCTGACTGTTGATAGGACGTTATACATGGGAGGCCGTCCTTACATGACTCTGACTGTTGATAGGACGTTATACATGGGAGGCCGTCCTTACATGACCCTGACTGTTGATAGGACGTTATACATGGGAGGCCGTCCTTACATGACTCTGACTGTTGATAGGACGTTATACATGGGAGGCCGTCCTTACATGTCCCTGACTGTTGATAGGACGTTATACATGGGAGGCCGTCCTTACATGACTCTGACTGTTGATAGGACGTTATACATGGGAGGCCGTCCTTACATGACTCTGACTGTTGATAGGACGTTATACATGGGAGGCCGTCCTTACATGACCCTGACTGTTGATAGGACGTTATACATGGGAGGCCGTCCTTACATGACTGACTGTTGATAGGACGTTATACATGGGAGGCCGTCCTTACATGACCGACTGTTGATAGGACGTTATACATGGGAGGCCGTCCTTACTGACCTGACTTAGATTATGGGACTTTGATAGGACGTTATACATGGGAGGCCGTCTTACATGACCTGACTGTTGATAGGACGTTATACATGGGAGGCCGTCTTACAGACCTGATGACTTGGTTTACTGGAGCGTTATGCTGACTGTTATAGGACGTTAACATGGGAGGGCCGTCTTACATGACCTGACTGTTGATAGGACGTTATACATGGGAGGCCGTCCTTACATGACCTGACTGTTGATAGGACGTTATACATGGGAGGCCGTCCTTACATGACCCTGACTGTTGATAGGACGTTATACATGGGAGGCCGTCCTTACATGACCCTGACTGTTGATAGGACGTTATACATGGGAGGCCGTCCTTACATGACTCTGACTGTTGATAGGACGTTATACATGGGAGGCCGTCCTTACATGACTCTGACTGTTGATAGGGCGTTATACATGGGAGGCCGTCCTTACATGACCCTGACTGTTGTTAGGACGTTATATATGGGAGGCCGTCCTTACATGACCCTGGCTGTTAGGACGTTAATTAATTAATGACAAACAGCACGGTGATAATTTCGTTTGGTAAAATAAAAGCTAACAGTAGGAACAGTTACACATCACTCATTATCACCCTAACACGTGTAGTATTACTAATTACCCTATTATACCTGTTGTCGGTAATTCACACAACCCACTACACCTGTTATGTGTGTTAATTCTTTATTGCGCATTCGTTGAAAAGCACTTGATGACAAATTTTATCTAACAGAAATGAGTTGTGCATTTACCATCATGGACGCATATCAACAGATCGCAGACACCGATAAAGCTATTTACAAATATCTTACCTCAAAATGTATCCTATCAGATAAGAAATAAAACAAAAACTCTCACAAGATACCACATATATCATTGTGTATATCCCTGCACACATCCCCCTTAAACCATTATAATCATTTCCTCAACCCACTGTTCAACATCTGGCAACATAAATTGCGATGTTTCCGAAACACTTAAATTACACATATCAAAACAATTTTATTGTTGGCAGTGCTGATTCAATATTGTATGTATGTTGCATTCCGTATCTTTTTAAAATAACCATTGAGATTTTTGTTCGTTTTCGAAGTCATCTGAGGGGTGCCTTAAGGGGGCTACCAAACACGCTCAATAAATACACACCCGTTTGAATATCTAAGTTTAAGTTATACATGTCCCCCTACAGCAGTCCTTTAGCTTTTAAAACTATATGATTATGATATAACGAAAGTGATATAACATCTCCTAAGACGGGAGATAACTTCACCACAAAAAGGAGATGACTCTGGCTTAAAGGGGGAGATAACTTAGCCTAGATGGAGGAATAATATAACAACCCCCTTCAAATGGAGTTTAGAAATAAAGCATTCTTCTTTCTAATGTTTCCCGGAAACTTGTTTTAGGTGGTTGGTTTATAAGGATTGACGTAATATTATACTAACGAGGGAGAAACCAGTCGTCCCACTCCCTTTATATGAGCGCTAAGCAGGAGCAGAAACCACAATTTTTATTCACTCGGACAGGCCATAGAACCCGGAGCCTTACTCGCCCTCAAGACCAACAGTAGGGTCGTGTCAAGGAAAGAACACATCCTAAGTCGAAATGTACGGTCATGCATTGGGGGCAACACGTACAATGAATACATTATGTGATTCATTGAAATGTGTGAACAATGACCAAGGATGATGGTGTTGTATTTGAACAAACCATACGTACCCATGTCCCCAGCATGGGTCCCTGTAACTATTGGCAGACTACCACAGCCTTGATATGGACCAGATAGCATTGCGTAACATCACAATTCACTTCGGCAATCGCCGATATATCACAGTCGTATGTAAAACCGGCACCCAAGTCGGCGCGGCGTCCGGATTTGGCATTTGAATGCAATTTAATGGTACTTAAAAGTGATAGGGAGATCTGTAATCAACGTTGCTCACGTTCGTGAGCTTCTGGAGGCTCTGGTCTGGCACCCACATGTCAAAAATTAACTCATTCACCCTTAAGGACAATTATGAACTCTTCTAATATGAAAGATAGAATGGTTCAATGTTAGAATTTCAGGGGTGAGTGAGCTTATGTAACTGGAGCCGTCTCTCTTCAACATTTAACGAAATACGAAGTGTGATCTTGTGGACATGACAAAGACCGAATGATACAAACCACGACAAGTCCGACTGACAACCCAGTCTATAAATAGATGTCTCGTGCTTCTGTCTGTCAGAATTCATGTTATATCAGTAAACTGTCTTTGGAAAACAGTTTATTGGTAAGATTTTAGTAGATTTCAGATTTTCCTCGACTTATAAAGAACTTTAAAATATCCCACATGCAACTTTGTATGATTTGGTTATTGTCTTGTGTCTATTATTGTTTATAGACAAAGGTTTGCAAAGAGACGGAAGAAAACGTGAATACATATTGGTTGATACGTCTATAACCTAGCAACTGGTCGGAACTGGAAAACGTGACCCCGATTTGCCATTTTTACAATTACATGCTAATTTCAGTCCCCATCTGGTGCCTCGCGTGTGGTATTTTACAGTGCACGTGTGAGACCAACCTGCCCTGAATATACGTCCTAGGATCTGCTGACCGTGCACTTCTCACCTGCATCGCATCAACATAAAGACAACTAGGTATCACGGACTTTCATAGCGTTACGGAATCCAAAGCTAACAACACCCGAACAAATGTAACATATATGATAAATTGGTTCTTTGAATATGTTTACGTCTTGAGAAGTTTCATCATATTTCAAAAAAACATATAATATAGTCCCACTGCAATGTTACATTGAATGAGAATCAGCCAATCAAAATCTGTGACTTTCAGGCTTAGTCGTGTTGTGAGGTCCGGATTAATTTTAATCAGATAGTTCCCGTTTCACAATTTATTATGTCGTTTCCATTTCCGGTTCCAAGTCGTGGGTCCTTGTTAGTTCAATGATTGTGAGATACAACATAGTTATCCAACAGAAAACGGAACTTAAACCACAGAAATATTTGTACGTAATAAAATGCATGTTCTCGTCCGATAATGATCTGAAGAATTTAACTTAGATATTACAACGATACGAAACAAAATGGAAATCTCGGTTAAAGAGAACATTGAATAAACTATCAAATGTCGCGCTTAACAGATCTCAAACACCAACGGTATATAAACAAAAGGGAAAATATTTGAATATGATTGTCTATTATTTATAGGTTAAAAAATTACTTTAATTAAATGAAGTGACATGAATGATAAAACAAAAGAAACATAGGGTTATTTAGGAGAAAATAGAAACAGTGCATAGCATTTAAAAAAAAACTAGCAATTGTTAGGTATATACAAAATTGAAATTATTGCAAAATTTTCGAAATTATATGTTTGAAAACATATATGAATATTAATCAAGTTGTCAATGCACAGAAAAACAATTGACAAGGGACGCGAATTCCAATCAAAACCCTTTTGAAAATGGTCTAAAAATGAATCTTTGTGCTGAGGTGTACAATGGTTACGTATACCTTAAACCAGAAGCAGACATGAACTATTTTCTCTCTCCGAAAATAACACACATCAATCGCACTCCACAAACTTCACCTTTGGTTCCCCAAACCCTTCCCGTACCAATCTAGACATCTAAATACGTTACTTCAGAGGTAGATAAACAAACACACTGTTACTCAGTTATCATCCACTTTGCTTTTTGATGTCTTAAATACGTCCTATTAAACGGAAGATATTACAAATCGTGTTTGCACGTGAATTTCACGAAATTTCAAACGCGATCCGCTATTTCCAGTCATCCATTCTATAATTATATCTGCTATTAGGTACAGAACGTAGTTAGGGGTCAGCGGGTCACGCCCCAAAACAAAGGTCAACTTTTTCTACCATCTTGATTTCAAGGTCATGGCAGCGGTACAACGTTTGTCTGATTACACGGTTATCCTGTTGGAATGTCCCGCGCACGCATGCGTACCATGTTACCCTTTGTAATGGAATACGCTTATAAATTGATAGTTGTTGAAAGGAAAACAAATCGATTTTGTCCGTATTGCTATCATACAACGGTTTTCTAGTTTGTCGCTTACGGTATCGATTGAGCAAACAAATGTTTAGGGAGTGGTCAAGTTATCGCCTGATAATAAAAAAGACAATATATTATATAATTAACATATCTATTAGCTGAAATTAAGTGTATTTCGTTCTCTGGAGATATTTTGCAAAATAAGGAAATAATGTTTGCATTACAATCAAAATAGTCATCTTTAAAGATAAATAATTATATAAGTATGAACAAAAAATGTTATAACCACAACATAATGCTGAAACAATAAATCGAAGTGACCCAAAAAGAGTCGATCAACTAAAACCGTTTTTAATACTTGATCAACATAATTCTGTATTTGAAATACATGCAACGCTGATTAAAGTTTTTAATGTATTTTAGTTGCCATGACAACCACAATAAAATACAACCATTACGCAAATTTTAAACTTGTTACGTGACACCATAGAAACAAGGGACAACCTTATAATAAAAAAATATCAATTTGTTATTCTCAATAATAAACACTATCTTAAACTTTATTTCACTGACCTAATTTTAAATCTACAAAAATATTGATGAAAATATTCATTTTAACACAAAATTATTTAATATTGGTATGGTAACCACTACATCTATATCATTCCGTCTGCTGAATGTACTTTATATTGTATATACAACAATTGAATGACATGATAACACCTTTTTTACAGGTTTGAACACTATGAAGGGTTTTGCGCCAAAAAAGGTCACAAACTGTAATTTGTTTTACAATCCTTTATGATACATTCAGTTTGTCTGGGAAAGCGACATAATACAAAACCATACGAACACACACTAAACCCACACCAAGTCACCATTGTCCCCGAGCAAGGTCGCTTAAACGTCATGGTGTTTTTGATAAATAAAGGTTTGATATTATAGTTCTCATCTAAGCAATTTATTCATGATATTACTGTATTTCTTTAGATAATTCTTATGGAAATGTCCATACACATTTATGCCGTTATAATTTTTTACATAAGTTTTAGGCAATAATCATTTCTTCATTGAAAATTGAACATTATGAACACAATTCCAATGCAAAAATATTACTTTTCTGTTATAATAGGTAAGCAAAAACACAATGTTTTTATACTTGACAACTTTTAGCAGCTGTTCTGTGATAATGTGTTGATATACTTCAATACGGAAGGACCTGTCGCATACATCATTCTGGGAAATATAAATCATATGGAGAAATTAAAGGAAATAAGCAAAAAAGTGTTTGATGTGAAAGTTACTCTGATTCCATGCTTAATTAATAGTATCATATTAAGAAATGAAACTCGAGTATTAGTATTTTAAGTAATACCATATGCTTCCGTAAATTGTAGAGTACAAATTTTATAATACCGATACCGTCGTAAAACAATTACTTCGCCCTTACTGACGACCACGTGTTTCATGGTATCTGGGATACGGACCTCCCTGGAATGTTGTATGGTGAGTTAAGCCGGCCTTCCCTATATGAAATGTGTGTGAATGTCTGTATATTTTGGGAATCTGTGGTATGTTAGTGTTGTGTGTGTGAATGTCTGTATATTTTGGGAATCTGTGGTATGTTAGTGTTGTGTGTGTGTATGTCTGTATATTTTGGGAATCTGTGGTATGTAAGTGTTGTGTGTGTGAATGTCTGTATATTTTGGGAATCTGTGGTATGTTAGTGTTGTGTGTGTGAATGTCTGTATATTTTGGGAATCTGTGGTATGTTAGTGTTGTGTGTGTGTATGTCTGTATATTTTGGGAATCTGTGGTATGTAAGTGTTGTGTGTGTGAATGTCTGTATATTTTGGGAATCTGTGGTATGTTAGTGTTTTGTGTGTAATTGTCTGTATATTTTTGGAATCTGTGGTATGTTAGTGTTGTGTGTGTAAATGTCTGTATATTTTGGGAATCTGTGGTATGTTAGTGTTGTGTGTGTGAATGTCTGTATATTTTTGGAATCTGTGGTATGTTAGTGTTGTGTGTATAAATGTCTGTATATTTTGGGAATCTGTGGTATGTTAGTGTTGTGTGTATAAATGTCTGTATATTTTGGGAATCTGTGGTATGTTAGTGTTGTGTGTATAAATGTCTGTATATTTTGGGAATCTGTGGTATGTTAGTATTGTGTATATTTTGGGAATCTGTGGTATGTTAGTGTTGTGTGTGTGAATGTCTGTATATTTTGGGAATCTGTGGTATGTTAGTGTTGTGTGTGTGAATGTCTGTATATTTTGGGAATCTGCGGTATGTTAGTGTTGTGTCTCCTTATATTTGTGGTACTCTTGGTTATAGTGCTACAGTATCTTACTGAAGTCTAACAAAAAACACCAAACAGCACAAATCTAGGTCACATCGATACCCGTCACACAAATCTAGGTCACAGCGACACTCTTGAAACAAATCTAGGTCACAGCAACACCTGCCACACAAACCTAGGTCACAGCAACATCCACCACACAAATCTAGGTCACAGCAACACCCGCCGCACAAATCTAGGTCATAGCAACACCCGCCATACAAATCTAGGTCAATAATCATATATAATACAATCTTATGATACAGATCCGTATTCCCGTTTCACAGAGAATGAGACAAGTACGACAGCTCAGATGTCTTTTGGCCGTATAGCATGATAGAATAGAAAACGCGGATATGTCCTTTAGTCGCCGCAAAAATACGTGGATTTACAGTAGGTTTGTTGTATCGGAAACACAACATAATACACGAACTCGTCAAGATGTTTGAAGATTACTTAAAATATTTGATTGGTCAATTGGAAGGGTCACGTTGTAGGGTCACGAGAGCGTGACCTGTAATGGGATTTTGTCAGATCCCCCTATGGAACAGAGTAAGAGTAAACATATATTATTTTAATCACATTGGCGACAGCAGAAACGCCAGATCAACAAGAAACTTGTATCCGTCTCCATTTCTTAATAACTGTTTTCTTACGGTTAATGTTAATGGATGATAAGATAGAAATCAACTTGTTACTGCATTAACTGATATCCCGGTTAAAGAACTGAAACCCCCATAAAAACCAGGATATACATTAACCAGAATTAATTGTTGGTGACATTTGCAGTAGGGTCAAAAGACAAAAAGTGTCTTGTTATCCTTCAGTCTATATAAGGATGAATGGATCATAACTTTGAATGGCTAGTTTTGTAAAGAGTGTACTTTGTGTGGATAAGTGTGGGAATTTTGATTTTATATTATTAGGAATGTCTTGAAAATCCTTGAATAAACAATTATTAAAAACAAAACAAATCTCAATTTACAGTAAATGCTAAAATAAAGGGAGACGAACAAGTAAATAAGTCATATTACAGGATAAAACATCTATTTAAGGATTAACTTGAATAGATTTTTTTATGTTATGGAGATATAACACAAAAAATCAGAAATCTCAGTCAATCAGAAGCAACGTTACAAACAGCGACGCCATTGTTTCCTTTATGGGCGGATAAAGTAATTTTGAAGCCAATGAAAATGCTCGTAATAAGCGAAATTGAATTATTGAGCATTATATGTAGTTTTACAAGTGATAATATATCTGTATTATGTAAATGTAATAAACAAGAAACAATTAACTAAACACATTAAAATGTAGGTGAACAATAAACGCCTATCAGGGAAGTATTGAACGTTCAGTTAACGACAAGATATTACATTGTACATTAGACACATATTAACAATGGGTGTTACGTCTGTGAAAACAACAATGGAAGTATAGTTATATAGAGAAAGTACAATACACAACATCAAAGGACACAGATAGCTGGAATCAGGGTACACAGGGCGTGAGAATCGGCTGACGAATGTTGACATTTAGACATTTACAATACACGTATGATCCATTGATGGTTTCCACACAATATGATCTGACATCGAGGTTATGATCATCAAACATGTCCTCTATGACGTATTAGTTGTGTATTTATGTAACAAACAACGAAGGTTTATAAGTCGATCGAGAACACGGTATCAATGGCCTAAGGTAATACAAGGATAGCCAACATTCTTCTTAAGTCACCATTTTCAATATGCTTTTAGTTAGATAAGATGAAAAATAGATTGCAAACGATTGTGTAATACCACAGTATAATTTTGGAATCAAAGTTTATTAACTAAACACATTAATTTTATTTTAGATGAACAAAACCATGGCCGTAGATGACTGTGCCCACGACAATTATGGGTTTTGTTTATTTTTTAACATTTTTAATTATGTATGAACACAGTCTAAACATCTGCATGCTACACTGATCTATTTATAGCTTCTGTAAACTTACCAAGTTTAGCGAAAGTCATATTCCAGTGCATTTCACCCTAGAAACTTTCAGCTGAACTAGGATTGCGTAAGTTTGGCTTTTGACACAATGATAATTCTTAATTCATAATTCATCATTACTAACTTGTTATACTGACATGTCCTTAACTTTGATACCGCCAAAAAATACGTTTATATGATCGATATTGCCAAAACCATTGTGATCTAATAATGTAACCGCCAACCATTTCCACTAGTTATATGGCTCCTATATAATACAAACAATCAATACATGACTCTGGATACAATTGTAAATTAATCACTGAATATGTTTACAAATAAAGAAAATGTGCAATTGTGTCTTAATTTGATGTTATTCAAATTGTTCATATACAAGAGTCAAAATCAAAAGCAAATCAGTTTCCAATATATCTCCAACATTTTCTGTAGCTAAATGTAAACAGTATTGTATTCATGGTATGCATCTTATCGAATATAGTATATGGCTTCACAAAGATATTTTAAATGTATATATATGTGAATAAAATGTGGAAGCAATTAGTCCAGTAACCCAATATCAGGCGAATGAACATAAAACAAAGCTGTTCTGCATTCCCGGGTATCTAATTCATGGTAACTTAATTGGTATCAAACACAATCGTAAATGTGCTAGTGCCGAGCTGATGGATTAGAACGTCGTGTCCACCGGCTGTCTGGTTTAGATGTCTGTTCCCACACATGTAAAATTGTAATAAATGAGCAAATGATACAGACAAAATGGATGATCGAAGTATAGTAACTATGGTGGCTCAATAAAATCAGAGGAAATAACGACTGATGGAGATGAGCGGGATTAGGTTTGGTTTAATTTATTATATGTACGTCATATTAACAGCCATGGTCATTTCAGGACGGACTCCCGTGTATTTGATGTCTTGTGTGTGTGTTGTACGAAGAGGACATTGTCTTATTGTATAGTGGAACTAATGCCCTTTTCATAGTGTTATATCACTATAGCACGCCGTCGAAGACACCAAACAACACACCCTAACCGGTCACATTATACTGACCTACGAAATTCAGAGACTGAACCTATAGCCTATGTTTTTGTAGATTGGTATATTTGGATTAAAGGCTAATTAATAGATAGACTGGTTAGTACAGTCCCCTACATGCAATGTGTGTCAAGTTTTATATTACCAAGGCCAAGTTTCTAAACATTCCTTAAATTTAAGGAACCCTTAACTTTACATTCTCCTTAACTTTTGAAATAATTTTCTGTGGGGAAATTTAAGAAAAGGAATTCCATAAAGCTAAGGAATGTTCATGAAACTGGACCCAATACGGTCGTAAAACTGTTATACAGTGATCATTCAATAACATTCAGTACAAAGTCGGTTAGTAGATTAGGCTCAACGTCCATCTAACAGCAGAGGTCATTTAAGGATGACATCACCCCTGCATTCAATGCTGTATGTGTATATGTTTGGAGGCTGAATTATTTCTATTTTGTGTCTCCTTGCAATAGTGAACCTCTCTCTCCTTTTAGTGCTATCTGGGATTTATTCTATCCATCTCAGCGTTTAACAGAACAGGGATCACTTCAGTAAATACCACGCAGATGCAGATGCGTCGAACTAATTACATCAAGTGGTATTTGTTAGTTAAAAAATCTCAAATCTAGATAATGCAGTCTGGCTATCAAGTCCCAGATAGACTTAGCTCACGATTCACTATAGATAGGAATGCGCGTGCTTTCCATGCAGAGTGCACATGTACCGACAGAGTAGACAAGCTCCCGGCACAGTGCATCTAGAATGATATGTGGACGAAATATGTTAGAGAAAATTACAATAAATTCTAGTGACCTTTCTCTTTATTATCGTTGAAAAGTGATATTTTAGATATATATGTATAACGATCTATTATAGTA
The DNA here is from genome assembly GCF_041381155.1 of Argopecten irradians. Taxonomy (NCBI): domain Eukaryota; kingdom Metazoa; phylum Mollusca; class Bivalvia; order Pectinida; family Pectinidae; genus Argopecten; species Argopecten irradians. The sequence goes on from NC_091149.1 coordinate 29,896,716, forward strand.
ACTATTTATACGATGTGCGCGGAAGGCCACCAATCATCTATAGAAACAATTTAACCAGTCATTTAAAGAATTCGTGTCATTTTGACATATTAACTTTTTAAATAAATGTGCTAAATCAAATAATTATTGACCAATTACATATCGCCAAATGTTCAATAGAAAAAGACATAGCCTACTGTTCTGTAAATTACTCTAAAACTTCTTGATCTTGTATAATTCATTGTGAGATAGTAAGACGTATGATAATGCCTTCTGTAGTGTAACATAACCAATGTTTTAATTAGTACTCTATCCCTTGTGTTTCATGAATTGATTCTAAATATAACGACAGACGGACAGCTGCTATCCATGTAACTTGGTATTTCTCTATCTACTCCTAAACATTTTACACAAAAGCGATGGTCTGTGTCTTGAGGAAGGCTCTGGGTTCTGTCCCCTGGCCGAGACACACCAAAGACTATAAAAGTAGTAGTTTCTGCTCCTGCTTAGCGCTCAGCACACAGGGAGTGGGACAACTGGTTCGCCCGTTGTCAGTATAATGTGACCGGGTGGGGTGTGTTGCTTGGTGTCTTCGGCGATATACTTCAGTGATATAGCGCTATAACAAGGGCAACAGTTCCACTATACAAGAAGTCACAAAACGAACATACTTCAGTTGTCTCCCAACACACGCGCCTCCAACCTCACACACGCTACACACTGCATGCATGGGAGACCGTCCTTAAATGACCCTGGCTGTTAATAGGACGTTAAAATAATCAAGCAATCTGTAGGTGTTAGGTAAATGGCGAATAAATTCGGAATCATATTGTTTCTATTCACTTCTCCATTGAACACTTCTGCTTCATTCTTGGCATAGAGTGTAGAGTAAGCCCTTGTGAGGAAAGTTCCTGGTTATGTCCAAGGCCGAGAGGTTTTACTTGTCATAAAGGGTGTGGGTACATTTGATTTGCTCTTTTTCAGTATAATGTGACCGACGAGGTGTGCTGTTCGTTGTCTTTCGTAGAATGCTTCAGTGTGATAGCAGTATAAATGCGTCAGAGTTCCACTGTTTCACGAAGCACAACACTAACATACATTGTCTTTCAAAATATACACACACACCACATTGAATGTATGCAGAGGCGGCCGTGATTGGTAATGGGATATTAGATATAATCAAACAGTTATTTAGTTAATATATTACGGGTCCGTTGTTATTTGAGTCATTCGCGTATTAGTAAATATCTCTTTATTAATCTGAAAAATAAGAAAATTGACGAAATAAGATCGGAGCAATTTAGACATAGCTATCAGAAGACTTTCGAGAACTAAACAATATTCCCAGTCCAAAAAAAATTAGTAAGATTCTGTCCCTCAAAAATAACGAATAAATATAATTGTGTAAATTAAACATTCCTTGTTTGCATACACAGTATCAAATTGAGGTCAATTTTTCCCGACGTCCCAGAAATAAACTGCTCTATTTAGCGAAAAAGTCCGATATTGTCTAATTTTAGCATGTGGCGCGCAATTTCAGACTATTTCCTTTCCAGATATGTTTGGGACACCTTATAATGCAGCGATACATGATTAGTATGACATAACGTTCGCAATCGTTTTCTCCTAATTGATTGAGTAACCGTTCAGATAAAGGAATTATCTTCATGCCGAGGTAGTCAGATATCCACCGTGAGAATAGTCCTGCACACACACTGTCGGGGAATCTCTTTCGTGAAATTACTGTAAACCGCTTTTACTGACAAACGTGCAATCATATACTGTAGTCTTTTTATACAATTATTGCCGTCACATTCCAATTCGCTCTCGAGCTACCCGGTCCCTGTATCTCAAAACATTACGAACATTTGTGTTTCGCGAAAATGAAGGGGCTTATAATTAAATACTTACTAATCATTTGTGTAGCTTATGTTTCCTACAAATGCAGAATCAACAACGGATTCGTTTCGATGAGGTATACCTGTTCGGTGCCTTCGTTGGTATACTTCAGTGATATAGCACTATAAAAATGTCAAAAGTTCCACTATTACATGGGGGACACAACACCCACATACCTCAGCCTCCCAAAACGGATCACTCCCCCACATATCACGTTGTATACAACAGAGACCATTTTTAAATGACATAAGCTGTTACTAGGGAGATGAGCACAACCAACCAAACGACCCCTAAATCAATAAAACTGCATGAAACGAAAGCAACCAACTTCTATACAGTTTGGTAGAACGGACTTAATTTTAACAATTTGTTAAGAAGTTACGTAATTACCTAGGGGAAAACCATCGTGTGATACAACTTGCTAACATGTTACGTAATTACTTGAGGGAAAACCGTCACCTGAAATTGGAAGGGGATTTACGTTTATGAGAATGGTGTACATTTCAATCCTAAAAACCGATATGTTTTGTATTTACATAGATAGCAGCTGGTATATTTCTGTTTTAAATGGCGCCTCATCAGACTCATTATAATACGATATTCAGTGCAGATATGCTAGTTAGTACTCAACATTACCGTGATCGCTTTCTTGTTTTTATCCTTACCGATTATGGCACTCAACAAAACAGACTGACTTTATCAATCTGGCAGATCTCGGTGTGTTGACGGTTTCTGATACTTTCTGACACATTCACTTCTACGTTGATTTATTTTCTATCTTGTATTCTACTGTAGCATTTATGTAACGTGGTGAGTGTTTTGATGGTTTACGTCTACTTTGACGCTTTAATATAATTTATTTACATTGACCATGTGGTGAACTTTTTCAACGTATTTTGTTCCCATAATATGAAATGGTATGATTGTATCCCGTAAATGTTGATTTCTTTTAATCCTCCTCCTAAAAAGTGACGTTTTTGTGTATTCTCCTATGTAAACATAATGTGTCGGGTGGTGTGTGATTGGTCGATGTCCTGGGGTGTCTACAGCAGCATGTTTCATTCACATACATAACAAATTCCTCGAAGAGGAGGCCATCCTAGACTGGCCACCAGTCACTAGAATACTAACAAAATCACAAAAAATTGTGTTAGAGTTTTAAAGTATGGGGAGATAATCTAGTAAGAACTGCTGAAATAGTCTTATCAACAACTTATGGTATTGTGGCCAGTCTAAGGCCATCCTTACATGACCTTAGCTGTGACGTTAACCTGACGAACGTTTTATTGATTATTCTCCCGAGTGTTCACGTCAACATTAACATATGTAATGGAATTTGACGTTTTGGTTTAGCGTTCCTTGATTTGTAACGTTTTGGTTTAGCGTTCCTTGATTTGTAACGTTTTGGTTTAGCGTTCCTTGATTTGTAACGTTTTGGTTTAGCGTTCCTTGATTTGTAACGTTTTGGTTTAGCGTTCCTTGATTTGTAACGTTTTGGTGAATAGTAGAATTTAGAATTTTCTGTAATGATTTCTAAGTTAAGGTTTTCTTAGATATTGATGTGTTGTTAAAGATTTGAAATGTTGTTTAACGTTTTTGATAAAGGATTTCACAATTTGTAACGGCATCGAACGTTCTCATTGTTTTAGACGGCTTGGTGAATGTTTTCATGAGTTGCCTTTTTGATGATGATTTTCTAGATTTTTTTAAAAACATTTTGATAAGGGCAAAACAATTCAAAAAAAATCTTGATAACGTAATCGCTACAACGTGTTTTGGTGTCTTTATACTGTAGCATCAAGGCCATTCGCGTTGATGATCTGTAATATCTGTATCCAGGTTTATATAACAGTTGAGTGTTGACGCCGGAGTGATTTCCCCCCATTCAAACATTTCAGGTGTTCCTGACCTCAAACAAGGTATGACGTATGTCATTAAGGATTATCCAAGGTCACGAGGTCACGGACGGGGAGGGGCAGAATAAGACGGCGCACTCTACGACAGATTCTAAAATCATATTTTAAAGTCTTAGACAATAAACCGTTATATAAGTTTGGGATTGTTGACAGAAAGCTGTCGTGTAGAGGGTACCTGGTTAAGCTGGGGGATGAGAGATGTAATAAAAGGAACCGGGGACAACCTTGGTTCCGGATTATTCCGGCCTTATTCGCACGACGGGATATATCACGTGACCTGAATTTCGATAAATAGAACAATGAAGTCTCTGTGTTGAGTTGGGAGAGGTAGGATGTCAATCTTAGTGGTCTATACATGACTTCTACACAGTATTCGAGGAATCGGACGACAGATTCCTCAACATCTTTTCTAAATTTTTGAGAATAACATTGATTTTGTGTCACCTATTGCGGCCTCATCATACGCGCAGAATGATTGTAATCAGTTGGAGATTAAGGTTGGTTTGTTCTAGTTACGTCCTATAAACCGTCACGGTCATCTCAATACGGCATTCCATGTATCTGGTGTCCTGTTTGTGTGAAGTGTGTGGTGCGTGTTTTATGAGGCAGTGGTATATTCGTCTCCCAAAATGAGAACGAAAATATTTCAAAATACTCTTCATACGAAATTAAATAAAGTTTTATAAACTTCAAGGCTTTATCAACATGTAAATTACTTAGTAAATATAAATATTCATCCCATGCATCATATGCATTATATTTTAATTCACACTCTTTCTTCAGTGAATCCCTCTATAAAATTTATTTGAATAAGCAGTAGACACATGATCAAGTAAAGTACCGATCAAAGCTCATTTTGGCAGACTAGCAGAATGTCAAGTAGTGCCGTAAATATTATAAATAGTGTTTACTACACAACCAATCAATTCATAAACTGTTTTCATGTTATTTTTAAGAAAATGGTTTTGCACCAGATGAACTCAGACGTAACTGAAAGCCAGACTTACATGTGGTCGGTTTTGACGTTAGTGCTGGTACGTAAACAAACAGAAGATTTTAAGTAAGAAAAAAAAATGCTTTCCTATCCGATTTATATATCTGATCGACTTTAAACAATGTTCCAAAGATGTTTTAAGTTATCCGATATTTCTCTTACACCATCAGATTGTTTGTCAAAATAGCGTTTTGGAAAATAATTATCACAAGCAAAAAATGACGTATTATTTACAAAACAACTGACTCTATAGAGCACTTGTATCGATAACAATACCAAACCAAAGTTTATAAGTCTATAAAGGTGGGAGTTTCTGTTCCTGCTAAGCGCTCAACATAACGGTTTGAAACAAATCATTTATACCGAATATACCACAGTCTCTCAAAACACGCACATACGTCATACACACTACACGCTGCGTGCATGGGAGGCCGTCCGTATATGACCCTGGCTGGCCGTTATTAGGACGTTTATCGAATGATAAAACAAACAAAATAACAATACCAGACTGTAAAAACAAACACAGCTTAAAGCTGGAGTGAAACAATTATTTAACGTAGGTCTGTGTTTTTTCTCTGGATATTTTATATTCCGTGATCATCGCAACAAGGTATGTGTTTAAAGTTGTATCTGTACCAAGAAACGTATATCCTTTTGACAATACGAGCCATTTGGATACTTTGTAGATACAATAAACATATTTTAACTTTGCCTAGCCTTAGAAAATAAAAGTCGGGTTCCGTTATCAATGTATTTAGCGCCGGTATAACCCAGGTATATAGGTCTGAGTGTAAACTGTCACATAGATTTTAATGTTTACTGACGGTTGTTACGTCACGGCGAACAAATAGCTGTCTGGGCCAGGTATGTAGACGTCCTGTAAGGTCGACAAGGTCATCAAGATACCGAGGCTACCTGGTAGTGTAAAGTGGAATAGTATTGTCAGGTAGTAACGGAAATGACCCCTATAAAATATTGATAGAGCATACATAAATTGTTTTAACCTATATGAAACATTGATACAATAAACATGATTTTTTAACCTATATAAAACATGGATAAAATATATATAATTTGTTTTTAACTTTATAAAACATCGATACATTATACGTAATTTGTTTCAACCTATGTTAAACATTGATACATAATACATAATTTGTTTTAATCTATATAAAACATTTATACAATATACTTATTTTTTAACCTATATAAAACATTGATACCGTATACATAATTTGTTTTAACGTATATAAAATATTGATACAATATACATAATTTGTTTAAACCTTTGAAATAAATTGATACAGTATACATAATTTGTTTTTACGTATATAAAACATGGATACAATATACATAATTTGTTTTAACCTATAAAACATTTATACAATATACATAATTTGTTTTGAACCTATATAAAATATCGATACAACACATCTATACACAAGTTAAAGAGAATGATGAAAGTTTTAGAAAAATACTCATTTTTTCTGCGTTAATGTTTGCCTTAGAATGCAAGAGGTATTTGAATTTTACAAAATAACCTGTTCAGTGTAGAAAATATTATCTACATTCATCATATGTCTCCCAAATTATGTACTAATTCCGTTCGATCCGTTGGAAGACATAATTACCTTTGTCCTGGATTTTTTATAGCCGATGTGTTTTCCAAGCGAACACTAGATCTACATAGAAAGTATGATAATTTGGGCAAAGACATTAGCCAAACCAAGTGTGTGAATCAAAGCGTACATCTTGTACGTAATACTTTGTAACCAATCGGAATACACATAGTTGCTTCTTCATTAAATCTTTAAATTTCATCACCGCATTCAACGTCTTAGAACTTCTTTACGGTGTTCTTGCGGCGCCTTTTCGCTTGCAAATGAAGTTTTGAAGATTTACTTTTTACCCCCAAAATACAAACACGGCACTCAGCAGCCACCGTACCGTATAATTATGGTGTGTCTAGGTCAGGGGACAGAACTCACAGTCTTCTTTACAAATGCGAAAATACGACTCAAGGTCAAACACTTTAAGAACAATGTCGGGAATAATAACGAAAATATCAATTCCAAAAAGATCGTCTTTACGATAGCGAATTGGGGGTAACTTCCTGCAGGACTTATGTCTGGCGAACCTAACACTACGAACAGTCGGGAAGTAAGCAAAGAATATTCACCCAATGTTGTTGACCACTAGGCCTACACAACACGGAATACATTGCCAATTAGCTATCATCAACCTTTATTCTGATCCGTAACTCTCGTGATGCTTTAGGGCACAGTCTGTTATAATAGAAGTATTATGATACTCGATTGTGTGTCTTTAATACCTTTAGATACCTGCTCGACAAGCCAACCGCTTTGCCCTTTAGCCTTTGTTGCTCACGAATCCGAAAAAAACCCTAATCTGTAGAACATAAGTAAAACTGACACTTACGATGAACGTGTACACCTACGACACACAGTCCCGACCTGTAACCACAAGACCAGGATGAAGCTTAACACAAAAACATCGTGTCTACAATCAATATACACGGTATTCCCGGCCCAGGAATCTGTCTCTACACTAACACGTAATACACGTGTAAAGTACAGCACACGCGCAAGTGGTGATAAGGTCAAATCGGCACGTGTAAAAGGTGATTAGGTCAGGGGTCACGTGTATGATGTGTCAGTGGACACATAAAACAACAGGACATAGTATGCAGGAGAGATAAGCCAAAAATTGTATATTGTAAAAATAGCGCCGACGACTTTCCAATATTTCATATTTTGTATGAAGCGTATGTCGGATTTAAAAGGCAACTTCCTCCTGTGTAATATTGAACTGCTTCACTATCTATCGAGTGCATGCAATATTGCATACAAGAGAGGCCAGCCATAAATTACCCTAGCTATTACATGTAGTATGGTGTATAGAATGTGAACCAATAGAACCATTTATATGATAAAGGATTGCTTATACTGATACATTCTTCTTTCGAGTCGTGTCATTTTAAAACAATAAATCTATAATCTGAAACTCATCGGGTATTAATCCGGTAATAATTCCCCCCGAGGAGTTCCGGATGTTTCATATAAAGTTGTTCGTAATTTTGATCCCGCTACAATCTTATATTAAAACTTTTGTTTTCATACTAAATCCAACTCTCTGATTGGCAAATACTTTTTCTTCGTTCAAATATATTTAATTTGTATTCTGTTCATACTAAACCAGACTTTCGGAATATAGACGTCGACGTTGCGTATTAATTTAGACAAAAATAATCCATTGGAAAATCAATGGAATAGTACGTTTATACGTATTTTATGTTATGATGTAGTCTTAATAATAATTATAAGCATTGTTGTTGCAATTTATTTTAACTTCAACGTGTTATGAAATTAATTTTGTTTGCAAACTTTTGTGAGAATTTGCAACGCGGATTCACACAGTTTCCAATCTATTCCGATGAAGTTAAAACATAGTGACATGAATGCTTTAATATGTTTTGAGTTTTACAACTGCTTGAATTGTATTGGTGACATTTTATCAGTATCAATCCAATCAGTAGCAACGTCTCTTTGGATAGTAACATGTATTATGATGTTTGTTGGTTTATTTTGCTTTTTTAACAATGAACACCACAGCTGTGTTTTAAATATTGTATATTGGGAACATATCCGGCGAATGTTACAGTAACAGGGAATTTTAACCGGATGGGGTGTGTCGTTGATGACTTCGGCGGCATGCTTCAGAGAAAAGGGCAACAGTTCCACTATACAAGAAGACACAACACGAATATACCGCAGTCTCTCAAAACACGCACATCGCACTTCACACAAACAAGACACCACGTGAGACAGTCCTTACATGACCCTGAGTGTGAATTGGACATAAATACTTATAACAGGTAGCCTTTTGAAACTAGCTTAACTAAAGATAAAGACATAGAACAATATATCCAAACCAAACTTTTACAGACTACAGTATCTGACTTATGTGTCTGCAAGCAGTGATTCCGTCTGTCACAATAAACTATTCGTAGTTATAGTCGTATAATAGACTCCAGACCTGGATACCTATAAAGATGCACTGTGAACTCTATCACCGGCGAGTTGAGCTCAATAACACCAAGTCGATTTAACCGTTTCCATCACCCTCCTGTTTTCCCCCCAATACACACTTCCTTAACCCTTTCATATTGTTCGTTTCTACCTTTCTATACTCCATTCCTTCTTATGAACTTTGATCCTCCCTACGGTCCTGAAAGTAGGGCTTTAGAATTGCCGCCCCTAGTCCTTGATCGTAAAAGGTGATTAAATTTAGGATCTTACCTTTTCTTTCTTCCAACCATTCATTATTCTCCCCTATAGCTTAATTTGGGTTTTTTTTTTATTCTTCCTAACTAACTGTTTAATTGTCTTCTTCCTAACGTCTCCCTTGACACCATTTGACCTTTGGCTTTCGGTTGAGCGCTCACCCTTGTAAGGTAGGCTCTGGGTTCTCTCCAATGGCCAAGACACACCAAAGTCTATAAAAGTGATAATTTTCTGCTCCTGCTTAGCGCCCAACATTAAGGGAGTGAGTGGTACGACTGGTTTGCTCGTTGTCAGTATAATGTGAACGGGTGGAGTGTGTTGCTTTGTGTCTTCGGCGGCTATAAACCAAATCAAACCAATGCTTCCTTCATCTTCCACATGACTTTTTAATCCTGCTGGTGCTGCAATGTATTAAAATCAAAATTATATTAAAAAAGAAACATAGCTCTTCTTCAGTTGTTAGTGTTATCATTCCTTAACAATCAACACATTATTCATCAATTCTACTATATTGATGATAAAACCTCAAATATTGCCAATTGAATAAATCAATAGTCTACAAAATATGTTTCGAGTACATCCCCAAATTAGTTTCGTTTAAACTTTAAAGTTTTTCTTCTTTGAACAAACAGATGGTCTCTCCTACGTAGCGATCTGCATAAAGGGAGTGATATGCCATTTGACGTAATCTGTTTGATATCTTTTTGATATCTGTAAAATGGACCACGAGTTTTCTTACTACAAGGAGACATTTTTATACGACAGCTTCCCAAAAACACATACACGGAATGCCGGCCGTGAATGACACTGGATCTTTATCTAATCAATTGTCTTTGGCTAAAGCCCGATTAAATATTTGTTATATATAATGTATTCCCGTAGCTTTTGGTGTTTAAGCGATGTGTCGGGAAAATGAAACTATATATAAATGATTTTAATATTGAATTATTTGTAAAGCATTCTTATCTTTATCAGTGTATTTTCTTCTCTTCTGTTTGAGTATATCGTATTGTTATTCCAGTCCTTTAGTATCGAATGTGCACCAGGTGGAATTTGTCCTGTTCTATAAATAGACATGATGTAAACCTTACCTGTCTATATAGAAAGCGTACACTGACATTTCTATTCTGAGTAACACAGGCCTCTCGATTGTTATAAGTTTTTATTGAGGCTTTCATTAAAACCAAATGTTTCCTGCAATCCTGACTAATGGCGGTTTTACCAGCAATCAGCGATGAAAATACCTCAGAGACAGCCCGACAATTGCTCTTATCAGTGGAAGGCAGTTAAATACGTAACTGTTCAAACAATCCCGTGTTATATGTCGGCTGTGCATGTATCTAAACAGAAGTAAGTAACGGAATCTTGGGTTTTCCATTTTGCGTCTTACACTTTCAATCGATAAACGCAATGCCTCGTTCATAAACACACCTCATCCGGTCACATTACGCTGACAACGCGTAAACCAGTCGTTCCATTTTCTATATTCTGAACGTTATGCAGGAATAGAAACTACCTCTTTAATCGACTATTTTGTGTGGCGGTCTGGGAGTCTTTCTTACAGGTTCGAGGCAAACAATGAGGCGGTGGCAAATGAGATATAAAGAAGAAAGTTAAACCAAAAAATCAGAAAAATAGTTAGTAAAAAGACACAGGATAGTACGTCACATCTAGTCACGTTAAACTGAAAACGGTAAACCAGTCGTCCTACTCCCGTTATGAGGAGTGCTGATTAAGAACAAAAACTACAATATTCCACCCATCGAATCATGGAAGAATGTACTGCGCCAAAAATAATGTTGAATATGTTTCCCTAATATGGATAAATCGTATATACATATGAGTAAATATATGTAATGATATTATTATCGAAGAGATACTTAAATTTGAAAAAAAAGGGAAAAGGGTGAGGGTAGGGGTTGTATGTTCTGAAAGAGTCCTTCATTGAGGTTCCAAAGCCGACGTGTTGCAATAAGTACGGTTTCTATTAAAATATCTTTTGTCGACTCATGAAGCAACTTAAAGAGCATTTGTCTTATAAAATGTTTTATTTTCAAGTCATGGCCAATACAGAGACTGTATCAATGGATACGTTAATGGAAATAATGTCATATAGGAACAATAGAAGCTATAAGAAACAGTCGTCTTTAACGATTGCACAAGGAGACAGCAGGAATAACTGTACCACTCTACCTACAGGTAGAAGTATGTATATGTATTACAGCTAACGTGTACCTGTGCAGCACATCCCGCCGCCATTTATATTAGATTCTCCTCTCCGATCTTTTGCGGAAATTTAATTTTGTTGTGTCGACATAAACGCTGTATAACAAATTATTTTCCTCAAACGATTGTGACAGTCAGGATTATATTTCTTATACGTTATCTTCCATAAACTTACTATATTTTTGCATTATAAAACTCCACGTGTAAATAGTTGGCACGCGTTACGTAACGAGAGTAATGGGATATATAGCGTTAGATCGATTTTGACATTGAGCACTTTAAGGTGCACGGGTAAAGCTGTCAAATCACCTCTCATTAGAGCCGGCTTTTGAAGGTATCGCCATAACTGTTCATCCTAATGCGTCCTCTCCCAGACGGCTTGGGCAGGTAGTATTACGTTCCGTCCCTAATAAACGTCGTCTACCTTACATGTTCATGGTAGATACAATATCGCCATTCTTTTGCATACCAATCTTTTAATACGATTGTGTTTTGTCTGGTTCAATCTCTCCCCCGAACTGATTACACGGAAAGCGTTAATGTCAAACCCCCATTCACTATTTAATTCATACAAATGTGATGTGTAACGCACAAAAAGGATTTATTTTCAGGCCTGATGGCTCGCTCATCCCTTGGCATAGTACCTGACTCAATTATCGGCAGGAAGGTTTGTTTAAATCTCTTCCCAAAAACATACTGCAGTCCCCCAAAACACACAACACATTGTATGTACGGTAGGCCATTCGTAATTTACCGTTACTGGAACGCTTAGTATATTCGACCATCTACAGGGGCGTAGCTTGCCCTTTAAAAAAAAGCCCGGGCTTGCACATAAAAAAATCCTAGTATGGGTTACTCATTGTCTTGTAAAGTTAAAACATCTATGTAGATCCGTCAAAGTCTTGAATGTAAATTAAAATCAAAGTAAAATAACCTAAACGTTTACGTAGATGATTTATCTAAAATTAATAATACTGAAAAATACGTTATGCGTTAATATGAATCTTCTAAGACACAAGATGGCTTGTTCAATATTAAAACGAAAGACACGCAAAGTCAAAGGACGACAGATGAAATATCGAAAGTGACACCTCGCAAATTATAGTGACACAGAGTAGATTCTACTTAGATAGTCCGCTAAAACCTGCTTATATTATTAGGCTTTTTATTTATTTTTTGCCAAATATAAAGTCTATATATTAGACAAAAAAACTTATAATATAGGCAGGCTTAGCGGAAAAGATTCTATTTAGTAAATGCACAATCTACTGACACATACTCTTGTTGGAGCGATACATTGTATAGAGAATTAAAACTTCCCGTCAAGAAAGACTTTAAGAAGACAAAATACTATTTTTTTCAATCAGTGCGACTTTTATGCCTTACAATATGAGGCGCTGTTTTTATATTCATTCATTTTTTCACATATATGTATAATTCGATTTTTACACATAAAAAAATTCGATAACGTAAGAAAGTTCCGTCAATCTATCATCAAATCCCATTAGAGTCACTCAAGATACATGCAGGACTTATCATGAGATTTTCATATACTTTTTAAGTACTAAACATTAACACATAATTATCAGGTACAGGTAGAAAACAGTCCTTTACCTTTGATTTTAATAAATATAGTTTAGCAATACCAAGCATTATCAAATATCATTTTCGGTGCTAAACATTTCCTTAAAACGATTTTACGCCCCTGATCTAACTCCCCTACCGATGGTTGACAGACGACGTTATATGATATTTGACGTCACACACACACAAAAAACCCATCTGGCACATCATTTGGGGTAACAATTACTTGCCACTTGTAAAACATACTAGTTGCTGTAATGCTCAACTAACTTGACATTGAGTAGTATATTCCAATTTTATAGTGTAAGGCCTTTCCGTCCTTGCAGTTTTTGCACTGTGTTTAACAGTTTACGGACATTTTCTGGTCTTACAACCTTGGTACTACGTATTTGTCGTGAAGTCCTGCATGGCTTTGTCCATATTCTATCCAGTAAATATTACACTTGTGTAACCGTATAAACCGTGCTTCCACAGCTATAAACATAACGCTTTTCGCTATTTCAATTGACCAGCAAGACACTCTTCTATGTAATTAAAGATAAGCATTCGCTAGCAAGTACTCAGAACCCCGGGGCCCCACATCATGAAACGGCGCCTTCGAGAACACGTTAAAAATCAATATTTTGATTTAATAGTTCAATAACTTTGCGAATATGAACTTTACAAAAGTCGGTAAATATCTAAAGTTTAAAACTTAGAAAGGCGGAGAAAAGTATGTAGACCACTCTAAATAGGCATACCTTTTCTATGCCAAAAATACAACAAGTCACAGACCATACAACTTTAAGCAAACTATGTGTTGTATTTTACATCTAGGTCGTCACACTTCTGATGTCATACTGTCTAATGATGTTTTTATATTGTTCTTGTTACTGTTGGTGGTCGTACTTTATCAAACTAAATATGTTTTGTGATATTTTAGATGTCAATACTATCTAGAAGACACACTGTTTCTATATTGTGTGCGCTGCACTAGCTGTTTCTGTGCTGCACTATGTGTTTGTATATTATCATTAACATACTAGTAAAACAACTCTGTCATATACATCGGTCTAATTTTATCAAACAAACTATGTCTTAGACTGTCGGTTGTCTAATTTTATCAAACAAATTATGTCTAAGACTATCGGTTGTCAAATTTTATCAAACAAACTATGTCTTAGACTGTCGGTTGTCCAATTTTATCAAACAAACTATGTCTTAGACTGTCGGTTGTCTAATTTTATCAAACAAACTATGTCTTAGACTGTCGGTTGTCTAATTTTATCAAACAAATTATGTCTAAGACTATCGGTTATCAAAATTTATCAAACAAACTATGTCTTACACTGTCGGTTGTCTAATTTCATCAAACAAACTATGTCTTAATTGTCAGTTGTCTAATTATATCAAACAAACTATGTCTTACACTGTCGGTTGTCTAATTTTATCAAACAAACAATGTGTTAGACTGTCGTTTGTCTAATTTTATCAAACAAACTATGTGTTAGACTGTCGGTTGTCTAATTTTATCAAACAAACTATGTGTTAGACTGTCGGTTGTCTAATTTTATCAAACAAACTATGTCTTAGACTGTCGGTTGTCTAATTTTATCGAACAAACTATGTCTTAGACTGTCGGTTGTCTAATTTTATCAAACAAACTATGTGTTAGACTGTCGGTTGTCTAATTTTATCAAACAAACTATGTGTTAGACTGTCGGTTGTCTAATTTTATCAAACAAACTATGTCTTAGACTGTCGGTTGTCTAATTTTATCGAACAAACTATGTCTTAGACTGTCGGTTGTCTAATTTTATCAAACGAACTATGTCTTAGACTGTCGGTTGTCTAATTTTATAAAACAAACTATGTGTTAGACTGACGGTTGTCTAATTTTATCAAACAAACTATTCTTAAACTGTCGGTTGACAAACTTTATCAAACAAACTATGTCTTAGACTGTCGGTTGTCTAATTTTATCAAAGAAACTATGTCTTAGACTGTCGGTTGTCCAATTTTATCAAACAAACTATGTGTTAGACTGTCGGTTGTCTAATTTTATCAAACAAACTATGTGTTAGACTGTCGGTTGTCTAATTTTATCAAACAAACTATGTCTTAGACTGTCGGTTGTCTAATTTTATCGAACAAACTATGTCTTAGACTGTCGGTTGTCTAATTTTATCAAACAAACTATGTCTTAGACTGTCGGTTGTCTATTTTATCAATCAAACTATGTCTTAGACTGTCGGTTGTCTAATTTTATCAAAGAAACTATGTCTTAGACTATCGGTTGTCTAATTTTATCAAACAAACTATGTCTTAGACTGTCGGTTGTCTAATTTTATCAAACAAACTATGTCTTAGACTGTCGGTTGTCTAATTTTATCAAACAAACTATGTCTTAGACTGTCGGTTGTCTAATTTTATCAAAGAAACATATGTCTTAGACTATCGGTTGTCTAATTTTATCAAACAAACTATGTCTTAGACTGTCGGTTGTCTAATTTTATCAAAGAAACTATGTCTTAGACTGTCGGTTGTCTAATTTTATCAAAGAAACTATGTCTTAGACTGTCGGTTGTCTAATTTTATCAAACAAACTATGTGTTAGACTGTCGGTTGTCTAATTTTATCAAACAAACTGTTTAGACTGTCGGTTGTCTAATTTTATCAAACAAACTATGTCTTAGACTGTCGGTTGTCTAATTTTATCAAACAAACTATGTCTTAGACTGTCGGTTGTCTAATTTTATCAAACAAACTATGTCTTAGACTGTCGGTTGTCTAATTTTATCAAACAAACTATGTCTTAGACTGTCGGTTGTCTAATTTTATCAAACAAACTATGTCTTAGACTGTCGGTTTCTATTTATCAAAAAACTATGTCTTAGACTGTCGGTTGTCTAATTTTTATCAAAGAAACTATGTCTAAGACTATCGGTTGTCTAATTTTATCAAACAAACTATGTCTTAGACTGTCGGTTGTCTAATTTTATCAAAGAAACTATGTCTTAGACTGTCGGTTGTCTAATTTTATCAAAGAAACTATGTCTTAGACTGTCGGTTGTCTAATTTTATCAAAGAAACTATGTCTTAGACTGTCGGTTGTCTAATTTTAAACTATGTCTTAGACTGTCGGTTGTCTAATTTTATCACACAAACTATGTCTTAGACTGCCGGTTGTCTAATTTTATCAAACAAACTATGTGTTAGACTGTCGGTTGCCTAATTTTATCAAACAAACTATGTGTTAGACTGTCGGTTGTCTAATTTTATCGAACAAACTATGTCTTAGACTGTCGGTTGTCTAATTTTATCGAACAAACTATGTCTTAGACTGTCGGTTGTCTAATTTTTTCAAACAAACTATGTCTTAGACTGTCGGTTGTCTAATTTTATAATCCAAACTATGTGTTAGACTGTCGGTTGTCTAATTTTATCATACAAACTACATGTATGTCTTACACTGTCGGTTGTCTAATTTTATCAAACAAACTATTCTTAAACTGTCGGTTGACAAACTTTATCAAACAAACTATGTGTTAGACTGTCGGTTGTCTAATTTTATCAAACAAACTATTCTTAAACTGTCGGTTGTCTTATTTTATCAAACAAACTATGTCTTAATTGTCAGTTGTTTAATTTTATCAAACAAACTATGTCTTAGACTTTCGGTTGTCTAATTATATCAAACAAATTATGTCTAAGACTATCGGTTATCAAAATTTATCAAACAAACTATGTCTTACACTGTCGGTTGTCTAATTTTATCAAACAAACTATGTGTTAGACTGTCGGTTGTCTAATTTTATCAAACAAACTATGTCTTAGACTGTCGGTTGTCTAATTTTATCAAACAAACTATGTCTTACACTGTCGATTGTCTAATTTTATAAAACAGATTATGTTATATGGTATTTTTCGCCTAATTCTTTCGAAACAAACTATCCTATTATGAACTGTCTGAGGCTGTCTGTATTATCCTCTTCGTACTAATGTTTGTCTTAATTTATCAAGAAAATAAGGTTAATGATATTTAGACCAACGTCTGCTGCTGGCAAAATATCTTAGTCAGTGCCTATATCATCGGTGCTGTACTTAGTTGTAATATTGTCGCACTGTTGCTGACCTCACTTTGTCAAACAAAATATGTTTTGTGATTTTTAGACTGCTAATATTATCCGGATCATGACAAACTGTCTTATGCTGTTTCAATATGGTCTGCGCTGTACAAAGTTATGTTGTTGTTATATCATTCTTGTCTTACTGATGTAGTCAAAAAAACCCGTGCCATAGGTTGTCACTGCTCTCTTGATTGTTGAACCAAAGATCCCTACTCATTATACGTCATTCCACCGAACCACAGTTTTACAAAGTCATTAGACCGTGTCTGTGATAGATCATCCCTATTTTAATATATTTATCTTTTCTACTTTCATGTCAGTATTACTCTTAATCACTATTTCACGCATTGTGTAAAATCTGTAGAAAATTAATGAAAGAACTTTTAAGGCTGACGATCAATTGTCGCTGATTTCACACACCATCTTAAAAGTCGGTCTTTTTTTGTGTTTACAGACATGTATTGTCAGTACTGAATAACATCATTATACACCGCATATTCACGCACTTTTATCCTGTCTTGTCTAGCAATGCATGTCGCTGTCTATGTGGATATTTTTTAATATTAAAGATGTCTCGATGAATATTTTTGTCGGACGAGTAATATAGGGATTTATTTCTGTATGAATTATTACTCAACACAGATAGAAGTCTTTGTAACGCCTCATATCTCCTATACGTATAGCCGAGATTAATAGCGCATGCCATCCCGGTCCTCCCCAAAAGAGCATTCCGCGACAATGTCACTATTATATTTCCTCTGGCGGGCTTTGTCAGAAAAACGCACATTTACATAAACCCGAGACCGAGGACACTGGTTATATGATATGAATATGATATCTAGCCTCACCTGTATAGCAGCTGATGATCATATGTGTTATCCAATACACAAAAATATGTTTCAATTTTTTCAACGACGCATTTCTCTTAGACGAATTTTCAGGAAGGATTACGGATCAAATTGACCAAATATCATCAACGACATTCAATGTTGTTTTCTCCATAGCCTTCGATTGTATTAATTATTCTAACGCTAAAAAACGGGACAAGAGTTCCTTTATCGCAAGGAGACACAATACGGATATACCGCAGCCTCCCATAACACATCCACACGCCGAAGCACACAAGTCAGGCCGTCCCTAGGCTGTCTGTTATTACGACGTTTTTCTAACAAACCAAACATTATGTACAGCTACAGCAAATTAGAATCATGTTCCTATTGCATTGTTTAGACTTCCTAATAAGGTCAAAATGTTATTTAGCTTTTTCACATGGTTAGTAAAATTCTAATAAACCATTCAATCCTAAGCCAGTGAATATATCTCCCTGAAATACGTACGTAAGCAAAGAAAGGAATACTCATATTTTGCTTGCCGTTTTTGAACACAAGAACTTATTTCTAATCTGCTTCGAAAATTGGATTATTTAATCACCTTTTAACCAACAGGACCTATATCTAAAGTTGTTCATACGTACCTAAGCAAAGAAAGGAATACTCATATTTTGCTTGCCGATTTTGAAAACAAGAACTTATTTCTAATCTGCTTCGTAAATTGGATTAGTTAATCACCTTTTAATCAACAGGACCTATATCTAAAGTTGTTCATAAGATTTGTTCAGCTGAATTGAATTATTGCTTTACCACTAAGCTTTATTGATACTACATATATGACTGTCATCTCTTGTGATTCGCTATGTCTGCTGTTTCTATGACATCTGTTATGACAACATTGATACAACTTCATTGTAGTTCGTAATCAATTCACAAACGCAGCAGCACGTCTTTTGTTGGTTGGTTGGAATGACGTATTATTAACAATCATTTATGAACGGTCTCCCCTATATGCCATGCGTTTCATATTGTGTTTCGGGAGACTGCAGCATGTTTGCGTTGTGTTTCGGGAGACTGCAGTATGTTAGTTTTGTTTTGGGAGACTGCATTATCTTAGTTGTGTTTTGGGAGACTGCAGTATGTTAGTTGTGTTTTGGGAGACTGTAGTATGTTTGTGTTTTGGGAGACTGTAGTATGTTTGTGTTTTGGGAGACTGTAGTATGTTAGTTGTGTTTTGGGAGACTGCAGTATGTTAGTTGTGTTTTGGGAGACTGTAGTATGTTTGTGTTTTGGGAGACTGTAGTATGTTAGTTGTGTTTTGGGAGACTGCAGTATGTTAGTTGTGTTTTGGGAGACTGCAGTATGTTAGTTGTGTTTTGGGAGACTGCAGTATGTTAGTTGTGTTTTGGTAGACTGCAGTATGTTAGTTGTGTTTTGGGAGACTGCAGTATGTTAGTTGTGTTTTGGGAGACTGCAGTATGTTAGTTGTCGTTTCGGGAGACTGCAGTATGTTAGTTGTGTTTTGGGAGACTGCAGTATGTTAGTTGTGTTTTGGGAGACTGCAGTATGTTAGTTGTGTTTTGGGAGACTGCAGTATGTTAGTTGTGTTTTGGGAGACTGCAGTATGTTAGTTGTGTTTTGGGAGACTGCAGTATGTTTAGTTGTGTTTTGGGAGACTGCAGTATGTTAGTTGTGTTTTGGGAGACTGCAGTATGTTAGTTGTGTTTTGGGAGACTGCAGTATGTTAGTTGTGTTTTGGAGACTGCAGTATGTTAGTTGTGTTTTGGACTGCAGTATGTTAGTTGTGTTTGGAGCTGCAGTATGTTAGTTGTGTTTTGGGAGACTGCAGTATGTTAGTTGTGTTTTGGGAGACTGCAGTATGTTAGTTGTGTTTTGGGAGACTGCAGTATGTTAGTTGTGTTTTGGGAGACTGCAGTATGTTAGTTGTGTTTTAAGAGACTGCAGTATGTTAGTTGTGTTTTGGGAGACTGCAGTATGTTAGTTGTGTTTTGGTAGACTGCAGTGTGTTTGAGTTTGTGACGGTAAGTATAGTGGCCTTTTTATAGTGCTACCTCAATGAGACATGCTGGCAGGGACACTAAACAACCACATCCTACCCGGGCACCCTATACTGACACCAGACAAACCAGTCGTCTTTTATGCTGACTGCTGAACAGGAGGAGAAACTACCATAGCACATCACGGTAAGCGTTCGGTAACATCTCAATCAATGATACGGTATGATTCAGCGAGACAGCACTACAAAATAGGCAAGTTTTCGATAATGAAAATAGACACAATCCGAACGTACCGCAGCCTTCCCAAATATACAGAGATTACATACATGGGAGGCCGTCTTTCAATGATCCTAGCTGTTAACCGTAAACAACCAACTAACATCGCAATACGCTATTGAAAAAACTATGGTAAAGATATTATAATATTATCATTAATGTCGCCCATTGTTATTCCACGGAGACATACTGTGACAGATACTATATATTATCTAACGTATAGTCAGGATCTATATTGTGAGGTATATGTGTGTACATGTGATCAATTTTATCTCCAATTTAGAGTAAATAATTACAAATTATAAGTCCAAACTGCGTGCCTCTCTCGCCTGGATATACTGTCCCACTTCCGGTTGCATAGCGGCAGAGTAAAGTGTCGTTACATAGCGAGTCGTGCCGGGGCGGGGCGACCACCGTTCAACGTCTAATACTAAAATTGTATCAATTACAGAGTGATAACAACATTTTTGTATATTTAAACTGCGAGTTAGTGCCGTCAAGTCGTATTCATCTTAGATAATATGCCATGTCGCACAATTTCAAGGGGCGGCTTTTGACGAGCTACCATTTAGGGGTTAGTAGGGACATTCTGGCCCAGTTTGTACATGGTCTTCCTGCGGGGTCAGACGGGGGCTACTTCGTTGTCTGGGACCTGTGAAAAGATACACGTAACAGACGTAAAGTTGTATGTACAGGGGCTGTAAATCCTGTGTATGTACACCCACGTATATACTGCTGATTTACAAACCTACACCAGATCTCAAACGGTTTCTTCATTATAAATGTAATTTATATTGATAAACTTGTATAAAAACCTTCACCATGCACCGAGATCGTGTACTGCGGTTTAGGTTTTGCTGACGACGTCACTTGTGATTTGTTTAAGCAAAGGACAGCTTTATACTAGAGAATATTTAATAGGCGAGAAGTCCTGATTCAATGACAATCACATACGTATCAATTGATTATCATATTATACAATATCATATATTTTCAAAGCTTTAAAAACAGGGAAAACATTTATTGGTCTTTTTGCACAAGTCCCATTTGCGATGTGCATTTCAAACACACAAGCTTGGTTTTTGCCTCTCTAAGCGTCGCTCCATTCTGGGACCAAACCTATGAATGTTTAGCTGTAACTATATACCTGAATGTACAAATCACTATGCTTATGTTACCACAAACAGGTGCGCGGGATCGAATCACGTGTAATTCTGCTTTCTTAAAGGTCATGGTTTTGTATATAAGAAAATAATTATAGTTTTAAAAAGTCCCCTGTCAATTAAAAATGCTTACCCAATTTTGTAAAACACAAATGAGAAATTCTCCGACGGTTTTAAGATGTTTCAATATTGAGTAAAACGTTCAGTAGAAATTGAATTGTTCATTTGGTGGAAGGAACAAAGGTCTCAAAGTTCAAAGGTCATGGTATACATGACTCCATGAAACGCATTTTATTGAAATATAATCATATGTGAATGATATATTTTGATAAGTGAAAACTACAAGAACCACTTAAATATCAATTACAGTTATATCTACGTATTCTGGCTGTGTAGGAAAATAGACCTTTCCCCTCAGCGTGCGACACAGCTCGAGCATGGCGGATGTCTCGCTCCATTTCACCTTCTCAACCATATCAGGTTGATTTGTTCCGATATGAAGGTGAACACTATATCGTAGCGCTAATCAAACTCCCCGACCGCCCCCTGTCTCCTGAACCCTACAGCACGCTAACATATATACCTACATATCACCAATACACACATGTAGGTAAATGGTATGGTACGGTGTGCTTCTTTACTCTACAAAAAATAAATCAGTAGGTATGTTATGAAGGGAATTAGAAGCAGCAGATACAGCTGTTCTTACTACCTTAACTGTTTGGTCGAAGACGCGAACTTGAATACGACGACTTACATTGGAATCGAACTGAGCTACAAAGCCGAATGCTACGTATCATTTCATCCCAAAGTTGTTTGAAGACAAATCGTGTAATTTTGTAAATCTGTCTGGTTGCAATGACACAGGCTAGATTTCAAACCTGTTTTTTTCACGAGCAAATCATACTTTTTGTCCCCAAAATTGTTTGGGATGAATTAACGCAGGTGTTTTCTTCTGTTCCTAAACAACACTCGTGGTCACTGTAAGTATGACGGTGCTCATCGGTCAGAAAACCGACACTTGTTTGAATACTTATCTATTAACAGTGAGGTTTATAGCACCTCCTTGATTGTCCTCTCCTTTTCAAACACCTTACTTCCCACTACAAGAACCTCTTCTTGGTTCGCCCGCTTAGGGCTGACGTGAGTCTCTGTCCCTGGGCCGAGACGTGTTCTTTCTTTTTTACTGTCATACTTTCAGGACTGGATTGGGCATATTCGCCAGTATGGAATGACAATAACGTAAGCAAGAGTTCTAATATATTAGCCACCAAACCCTAAATTCACAGAAATTTTACAACTTAATTCTAGTTCTATACTAGATTATCTCCCCTGTTTGAAAATAGAATCAGACCTGTCGCAGAGACAAAAGCTATTAGGAAGAAGAAAAGATAAGATCCTAAATTTAGTCGCCTTTTACGATCATGCAATAGGGGCAGCAGGTACAATTCTAACGCCCTACCTGCAGGGCAGCTGTCGCAGAGACAAAAGCTGTAAGATTTTTGTGATTATTGTAATATTCGAGAATCTAGGTCTACAGTTCCAAGGAGACAACCAAATGCTGCAAGCACCTATTTAGCCAGCGATGACTATACTTATGACGCTGTATTGGAGAAACTACTATGGAACGAGTTCCAGTATCACATGGAGACACAACACTAATACACCGCAGTCTCTCAAACATACGGAAACGGCTTGACATCAAAGTACGACACTGGAATGAGATTAGGTTTTAGCTTTACGTCCCAATTACAGTTAAGGAAATTTTAAAAGACAGTCTCACCTGCTCCTAAAATCAGTCAATGCTGATTCAAGGTGATTTCATCGGATCGCTCATGAAACTGGTAATGAACATAGTTATATAGTAGTCATCGTATGTGAAGCAATTTGTTTGTTTGTTTGATTGATTAAATTAACGTTCTATTAACAGCCAGGGTCATGTCAGGACGGCCTCCCATGTATGCAGTGTGTTGCGTGTATGCAGTGCGGGTTTGTGTTATGGGAGACTGCGGCATGTTCATGTTGTGTCTTCTTGTACAGTGGAACTGTTGCCCTTTTTATAGTGCTATATCACAAGACACCAAGCAACACACCCGACCCGGTCACATTATACTGACAGCGGGCGAACCAGTCTTAAAGACGACTTTGGTGTGTCTCGACCAGAGGACAGAACCCAGAGCCTTCCTCACCGTGAAAACTATTTTCATATACTTCCAGACACTGGTCACCCTTTATCATTCTATCATTGATAATCGCTTAAAGTGAGTAAAACAACCTCACAGTGATAGATTTTCAGTGAAACACAGAATTTGAGGCGGTATCAAACCAGATGTAATAAAGGAAAACAAAAGAAACAGATCATATCCATAATAGCTAGAGACGTTTTACTCTACCAAGTAATACGTGTATTAGGTATATATATACCTTAATACAACTGATGGCGTTATTTCTCCGCCGATGGCGCGTTAGGATTCTTTCGCACTTGCTTCAATATCAAAATGATGTTCCCTTGATGAAATTATCTGAAAACCCCTGAACCTTGAGTGGTTATTTGTGACCGTTATTGTTGATAGAACGTGAAATAAAATATGTCATTTGTTACCGTAATGACACACATCCGGATCGCTGTCGTTATAATTTAATGCAATCACGTTAATTTCGGTATTACAATTTAGGTGCATTCAAAATGGATATGTTGCGGGATCGGCAAAATGACCGTACAATTTTCTGTCAATTTGATCCGTCCGTCCCTGGTCAATATGACGCCAGTGTCCGTTGATCTGGCCAGCACATTAACGGTTGACTTTCTGTATTACTTTCAGGATACATGGAAACGGAAAAGGTATCATTTGAAGTAATCAGAGTGGGTACAAAGTGGCAGAGGAAGTTTAGTAAACAGAACAGCGACACAAAAACTATCTTTCCTAATGGCGATTGGGCATCAAATATTCCGTGGAGCTGAGACCAAATACAATTTGTGTGATTTGTCATTGTAGTTGTTCATATATAGAGAATACATGGTTAGTATCTATCTTACAATACAAGGTTTATTTTGGTGCAATATTTATTCTCCGTTTTCTGTATCAAGCACCACAATAAACCTTGTATTGTAAGAAACTAAGTGTGTATTCTCTTTTTATGTTTATCCTGCAACTACTGGCATAAAACGGCATCCAAAACAAAAGTACATTGTTGGTTATTTACTTGGTTTGGCTGAGTAAAAGATTCATTCACTTAACTTGAATGCGAGTGCATTCTTTTTTACTGTCGTGGGAAATCAGTAATCTTTTTCTTGTCATTCAGATTGTAATATCACTGAAAGCATGGAGAAATACTAAAAAAAGTTATTCCTCAACAATGAATAATATACAACCTATATCTTGACAATGAGCCAAGAAAAAGACAACATCGCAATACGCAGGTTTCGAAATCGTAAAAATATTGTCATTCCCATGAGTGTGTTACTGTTTGGTGGGATTGAATAATATTGACCCGTATTGACGGATAAACCCTGGGTTTATCCGCCAGTATTGTCGGTCAGTATGTGCGACAGTTGCAGCATAAAGTGCAATATGTATATGACGTAGAGTAGGGATATCGTAGGGCTGATAATAGTCCATAGTCTTCACTTATCTACAGTTTGGGGTGTTTCTCTTCCATAAAACATGGCACTCTGATGTGTATACCAGATCTTGACGCGTGTGTAATAAATCTACATCTTCAGGTAGGGCACACCTATTTTCATGCAACTTCATACCAATATTCTTACCAGATCAATCTATGAATTAACCATTAATATGGAGGAGCAAATGTTCACTACGGGTGTTAATTGTTTGTTTCAAGTAAACTCAAGTTCATGTCGAAATAAAGCATTCACCTTATTATAACAATTTAGTTTAACAATTAACAAAATTAAGAGCATTACCATGGAAACGTATAATTGTTATCAATTTTAGTATACAGTATTGCGATATGAAAAGAAGCAATATAACATGGTTATTCCTTTTAAAGAAGCAACGACGTACTTGGACAATATCCCAAGTAACACGCTGGAGACAACAAAAGATAATATAATTATAAAGTCATGGTTTATCGAATGTAACATAGGACTTGTGGTGACGTACTAAAACTTTATTAACAAAAACTGAATTAAAACGTGATTATCGCACTGTATTCTCACAGTATATTGGGAGTATATATTGTGTTCTTTCATCCCTGCTTAACCCCAATTATAAAGGAAGTGAAACGACTGGTTTGCTCGTTGTCAGCACAGTGTGATCAGGTGGGTGGGGTTGTGCTTGCTCGATGTCATCTGCAGTATGTTTCAGCGAAACAGTACTATAAAAGAACAGTATTTCCGTTATAACAAGGAGAAACAACATGAACATACCGCACCCTGCGAAAACATACAGACATTCACACACCACAACACATTGTACACATGGCAGCATATTGTAAGCATTGTCCTGAGATTATCCTGGTTGTTGACGTTACACCTAATAAAACAAGCCATACATTTTACGATTAATGCAATCGGGGTGCAAGACGAAAGATGAAAGGGAAACGTTGTATCAGAATAGAAATAGTATACGTATAAACTATTGATACATACACACATATCTCTATGTAACGTGCCTGTTTACGTGATGACAATAGGTAAAGGTGTGTAACTGTCGTTACCAGGTAAAACTACATTGAGACACCATAAACCGTCTCCGAGGAAATTCATTACTGCTTATTTACATTAGAATCTATTTTAACGTCCCGAAGAGATATTTTATGTATTAAACGCATACAGACATCGGATATAACATTCGTCACTGCTCCAACGCAGCACTATAAATCTACAACAATTGTACACTTGACAAAAAACATGCACAGAATGCGCAGTTTTTACTGCAGAATAAAGATCGTCCAGACGTTTTATCTTAATTTTGTGAATTATGAGACCACGTAAGACTCCACGATCACACCATTCCCCTGCTGACAGCATTGTGACGGCCACTGTAAATTACGATTTCGGTAGGCAACAGTGTGACATTCTAAAACAAACGAGGTCATTGGAGCGGAAGGATATTGTTTATGGTTATTTGATACGAACTACTTAGAAAATGACACTTCATTTATGGAAATTTACAGATTGCGCCCATTTAAATAGTCCAAACACTTGTAGGTTTGTCTGAGCACTTTCCGTGGACCTGTTATAATTGGGGATGTTTTCAGGTTAGTTTACAAATAGTCGTACGAGTAGATCCGACTTGTATCAACACTTCAGCTTTCTGCTTCATTAAAACGTATTGTGTGCCTCACGAATCCCAATGACTGTGGAATTAATAGGTACTTAACTCTCGCGAGAAGTGGCCCGCCACAGACGTGTGTATATAGGTAGGATGTGATGAGTTGGTGGTCCCGAAGACTTGACACATTCAGACACGAGGACAAAACCATATCTACACTACATAATGATTCTTTATCGATTGTTTGATGTCAGGAAGTGATTACATTCAAACATGTTGTACCATGTGACAGACCACACATTAGAACAACAAAAAATTATAAGTTAACGATTTGACAGCCAGAATTCTCAGGGTAAAGCGGAAAAAATAACGGCTGTCGCTTCCGTCACTCAACAACACCGATTGGGCTTATATGATAATTGGGATAAATATAGAGCTGAAGTAGTTATATAGGATTACATGATATATACATCCTCAAAAACAATGTTACCACTTAGGTACTAATGCTTAATTTTGACATCAAAATAATATTGCAACATAATATTATTGCGTAAAAGAACCACTCCTATTAATGCTATAATAGGTTTCTTTAATTTTTGGGTTTGTTTGTTTAAATTAACGATCAATGAACAGCCAGTGTCATGTAAGGTCGGCCTCTCGTGTATGTTGTATGTTTTGGGAGACTGTGGTATGTCGTGTTACATCGCCTTGTGAAAAGCTATAATAAGGTCTCAAAACGATTTGTCCACCCTCGAGTCACCATGTAATCGTCGGGTGATATACATGTAACGATTTTCGGGTTGTCAAATCGCCATGTCATCCCGTCATGGGGTCATCAATCATATAATGGCAACTACTGCTGGTGTTTTAAAGGATTCCCACTAAAATACTCTGTCCACTCTATCAGTTTTCCTTTTAACTTGATAACCAGTTTACAAGATGATTTTTACTATAAATAAGATTTACGTTACAAGCAATGTTACAGCTGAATATAATGAAACGTACACAATATCACCAAGTAACGTTGTGGATAAATCAATTTATCCCGCATCAGACAAAAATCCTGTATCCCAATTTGTTGATATGTGTCACGTGTTATCCATGACATACTCGTATAAGGTAAGTAGAATATTATCATGTTTGGACGATAGAGTTATCGTTCTTTGTCATCAATAATAAGATAATGACAAAGGAAAGTTGATGACACTACAGTACTGTATATGTATATCAAAAACAAGAATTGTTTCTATTATCATTTTCTAGAATTTGACAATAGCAAGGTATCTGAGTCATTCAATGAGTTCTTTTTGTTGATAATTTTTAAGTTATTTTCATTATTATATCTCTTTAATTTTCAAAAGTGCCTTCGAACGTGATAAATTCATTATATAATTTGCTAGTAACCCAATACATGTACAGAAAAAAATATTGGGTCAATCAGGTTCGGCTTCGCCTCGCCCGCTGCTAATTTCTTTTAGACCCAATATTTTTTCCCGTATTAGGCCACTTACAAACTGTAACAAATAGTATTATTTTTTTTACTTAATATAAACATAATATTAAATAAATACCAATCATTTTGGTGTTTTATTTGTTCGTTTCCGGGCTGAAAACAGTACGTCAGATGTAGAGTGTTAACTTTTGGTAGAATGTCGGACGCCACAACCACCAGGTCACCGGACAAAACAAGAATGTCGGACGCCACAACGACCAGGTCACCGGACAAAACAAAATCGTCACAGTCCTTTGATTTCTGTATTACATTACTATTTTTTGGTTTGTTGACAGATCCCCATGGAGACTGTTGACATAGCCATGGAAACAATCCCTACTCCTGTGTTGGCCAGTTTTGTTTTGTTTGGTACGTTAGATTCGTCGTGGAGATTAGTGGAGAGTGGAACAAAGACCATGTCTATACCATCAGATTCAATGAGATGAATTCAATGTGTAGTGTTTATATAAGTAAAATAGACTTGACCAGGAAGATGAACTACTCTAAAGCAATTACATCACGGTAGAGCATGTCACATAGTCCTCAGTCTCTCATCCTGATAGCCGTATAAAACGCAATAGTCCGCGACAGCTTAGACTGGCCACCACTGAGTCTCAAGTATATTGAAAAAAATACTTAATCTGGCTTGACAATTTTTGTCTCTTCTACATGTCTCATTCTAAGTTTCAAACTAGGGGAGATATTCTAGTAAAGAAGTTTGCTGAGAAAGTCTTATCAACAACTTAGGGTCTGGTTGCCAGTCTTAGTATTATTCGTCTACATTGTACAATGAAATATATACATCGAAAGGGTCATTAAAGTAATTATAGGACTGCGTTACACTAGCGTCGGAGAAAACATAGTACAATACTACTGTTATAAAGAAAATCAAAATAACAACATCTAAATTGGTTTATTTTGATAAGGCTTATCGCTCTGGAACTTGCCGCAAAGGACACATCTCCCGTTCGCGGGCGGCTTTGGGAGACGGTGGTTCGTTCGTGTTGTTTTCCACTGTTACATGGAGGCACAACATGTATATGCCGCAGCCTTCCAAAACGGTAAGGTAGTATTCTTCTGAGGTTTCAGTCCCGTTTAAGTCTCGTTTCGACAAAGATCAACGAAGTTTTGAGATTTACAAATACCATTTATCAATATCTGTAGCAAGTTGCCAGTTGCAAATTTTGTAAAAAAAAATTACATTTCTATTTTTAGTAGATTTTTTATACGGGGATTTTTCGACAAAGATCAACGAAGTTTTGAGATTTACAAATACCATTTATCAATATCTGTAGCAAGTTGCCAGTTGCAAATTTTGTAAAAAAATTACATTTCTATTTTTAGTAGATTTTTTATACGGGGATTTTAAGAAAGGTTCCATTTGGCGGTCATTTTGAAATTGTGTCTTTTTTCGCTTTGAGTAGAGCCACAGTTTTACCATTTTTTACTGAAATTGTTTTTATTTAAATCATCACTGCGCCAGCATTTTTAGCTGTATCAAGCTAATTTTTGCTGTAAATCCTTACTAGGTTCGTGGTAATTAAAATATTGAGCATTAATGTGTGAAATGATACACTTTTGTTACTTTTTTTTTACATTTTATGGTAATTTGAGCACTTTATTTTTTCTCTCTAAAATACTGAAAAATAACAAATATTGAAATTGGATAAAAAAGTAAGCACACGGACCCCCAATTTTCTGCATGATTTAAAAAGAACAACCCTTTTCCTACTGATATGCAAAATATTAACAAAAGTTTAATACCAAAACTTTTTCTATAAAGGGATTAATTTGGCAAAAATGGCTGAAAATGGTGCAGTTTGTAGCTCAAAATTAAGGGGTAGGGGTAGCATATGCTGTTTTTCTGAGAAAAAATATTAGTCTTATAAATCAAAACTGACGACTGTAAAATAAATTCTGCAAATATCCATACATATCAAACATCTCATTAGGAAATTATGGCTTTAATCTCTTGTGTATATGGTCAAAAGGGCAAAATTCCCATAAAATCCAATATTTTGTCAACTAGATATCTTTGAGTGACAATAGCTCAAAAACGTGCACACGGACATATGTTTTTCTTCCATTTTCTTTTATGGTATGAACTCCTATTTCCAAAAATCTATATGAGAAAAACAAATTTAATGTAAGAAAGTTTTGACTTCTCAGATGAGCTCATCCTTAAACAAAATCAATAAAACAACCAACAGTCGTGTTGTCATTGTGAAACTGATGTCAATTTTATAGTGATGTCTCACTGACGTCAAAAGAGCCAAACATCTAACTGCATTCTCCCATAACAGGTACCACGCACTTCATACACGAAATACATTACATGGGAGGCCGTCCTTACAGGACCCTGGCTGTTGATAGGACATTAAAACAATAAACCAAACCTCTCGGTCACACCCTGACAAAGATAAAAACATTTGTAACAGCATCATTCTGCTGTAAATCCAGTGGCAACATTTTATAGACTATGGCGTGTCGGCAAGGAGACTAATCACATGGGCGAACGATCGTTCGAAAGAAAGCATTCGGCGGAAACAAGAAAAGATATATAGGATATGAAATTAATGTTAATTCATGAGACTTTATGAAACGAGTCTTATTTTTATGAACATTGCTGAGCAAAAGTTTAAACTCCGAGATCAGTCTTGAATTAAAGATATTTTCATCACATTATTACAAAAAAACTACATTTGAAGAATTTCAACGTCAAAGTGTGCTGCAAAATTCTAGCGGAGGCGGCCATTTTGCTCCGACGTCATCGAATCCTGACGTAACCTCTTGACGTCACTTAACTGTTTCTCTGGTGATGTCACAATGCATTTTTTTCCCACAGTCAATAACGAATTTCTCCAGGTTATAATTCACTAGTGATACACTTTATATCCAAAAATATTACCCGGACTAAGTGGCTGGATATCAGACGGACTCTGTGATAGACGATCATCTTTTATGACCAGATACAATCCTAACGCCATACCTGCAAGGAATTGTTTAATAACACGATTCAAAATTAATCAGTGAAAACCTGTGATCGGTAAACTGAATGTCACAGGCGATGATATTTAAAAGAGAGAAGGCATCTGTCACAACTGGTGTTTATATCATAGTTATAAAGCCATTTACCTATTGACTTTTTATCCATAAAAATCCATTTGATGCTTTATTCTATCACATTACGGATTTTAAGTAGCCGTGTTTAATGTTCCGTCAAAGTCCCCACTGGGTCAAGTGTAGTATACCTGTCAGGTAGTCTGGAAATATTTAAGTTTTTACTTGAATGAGATCAATGATTGGAGTAATTAGGAATGATTGATTACGTCGGACAGGTAAGTAAATACAGGTAACTGAGCAGGTAGATCCTAACATGGTAGTTTATCTTTCGTGAACCAGGTACAGTGTGCAGGATAAAGCCAGAATTCGTGATGTATCCTACCAGAACAGTAAAGTAAATAACAGTGAAGCCGACTATGAATAGTTAATCAATATTTTGAGTTTAAAATTGGAAGAGGAATGAAGAATAATAAGAAGAACGGCGGCAACAGCAAAACCAGCAACAGGAAAAAAGGAATATCGCAAATCAAAATAAGATAAAAAAGAAGAAGGACCAATCTGATTAAAATGCATATCTATAATCTCAAAGCTGTTTCCCATGGACTATGGAACTGGACAGGAATACGAATTGAGATAATAATCAGATTAAAGAAAGGGGAAAACAGTAAAAGGAGCATCAAGAATAATACCAGGAATATGAAAAATTTGATCAAGAATAGAAAGAACACATGAATACCAAGAAGATAATGAACAAGTAAAACACCATAATAACACCAACCACTAAAAACTGAATGAACGAATTACGATTATGCGGACGGAAAGATAGTAACTGTACCAAAACAAGACAGGAGAATGGCTCATGGGTCATCGTGTACGCTAGTAAGTGATCCTTGACAACCATTCGAGCTCAAAAAGTCAAAATAAAAGACTCTTCACAATCCCTACTATATATCCAGGTCATGTACCGGAAGTCGAATCGCAAAATGCTTAAGTTTCTTTGTCAAAAGACTTAAGAGTTCGTTAAGTATATTGTTTTTTTATTATCGAGGACACCGATACTACTAGATAGCTACTGTTGGTGACAACAGCGATTTACATATTCATCATTTGAACAAAAAGACAGATTAAATATCACTCAGAAGTTTTTATTCATTTCACTACAGTACCATAGATGGAAATTCAAAAATATGTCTCCGTTTTTGATGTAATTTCTTTGTTTTTGTTTTATTTATCAAAGCTTAGCATTACTTCGAGTTGTTGGTATATCCGGAAAGGAACACGTTTCAATTAAAAAAAACTCGAAAAGTGATGACAGGTTTCATGTCGTGGCTCAGCTACTGTAAACCCGGGATGTATTGGTGTAAGGATACAACTTTGTTATCATATATTCCAATCAAATGAAGTGCTGTCACTCAAAATTAAAACTGTTTCTTTTTTCAATCTGACTTGCAATGTTTAGAATTTCTCCGATCCAATCAATATTTTGAGTGTCTGCATTTTTTTTCTTTTTGCAATTCCATATTTTCATTAGTCAAACGTCGTGTAAATAATGGAGATGAAACTGACATGTCTAGGCCAGCTGTTCCATCTATATGCCATTACCCCCATGACATGTAACACGTGAGTCTATGCTGTTCTTTCACACTGTCGACAAAAACACGACATTTCACATCTTGTATAGACAAAACGTCACTGTCAGAGTACCGATCAGCCACGCTCTAGCTCGAGAACTGTTTTGTGTCGGTAGCTTTCCATAGCATACGTCTTGTGGTTATGAACAGACCAATGAAGATTTGAATATGATAAAAATTATATTCGATGCCGAGAACAGCCGCAATATTATTCACTTTTTAAAAATTTCATCGGGTTTTGGAAAAAATTGTTTGCAAACTGTGTGAATCGGTCAATCAGATTTTTCACAATTTCACAACCACTATGCTACAGTTGCCTCAGGTCTCGAGTTGAGCGTAAGCCTTTGTGATGCTCCTGGTTCTGCCAATCAATTGGCCAAGACAGGTAGTTTTTGCCCCAGCGTATTGTTTAATTTTCTCGTTGTCAGGAGGTAAGCTTTGCTCCAAAATTAAGATACATTTTCTCGTTGTTAGTAATATGTCAGCCTCTCAGAATCACATCACATACTGTGTAACATGAAATATTTGTGTTTACTTTCTATGCTGGTTTGGGGTTTTGATATAAATCCATGGATAGAAATATTCGTGAGAAACCGATGGAGCAATAGTGACAATAACATGAAATCAAAATGCGATGTCTTTTTATGTTCGTGGTTACACTATAACGACCGTGTCTACACAATAACTGTTTTCATGTATTACAGGGGAGACCACCTTTGCTGTTAATACTGTAAACAATGATATTGTCGCGAGTTCTTAATTTCGCGATCTGAATACATAAAACTTCCACGGTGTTGTTATTTTCACGATATATATAATTTTATACTTTAAACAACAAAATTCATACAACATTTTATACCTGGTATTATACAACATTATAATCTTATACAACATTACCTGGTATTATACATCATTATATACCTTGTATTATTCAACATTATATACCTTGTATTATTCAACATTATATACCTTGTATTATTCAACATTATATACCTTGTATTATTCAACATTATATACCTGATATTATACAACAAATTTTCGTGATCAAAAGGCCTTCGCGTAATTTATGAAAATTTCCCCTCGCGTAAATTTCCACGTTTGAAGAAGGACATGAAGCGCTAACGACCTAGTAACATTTAATACTAAGTTTAGTTCTAGTGCTACCCATGTCTTTACTAGGTCACACACACACCAATAGTACTAAGTTAGTTCTAGTGTACCCATGTCTTTACTGGTCACCACACACCATAGTACTAAGTTTAGTTCTAGTGCTACCCATGTCTTTACTAGGTCACCACACACCATATATAAGTTTACTAATGTCTTTACTAGGTTCTAGTTTGCTACCCATGTCTTTACTGGGTCACCACACACCAATAGTACAAGTTTAGTTCTAGTGCTACCCATGTCTTTACTGGGTCACCACACACCAATAGTACTAAGTTTAGTTCTAGTGCTACCCATGTCTTTACTAGGTCACCACACACCAATAGTACGAAGTTTAGTTCTAGTGTACCCATGTCTTTACTAGGTCACCACACACCAATAGTACGAAGTTTAGTTCTAGTGTACCATGTCTTTACTGGTCACCACACACATTTTTCTAGGCCTGTCTCAGTCACCACACACCAATAGTACGAAGTTTAGTTCTAGTGCTACCCATGTCTTTACTAGGTCACCACACACCAATAGTACGAAGTTTAGTTCTAGTGCTACCCATGTCTTTACTAGGTCACCACACACCAATAGTACGAAGTTTAGTTCTAGTGCTACCCATGTCTTTACTAGGTCACCACACACCAATAGTACGAAGTTTAGTTCTAGTGCTACCCATGTCTTTACTAGGTCACCACACACCAATAGTACTAAGTTTAGTTCTAGTGCTACCCATGTCTTTACTAGGTCACCACACACCAATAGTACGAAGTTTAGTTCTAGTGCTACCCATGTCTTTACTAGGTCACCCACACACCAATAGTACGAAGTTTAGTTCTAGTGCTACCCATGTCTTTACCGGGTCACCACACACCAATAGTACGAAGTTTAGTTCTAGTGCTACCCATGTCTTTACTAGGTCACCACACACCAATAGTACGAAGTTTAGTTCTAGTGCTACCCATGTCTTTACTAGGTCACCACACACCAATAGTACGAAGTTTAGTTCTAGTGCTACCCATGTCTTTACTAGGTCACCACACACCAATAGTACGAAGTTTAGTTCTAGTGCTACCCATGTCTTTACTAGGTCACACACACACACCAATAGTACTAAGTTTAGTTCTAGTGCTACCCATGTCTTTACTAGGTCACCACACACCAATAGTACGAAGTTTAGTTTTAGTGCTACCCATGTCTTTACCGGATCACCACACACCAATAGTACGAAGTTTAGTTCTAGTGCTACCCATGTCTTTACTAGGCGGAATATTTTATAGAAATAGACTTATCAGCCCGGAGTAATACTGGCATATATTGGCCCCAACTCCCAGCATTATTGTTGTTTTTTCTGGGACTCTGATAAACTGTTCGTCAGAGATATGTGGCTTCATCATTCCATGAGGATGTCATAATTTTCCGAAATTCCACCGCGCCTAGTCACTTGTAGCAAATACCTGCTGGGGTAGAATGCGATTTAGTCTGTTTTATAGCGAGCAGTGCGGAAAGGTCATTGTGTCTATACTTCATACTGCATGAGGGTAGCACGCTGAGAAGATACATTATAATTTAGATAAGGCATGAGGCTTAAACAGCGAATAGCGCAACATCAAATGAGTTTAAATAAAAGTCAATATTATAGGATTATATTTGAAGTTGGGAGTTTTATTTTTGCAGAAGAATGCATAGTTACAGTACTATAAAATGTTATTCGGCATGTAGGGCTTCAGAATTGTGATTGCTGTCTTCATTACATGGTCGTAAAAGGCGACTAAATTAGGGATAGTATATCTATTTCTTGGTTATTGCCTCTTTTAAGCATTGAGTTTAGCGTTTCGCCCATTTGGGGACCAATTTGAAAATGGGTTCTTTTTTGGTAGACATTATTTTCCTCAATTGTATTTACTTAAATCATCACTGCAACTACAATTTTAGCTGTATCGAGCTAATGTTTTCTGTGAAACTTTACTAGGACCAATGCAATTGACATATTAAGCATTAGTGTGGGAAATTATACATGTTTTCATTTTTTTTTTCATTTTTGGGTAATTTGAGCACTTTCATTTATTACTCGTAAATAGAAAAATTCAAATTCATTTATCGAATTTGATTTATGATTTATACAATCACAACTAAGATGGAGTCGGGCGCAACAGAAGAGGAAGCGCTTCTGTTCAAATCTAGGTTAAATCTCTGTGAACTTTTATATGGAATTACGAAGAAAATTTGGTATAGAATTTTGTAATATTAGAAGGCATTCTTATGGCACTTATCGTAAACAGAACAATTTTTACTGTGCATGCTTGATTTCCCAACATCATAAATATCACCCTTTTCCCTTTATGTAATGGATTAAAACATAGTAATGTACGAGCATTGTTGTTACAGTCACTTACTAAGATACCTGGCCGCAATCAAGATGTGCTATTAATAAACTTCGTCCGATGGAAATACTGATGGACCTACAGGTGTATTGTACACGGCACGTGCATCCATCCTAACTATCTGTTTATTGACATAGGGTGATAATGATCTCACCTGAATGGTCAGCGAAACCTTGGTCAGGATCCAGTCTGGCTTACTGGTCAGTAGAACATTGGCAACGAATGGTCAGCGAAACCTTGGTCAGGATCCAGTCTGCTGGTCAGTAGAACATTGACCATTAAGTATATCATTATCGCCGTCTTTATATCTGTTTGTTGTGC
The DNA here is from genome assembly GCF_041381155.1 of Argopecten irradians. Taxonomy (NCBI): domain Eukaryota; kingdom Metazoa; phylum Mollusca; class Bivalvia; order Pectinida; family Pectinidae; genus Argopecten; species Argopecten irradians. The sequence continues at coordinate 29,933,297 of NC_091149.1, forward strand.
TACTTACACTTGAAACAACACGCCTCCATTTCTGATCTCCCCACACACCTGAGGCACGTGTTGTATCTATCCAATACAGAATCCGGGGAACAGATTCGACGTTACAAACAGAACGACTGGTTATTTCAGTGAATCCAGGGAACAGATTCGACGTTACAAACAGAACGACTAGTTATTTCGGTGAATTTAGGGAACAGATTCGACGTTACAAACAGAAAGACTGGTTATTTCGGCGAATCCAGGGAACAAATTCGACGTTACAAACAGTACGACTGGTTATTTCGGCGAATCCAGGGAACAGATTCGACGTTACAAACAGTACGACTGGTTATTTCGGCGAATCCAGGGAACAGATTCGACGTTACAAACAGTACGACTGGTTATTTCGGAAAAAAAATGCGTGGATAAATGAAGATTTTACGTATTTAAAAGGTTTTATTTATATACAGACACAGTGTTACGACTCTGATACCCATATCGCGTAATTACGGGTTTTTTTCTAATTTTTGTTTTAAGAGAAAACTGCTGATGTTTTTTTATCTCTTTCAAAATAATTGGATAGACCGTAACTTCTTAGTCTATATTTGCTTCTTTACACAGAAATCAGTATCCATGCAATACTGCGGATATCTAATTCGCTGCTATAAATACCATTGTGTCATTTTCCTCGAAGTCAGTGCCATATAATCAAGTCAATAACTTGCCTAGTAGAGGTTTTTTTCTCATACCTCATGAGAGATGAGTGTGTACCGCTGGTTTGTACTATACAATACACTCATGTCGGCTTATGTAAGTTTTCAACTAATACAAGGAGATACCACACCAATATACTGCAGCCTCCCAAAACATACAGACATTCGCACAGAAACACCAATATACTGCAGCCTCTCAAAACATAATACTGACATTCGCACAGCAACACCATTACCGCAGCCTCCCAAAACATACTGACATTCGCATAGCAACACCAATATACTGCAGCCTCCCAAAACATACAGACATTCACACAGCAACACCAATATACTGCATCCTCCCAAAACATACAGACATTCACACAGCAACACCAATATACTGCAGCCTCTCAAAACATACAGACATTCGCACAGCAACACCAATATACTGCGGCCTCTCAAAACATACAGATTCACACAGCAACACCAATATACTGCAGCCTCCCAAAACATACAGACATTCACACAGCAACAGCAATATACTGCAGCCTCCCAAAACATACAGACATTCGCACAGCAACACCAATATACTGCAGCCTCATGAAACATGCAGACATTCGCACAACATCACCAATATACTGCAGCCTCATGAAACATGCAGACATTCGCACTGCAACACCAATATACTGCAGCCTCCCAAAACATACAGACATTCACACACATAACACCAATATACTGTAGCCTCTCAAAACATACAGACATTCGCACAGCAACACCAATATACTGCATCCTCCCAAAACATACAGACATTCGCACAGCAACACCAATATACTGCAGCCTCTCAAAACATACAGACATTCGCACAGCAACACCAATATACTGCAGCCTCTCAAAACATACAGACATTCACACACACACAACACCAATATACTGCAGCCTCTCAAAACATACAGACATTCGCACAGCAACACCAATATACTGCAGCCTCTCAAAACATACAGACATTCGCACAGCAACACCAATATACTGCATCCTCCCAAAACATACAGACATTCGCACACCAACACCAATATACTGCAGACTCTCAAAACATACAGACATTCGCACAGCAACACCAATATACTGCAGCCTCCCAAAACATACAGACATTCACACACATCACACCAATATACTGTTGCCTCTCAAAACATACAAACATTCACACACATAACACCAATATACTGCAGCCTCCAAAAACATACAGACATTCGCACAGCAACACCAATACACTGCAGCCTCCCAAAACATACAGACATTCGCACAGCAACACCAATATACCGCAGCCTCTCAAAACATACAGACATTCACACACATAACACCAATATACTGCAGCGTCAAGAAACATACAGACATTCACACAGCAACACCAATTTACTGTAGCCTCCCAAAACATACAGACATTCGCACAACAACACCAATATACTGCAGCGTCAAGAAACATACAGACATTCGCACAACAACACCAATATACTGTAGCCTCTCAAAACATACAGACATTCGCACAGAAACACCAATATACTGCAGCCTCCCAAAACATACAGACATTCGCACAGCAACACCAATATACTGTAGCCTCCCAAAACATACAGACATTCGCACAACAACACCAATATACTGCAGCGTCAAGAAACATACAGACATTCACACAGCAACACCAATATACTGCAGCGTCAAGAAACATACAGACATTCGCACACATAACACCAATATACTGTAGCCTCCCAAAACATACAGACATTCGCACAGCAACACCAATGTACTGCAGCCTCTCAAAACATACAGACATTCACACACATAACACCAATATACTGTAGCCTCCCAAAACATACAGATATTCGTACAGCAACACCAATACACTGCAGCCTCCCAAAACATACAGATATTCGCACAGCAACACCAATATACTGCAGCCTCTCAAAACATAGACATTCGCACAGCAACACCAATATACTGTAGCCTTCCAAAACATACAGACATTCGCACAGCTACACCAATACACTGCAGCCTTCCAAAACATACAGACATTCGCACAGCATCACCAATATACTGCAGCCTCTCAAAACATACAGACACTCGCACAGCAACACCAATATACTGCAGCCTCTCAAAACATACAGACATTCGCACAGCAACACCAATATACTGCATCCTCTCAAAACATACTGACATTCGCACAACACCACCAATATACTGCAGCCTTCCAAAACATACAGACATTCACACACACAACACCAATATACTGCAGCCTCTCAAAACATACAGACATTCGCACAGCAACGCCAATATACTGCAGCCTCTCAAAACATACAGACATTCACACACACAACACCAATATACTGCAGCCTCTCAAAACATACAGACATTCACACACATAACACCAATATACTGCATCCTCTCAAAACATACTGACATTCGCACAACACCACCAATATACTGCAGCCTTCCAAAACATACAGACATTCACACACACAACACCAATATACTGCAGCCTCTCAAAACATACAGACATTCGCACAGCAACGCCAATATACTGCAGCCTCTCAAAACATACAGACATTCACACACACAACACCAATATACTGCAGCCTCTCAAAACATACAGACATTCACACACATAACACCAATATACTGTAGCCTCCCAAAACATACAGACATTCGCACAACAACACCAATATACTGCATCGTCAAGAAACATACAGACATTCGCACAGCACCACCAATATACTGCAGCCTTCCAAAACATACAGACATTCACACACACAACACCAATATACTGCAGCCTCTCAAAACATACAGACATTCGCACAGCAACGCCAATATACTGCAGCCTCTCAAAACATACCGACATTCACACAGCAACACCAATACACTGCAGCCTCCCAAAACATACAGATATTCGCACAGCATCACCAATATACTGCATCCTCTCAAAACATACTGACATTCGCACAACACCACCAATATACTGCAGCCTTCCAAAACATACAGACATTCACACACACAACACCAATATACTGCAGCCTCTCAAAACATACAGACATTCGCACAGCAACACCAATACACTGCAGCCTTCCAAAACATACAGACATTCGCACAGCATCACCAATATACTGCAGCCTCTCAAAACATACAGACACTCGCACAGCAACACCAATATACTGCAGCCTCTCAAAACATACAGACATTCGCACAGCAACACCAATATACTGCATCCTCTCAAAACATACAGACATTCACACACACAACACCAATATACTGCAGCCTCTCAAAACATACAGACACTCGCACAGCAACGCCAATATACTGCAGCCTCTCAAAACATACAGACATTCACACACACAACACCAATATACTGCAGCCTCTCAAAACATACAGACATTCACACACATAACACCAATATACTGCATCCTCTCAAAACATACTGACATTCGCACAACACCACCAATATACTGCAGCCTTCCAAAACATACAGACATTCACACACACAACACCAATATACTGCAGCCTCTCAAAACATACAGACATTCGCACAGCAACGCCAATATACTGCAGCCTCTCAAAACATACAGACATTCACACACACAACACCAATATACTGCAGCCTCTCAAAACATACAGACATTCACACACATAACACCAATATACTGTAGCCTCCCAAAACATACAGACATTCGCACAACAACACCAATATACTGCATCGTCAAGAAACATACAGACATTCGCACAGCACCACCAATATACTGCAGCCTTCCAAAACATACAGACATTCACACACACAACACCAATATACTGCAGCCTCTCAAAACATACAGACATTCGCACAGCAACGCCAATATACTGCAGCCTCTCAAAACATACCGACATTCACACAGCAACACCAATACACTGCAGCCTCCCAAAACATACAGATATTCGCACAGCATCACCAATATACTGCATCCTCTCAAAACATACTGACATTCGCACAACACCACCAATATACTGCAGCCTTCCAAAACATACAGACATTCACACACACAACACCAATATACTGCAGCCTCTCAAAACATACAGACATTCGCACAGCAACACCAATACACTGCAGCCTTCCAAAACATACAGACATTCGCACAGCATCACCAATATACTGCAGCCTCTCAAAACATACAGACACTCGCACAGCAACACCAATATACTGCAGCCTCTCAAAACATACAGACATTCGCACAGCAACACCAATATACTGCATCCTCTCAAAACATACTGACATTCGCACAACACCACCAATATACTGCAGCCTTCCAAAACATACAGACACTCGCACAGCAACACCAATATACTGCAGCCTCTCAAAACATACAAACATTCGCACAGCAACACCAATACACTGCAGCCTCCCAAAACATACAGATATTCGCACAGCAACACCAATATACTGCAGCCTCTCAAAACATACAGACATTCGCACAGCAACACCAATATACTGCAGCCTCTCAAACCATACAGACATTCACACACATAACACCAATATACTGCAGCCTCACAAACATACAGACATTCGCACAGCAACACTAATATATTACAGCTTCCCAAAACATACAGACATTCACACAATCAAAACCAATATACTGCAGCCTCTCAAAACATACAGACATTCACACACACAACACCAATATACTGCAGCCTCTCAAAACATACAGACATTCGCACAGCAACACCAATATACTGCAGCCTTCCAAAACATACTGACATTCACACACACAAAACCAATATACTGCAGCCTCATAAAACATACAAACATTCACACACACTAAACCAATATACTGCAGTCTCCCAAAACATACAAACATTTACACACACAAAACCAATATACTGCAGCCTCCCAAAACATACAGACATTCGCACAGGAACACCAATATACTGTAGCCTCTCAAAACATACAGACATTCACACACATAACACCAATATACTACAGCCTCACAAAACATACAGACATTCGCACAGCAACACTAATATATTACAGCCTCCCAAAACATACAGACATTCACACACATAACACCAATATACTGTAGCCTCCCAAAACATACAGACATTCGCACAGCAACACCAATATACTGCAGCCTTCCAAAACATACTGACATTCACACACACAAAACCAATATACTGCAGCCTCATAAAACATACAAACATTCACACACACTAAACCAATATACTGCAGTCTCCCAAAACATACAAACATTCACACACACAAAACCAATATACTGCAGCCTCCCAAAACATACAGACATTCACACACATAACACCAATATACTGCAGCCTCTCAAAACATACAGACATTCACACACATAACACCAATATACTACAGCCTCACAAAACATACAGACATTCGCACTGCAACACTAATATATTACAGCCTCCCAAAACATACAGACATTCACACACATAACACCAATATACTGTAGCCTCCCAAAACATACAGACATTCGCACAGCAACACCAATATACTGCAGCCTTCCAAAACATACTGACATTCACACACACAAAACCAATATACTGCAGCCTCATAAAACATACAAACATTCACACACACTAAACCAATATACTGCAGTCTCCCAAAACATACAAACATTCACACACACAAAGCCAATATACTGCAGCCTCCCAAAACATACAGACATTCACACACATAACACCAATATACTGTAGCCTCTCAAAACATACAGACATTCGCACAGCAACACAATGCATACATGAGAAGCTGGCCTTAAATGACCTTGTGATTTTTGTATTGAACGATTTGGAGAATATTGCTTGTCGGGCCAAAATAGTAACACTTCCTTGCTATTAAAAATAAAATGAGAAATATTTAGTTATGAGTCAATGTGATATCAAAATGTCCTCACTATTAACAAATAAAATTGTGAAATAAAAGGTATGCCTCAAGGTGATATCAAAATATCCTAGCAAATAAAAATATGATATAAAGGTATGCGTAAAAATGGATCAAAATATCCTCACTATTGGAAATAAAAGTATAAAAAGGTATGCGTCAGGGTGATATCACAATATCCTCACTATTGAAAACAAAAGTATAAAATAAAAGTTATGCATCAGGGTAATATCGAAATACATCTATCCTCACTATCAAAAATATACATTAACTGTATGTAATAAAAGGTACGCTTCAAGGCGATATCAAAATGTCCCCACTGTTGAAAATAAAGTATAAAAAGGTATGCGTCAAGATGACATAACAACTTCCTCCCTATTAAAAATGAAAATATGAAATAAATAGTAACCCCATGAAAATGAAAGTAAACAAATAAAATAAACTCATTTTGGTCTGATAGAAAAAAAAGTTCGTGAATAATAAATTTCGAGTGTATTTTGGTTCTATATATGTAGTTCACATTTCACAGACCGGACAATCTAATCGTTCCATCTTCACATCAATGTTACGATGGTGCATTTACAAAAAACTGATGAAGCACTTTTAAAACTGAAAATTGAATGATTATAAAGTATGTTTCTTTTTACGGACTGAAATTTAATGCTTAGACCAATGAATTAAATCACACCTTTCATGGAGAAATGTTTTTCGTCACTCAATATCATCAGCAATTAGGAAACATGAGAATTATAACGTAATATTTCATAAATTATATAATTTATCAAAATTTTTAATGAGGATTCGTGGCCTCTGATACCTAATACACGATACGTCCATTTCAACCTGACAGGTAAATCTCGTCTCACCTTCCCAAGGAAATGTCAATTAATTATAGATGTTTTTAAACTTCTATCTACATGTCAAATTTCGCGGGGAGGTATAAAAGCGTATAAAAGTGTCATTTTCTGTTGAATATGGAAGAACCTCGGTCAATGCAAAGACTTTATGCATCTGTCTGTATATGTAAACACTATTTATATATCCCTACAAAGAGAAAACAACGGGGCTGTTCATAACCAGACAGGGACGAGCAGTAATGCTTCCTTTCTCACGAAGATCGCACAGTGTCATTTGAGAATTAAATGGATACGATTTTTATGAATCAGTTGGATCATATTTCGTTTGATTGCGATTTTAGATTTAGGGAACGTTACCCACGTGAATAGTAAGTGCGTGTATATGTGGTTTTGGGAGTCTGCGGTATGGTCGTGTATATGTGGTTTTGGGAGTCTGCGGTATGGTCGGGCAGGCTTCCGTGTCGAAACAGGACTTGTTCCTTATACACTTGTTCAAGACAGTTTAACAAGACCCTCACCGGACACAATCTGTCTAACAATGGACTGGGCAGTGTTTCACAAACATTCCTTAAATTTAACGAATCCCTTAATTCAAAACTCTCCATAGAAAAGCATTACTTAGGTGAAGGAAACCCCTTACGTTAAAGAGCATTGCTTAAAAATCTGTAATGCTTTTCTATGGAGAATTTTAAGTTACAAAGGATTCCTTCATTATTATTAAAATACAGATCCTTATAACCACTCCGTTCCATAGAGGATGTGACAACATCCCATAGGGGGTCATGTTCGGATGACCTTTGTACCACGTGTACTTCAGATCAAGTGCATTTTCTACACATTACTACATCAATTGACAACGGCATTTCGTCCCAGTATACATGTACAATTAGGTTTGTTGTGCTGTTTGGGCGACATGACTTTGTGCACAAAAATATTTCGACAGCTTTTTTCAAACAATTTCGTCCCCTTAAAATCACATTCAAGATTCTGGCAGCAGCAATTTGATTGGCCATTTCCAAAGGTCACTTGGACATAACCCCTAATGGGATGTTGTCAGATCCTCTTATCCAACGCAGTGATAATAAGGATCTGTATTTTAATCAGATTGGGATTCCTTAAATTTAAGGAATACTTGTGAAACTGGGCCCCTAATATCTTAATGGTCGTTTATTAAGTCCTAATTGTGTTTTTTTTCTTCTGTTTTTGCGTCCGCATGTTGGTAGGAGTTAGGTTCCATGTGGGAAACACGGACACATTTTAAAATATTGAGCACTAAAAGTTGTTTGCAATTTATGCTTCTACAAAAACAAAATTCCCTTTAAACGATACAATTTCACTAAAATAGTTTACTGTTTGGATAAAAAGCATATAACCTGTATCAATTTGAAAATATTTTTTCTGGTGTGTGATTTGTCGCTCTTGCTGTGTGGTAGGTATTACCAGTATATTTGCTCGTTCAACGGCACATTATTGCTCTTCGCATGACGCACTGTCGCTCTTCGCATAACAAGGCCGCCAATAAGACAGTGCGAAGTTAGCCACCATTCAGATAGAAAAAACACACAACTATTGCCTTGCGTTCTATTGACCTCATTTGACTGTACTTACTAATAGATGATAATCGACGTCCTTACATAACCCTGTTAACAGGGACAGTAAAATTATTTATTTTAAACCTTGAAAAAGACACATTACCACTGGCAATATACGTATAGGCATAAAAAGGGCAAGAGTCTCACTATAACAAGAAAACATAGTAGATCACTGAAGCATGCCGCCGATGACACCAAGCAACACACTCAACCGGTCACATTATACCGACAACGGGAACATTATACCGACAACAGGCGAACCAGTCGTCCCACTCGCTTAATGTTGAGAGCTAAGCAGGACCAGAAACAAGCACTTAAATAGATTCTGGTGTGTCTCGGCCAGGGGAGAGAATATAGAGCCTACCTCACAGGGGCGACCGCTTAACAGAAGGCCAAATGCGAGGCGGTGTTAATGGAGACATAATGAAAAAAGGTAGTTACTTAGTTAGGAAGAAGAGAAAATGTCAGTTCTTAAATTTAGTCGCAACAAGGGAAGCAGGTACAATCCTATGAAAAGATCAAATCACTTAAGAACTACTTTGTTTGTCCTATCAACAGCCAGGGTCATGTAAGGACGTCCTCCCATGTCTGCAATGTGTTGCATGTTAGTATGTTTGGGTTGGCTGTGGTATATTTGTGTTGTTTCTCCTTATAATACTGGTACTATTACCCTTTTATTTTATAGTGCTAACACAAAACAAGGAAATCCACCCGGTCATATTATACTGACATCGTCCAAATCAGTCGTCCCACCTCCTTTATGTACGCTACCTTATCATTAATGTTGTGTGATTAAACGCCCTGCCAATGCCCTAGTTATTGACTGAATTAATTAAATTAAATACTTCAGTGACATCTATTGAAGGTTATATTACTACACGCTTCCTCGTGAATCTTAATCCTAACATTCAAATTAATACTCTCACATTTACGTAATGAATATTCAACATGTATTTGTGTCTCGATTCATGGGAACGTGAACGCCAGTCATTGATAAAAAGCGTGACGTGAAATCAATGTCGTTTTACTTATTGGCTGGGCTACTGGAGCTCATGAATATCCGATGGTGTAGCGAATTCATACGAACGTAGCAGATATAATGCCGTTCATGTGATCATGAATAAAATTTACCTTTACTGTATCCCATTAATACAGCAGTTACTGCACAATGAACACAACTGGGTTAGCTACAGTAGCTACAGTAGCATATCATATACATCATCTTAGCTGCTATATTGAATCTCTCTAGATTTCGAGACATATACTGGCTGCGATTTTTCGACTCAAACGTGCAGATTTAAGTTTTTTTTCTTCTTTTATATAACTTATGATAAAAATATTGACTTAAGTCAGATTTTGACTTAAGTTTTTCGAGAAGTCGAGAGTCGTCTTTAGAAATATAGTAGGTCGGATACATGTGTACGTAATCCGTTCTAATATCAACTGTTCGCGTCCGAAGTTTCGTGTCAAAGCTATACATGTATTCAATAACCATACTCTTGAAAAATATCATATGATATCATTATTACTGCATGATGATACCGAAACAAACGGGCTTTTCTGTTGTTACTGCAGCATAGCAACATCTTATTAGGCATCCTCCAGAATGTTCGATGTGCATATAAGTGTATCTTTCACCATCACCTCTACAGGTAAAAATTTCAATATGGATTCATGCCTCGTTTGAAAAATAGTAGAATATTTACATTTCCACTGCGTGTTCTCTATATGAAATTACTGAAATGAATAGTGTTCATTCCTACATGAACAATTAATCGCGCGTCATTTAAAATATCTGTCACAAAATGCAGTTCATACACCGGTGATCAACAAAAAATAAACGCCGTGATGCCAAGCCGTTCAATCTCGTTCGCATGGTCCACAGTTTCAAGTCCGTAAGTATGGCTACGTTAAGTACGTGTACATGTACTTATAAGTAGCTTAATAGTTGTCCAAATGGAGCGCCAGTTTCCTGTGACTCGAACGCCAAACTTAGATACATACATGTAGTTTAAATGGTAGATGGATTACAACTTTGCCTTTATCTTTATATAGAGCGACAAAAAAAATCAAATCCAATAAGTGATATACAAATGCACAATAGATTAGACAGGTAAAGATCTAGATATCTTCAATTTCATGGTGGACTGGTGACTTCCTAATTTTATGATTAATGTCCCCAATAATGGTAAATTACATAAATTAATTAATCTAAGATAAATCGAAGTATAGAGGGTTTTTTTATTTAAATTTTGTAAATCAAAGTTGTGACTCGAGTAATTACCTGTATAACGTGTAAAAATAGCACATGTACTTGGGTACAATAAGTCGGCTTGTAAAATTTATTTTTCTTCAAATTTCGTGAATTAAAAATTGTGCCTGGTATAATTAATATAATTAACCGCGTGCGATCACAACATGTAGACTCTACATGTACTTAGTACAATAAGTCAATATTGAGGTTTTTTCTTTCTTTCAAATATCGTATATCAGAAATGTGTCTTGTATAGTTATATAATTACTAATTAACGTGTATGACCAGAATACACGTATATATAGACAAGGTCGTATATGAGTCTCACTTATAAATCCTTGATAGACAATAAGTCGGTATGTAAAATATGTAATATTTTTTTCAAATTTCATATATTACATGTATTCTTTGTGTAATTACTAATTAACATGTATGATGATACCACACGTACATGAGTACAGTAAATCTGTGTAAAGTTGAAATAGAAGTGTGTAGTATATAGTACGGCCTGTTAAAGCGATCGCTCTGTTCCACACCGTACCGTGTAACGCTTGGACTACTCCGACAGATTTACATAGCGAATAGGCTATGTAAATACTTTAACAACTTGTCCACAGTTAAAGTATTTCAGCATGGTTTCTTGGCGTGAAACATATATATACCGGTAGACTACGGGCATATATGGGACCCTGTCGTACATGTCTGTCGGAATATTGTGTCCCAACTCGGATGAATTTAGACCTTACGTCATCAACCAGCTTCACTCCTCCCCCAAAACGCGTCTGCTTCACGTGTGCCCAGTAACCACATACACTCACTACACCAGAGGGGACTGTGTCGCGCGGCGCTAGCTTTCTACAGCTTCGTGGCCCCACACGGAATGGATTGTTTCGGCCAGATTCTTTCAACGTCGACACTTTAATCATGATTATTTAAACAGGATTAAATCATAATTTGAGGAGAATCCACCTGGTGTACGACTGGAAACGCTCAAAATCGACACAGGTGAAAATCGCCGTGTTTGGCAGACGACATAGAACCCCAGCACGTGAAGTGGGGAACCCACACTCTACTTTCTCTTCGCATTCGGAGGAAAATAGCTCCGTTTTAGATTATTTTTCTGGAGGCTTTTGGTGAAGAGGTAGACAAAATGGGGATTTTACCTCGGCGTCTGGTGCTGATTCTTTCTGTGGTGGCCGTGATGGTGAAATCGCAGCCAGGTAAGTGATTTTAATATTAATATCCTACCTGGGACGTTACAGGCCCAGGTATGTATCGTCTGCTTGTATACTTCAATGCGAACTTCTTATTCCCATTCATTCACACAGCTAGTATAACAAGTGTTGTGGACCTGTACAGGTAAAACACCCACACTAGTTAAGGCTCTGGGGTAGGGTTGAACCGACCCACACGTTAATTAATCGGCTTAGGACGGATGGGACAGTTATGTAGATAAAGACTCGTTGGCCGTTGGCATTTTGTGTTAGTTACTGGTGTTTAATGTATTTTTAGTATGCCACAGGTAAAAACCATTGGTACAGATATTTTCTCTGCCAGTCAGACATTAAACCCTTTATAGACTTGTCATCATACAGATGTGCACTATATGATAAAGTCTGGTGAAGAAAGCGTGTTTTTATTCACAACAACTCACAGAAATCTGTGCTGGAGGCAGAAACTGATAAAGGTTTATCTGTAATGAATTAATACGACTAGGGAATTGGACAGGGGTGGTGTAATAAATTTGTTCGGTAAGAAATGTTGATAAAGTCTTGGGAACTATTATAAACTGGTGAAATCTCTAGCTGAACTTTTCTCCATTTATGATAACCCCAAGATAAAGAGGCAGATTGTATACAATCATAATACATTTCTGAAAATTCTACAGATTTCATGATTTTTGTGCTTAGTGTGCCTTTTTCATTGTATCAGTACTTTAGGAGATATAGAGTCAGACCTGTCTATAAAGACCACACAAGGGTACAAGCATAAATGTTATCTAAGCTATAGTGGTCTTTATACACAGGACAAAATGTGTGAAGGTTGGTCAATGGGGACGCTGAGAAAGTGGTCTTTACACAAGGGCGAATATGATAGAAAAGTTGTCCTTTCTGTGGATATGAAGTTATTGTCCAGGACTAACTGACCTAGTACACTAGTTATTATCTCTGATGGGCTTATAATGTCAAAGGGCAGTTATTAGTAGGGACTTCACAGTACAGGGGGATATAGAGGGATAAAGATAGGAACATACCAGTCATCTAAAATACTCTCCGAACACACTCGGAGTCACATAGGAACATACCGGTCATCTAAAATACTCTCCAAACACACTGTAGTCACATAGAAACATACCAGTCATTTAAAATACTCTCCAAACACACTACCTCCATACTAATACTCTCCAAACACACTGTAGTCACATAGGAACATACCGGTCATCTAAAATACTCTCCAAACACACTGTAGTCACATAGGAACATACCGGTCATCTAAAATACTCTCCAAACACACTGTAGTCACATAGGAACATACCGGTCATCTAAAATACTCTCCAAACACACTGTAGTCACATAGGGACATACCGGTCATCTAAAATACTCTCCGAACACACTCCTAGTCACTAAATATTAGTCAGCTATTCACTAATATTATCAGCTACCAGCTTATAACCACCAGTTAATTTTAGTCATAAACCCCCAAAGATTGGTATCGGAGACTATAGACTATAGTCTTGTGGCACGAATTGATATATTTCTATTGAAACCTAATTAATACAGGAAAAAGTTGAATATTTTGATACTCTTGAAACAGACCCGTACATTTATCACTTAATTTTAGAGTCACCATGCAGCCACATAACTTAGACATTCCTGGTGGTTGTAACTGCTTTAGTGCATGGCCACCTCTGTATTCTATAACGACCACCTGCTAAATAAAACCACTTTCCCTCTGTCCCCTGGGTGGTCTTTATAGACAGGTTTGACTGTATTTATCTACTGCAAGCTAATTCAGAAGAGAAAAAATGAATATTTTAACTTAAAAAAAATGTTCCGTTCATCTTTCATATAAAGATAAATTTCTTTACTAAATTTCTTCAATGATAATGTCATAAGTGTATAATATATCTTTGTGATCTTATTGGAATAATATACACATATCAAGGTCAATTAATATGATTTAATTAAACAAAACATAATAAGCATGACATAATATATGTATGGTATTTGTTAACATGGAATTCCTCCCCTGATTACACACACAGGTGCTGATTAGGAATTTATCTACATACATACCTGTCTGGGGGGAATCTCTCTTGTTTACCGTTAATGAATGGAAAATGTATCCATTTCTTCACAAGGCATTGGAGAGAATCTTAAGAAATGTAATCACAAATTTCAATGACTGAGGATTATATAAATACTAAATAAATGAAATAAATGTACATAGGAGACTGTCTCTTTGATTATCAGGATCATGAATGGTGTCTCTGCTATTTCAGACCTGGTCATGTCTTGCATAATGTCAAATACATTTCTTTATAGTGATATGGTGTAAGGACGTTTGTGAATCATTGATCTTTTGTAGACTTATATACCTGTATTATACACGAGGTTAATGAGTAATTTTTAGGAACATGTAAGGCTGAAGTCATACACTTGGAAATCTAGTCTAAAGAACATCTACACATAGACTAGACATTGTATAACCAAGGACAAGTATCACAAACTATAGAGTGCTGTTCAGGGCAAGAAATATCCCAGGTCGGATGGGCCGAGACCGGTAAAATATGCTCCCGGGCAAGTGAAAATTGGTGTAAACTTGCCCAATTTTAATGTTAATTACCCTGTTTAGGGTAAAATCAGACTGAAATCTTAAATTTGAACAGGGGTTTTTCAAAATAAGTTTCTTGCCCTGCTGTTTCTGGTGGCATATGCAGAAAACCTGCCTTAGCAACTTTACCTCTGTATCTTTCCTCGTCTATGGCTTCTTTCCTCGTCCCAAATGGCTTTCCTCGTCTCAAATGGCCATTAGGACCATTTGGCTATAAGAGACATTTTTCCCTTGTCCCTTGGGTGGTCTTTATAGACAGGTTTGACAACATATATATATATCTTGTCGCAGTGATTTTTCTACCTGACAATTTCAAGAGTATACCTTTTGAATCGGATAAAAAATTGTAAAAAAAATATTTTTTTATTGATAAAATTTTTAAAAATGTTTTTTTTCTTCAATTTGGAAAACATTTATATGAAATTGAGGAATAAAGCCAAACTTCTATAGGGGAAGGGGCTGTTCTCTATTTAGCTGCAAATGCATTTTTAAAAGAAATCACTACTGTTACTAATACATTAAATACCATCTGTTAACTAAGGTCAGTGTGAATATATTGACCTTTTCAGTCTCGGCAAGTAACGATGATTTCTAGAATCGTACCTTTATTTAAATAAAGCGTCCCGAAGTATAAAGATGATCGCCAAGGCCAGTAGTAAGATACCACTTATGGTTCTTCTGTCTACTCAGTGTGAATCACTTCAGATATATTAACATTTACTAAAGGTGTACATATTCTAACATGGCTACCTGTTGGAATTTACAAGTGAACAACCTGATGCAGGGCTTGCCTTAATAAAAGAATGATCTCTGAATGGAGTCACAGATGAAATACTGTATTCAACCCAATAAGCCCCCAGGGCGCTTAAAAAATTGATAAAAATGAAAAGGTGCTAATAAGTCGAAATTATTGCAAAATTATACCGTTTTATGTAATTTTGGTCCTTATTTATGCATGGGCAATTGAAATTGAGGCCTCAAAAAGGAGGAGGGGCGCTTATAGGGACATGGGTGCTTATTGGGTCGAATATGGTAGTATTTGGAATGGACTTCCAGAAAAAAGTGAGGCCCTTTTTATTTTCCATGCGTTAATAATATAAAAGGACATGGGGATAGATATGATGTAAACACAAAGTCTGGGATCTAAAGCAAAGATAAGCAATCTTTATTTCCATTTGATTTATAAACACAAGGAACAGTTATAATCAATGTTTTTTAGTCTGATTTATAAAGATTTGATGATATTAATATTTTCTAAAACATAACTTATGTTAACAGCTATATATATAGCCCATATTTTTAGCTGATTTTCTTTTATTTCATAATTTAATGTATTGGAACATCCCAAATTTATATAGTCTGATTTGTAAAATTTTTATTCGATTCATAAATTATTTTATTTATTGGTACCGCACACAATTTTTAGCTTATTTTTGTGCTTATTTGAAAATCTCCATGCTGACGAATAAGTTGCAAAGCTTATTGAGGATCTAAGGAATTCTTGGAACTTCAAATTTAAAGATATGTCAAAATATTTCTTTTCAAACACCTCTGCAATTAGTAGTATAAAAAAACTACATTAAAGTTCTGTGTTTAAACAGATTATATAATGAATATTTAATGTGATTCTGAAGTAGCGCTTAATGTTTCAAAGTGTGAGAAAATCTCTTTTTTTCTCACAATTTTTCGAGTAATTAGGTGCTGATATTTTTTACATTTGGATAATATTTAATTGACTGTAGATTTAGAATTTCCATTTTTTGATGTTTATAAACAAATTGAGAACGGTGTATAGCTGGGTCTGGGGCTATTAAGGGAGTTTCTAATCTTACATGGCAGTTTGACGTACTTGAGGATGTATTGGTTCGTCTTTAGAATTACCACTCAAGTGTCCAAACTGGAGAGTTTATCAGGCTGTATTTAAACAAGATGGAGAAATGAATGGCTTTTAAATGTTAACTGTTAATAAGCTGCATGCACCTGTATATTACTGGGCTCACACTTGAAATGAAACCAAGAAAACTTGACCTCTGTCATATCTGACTGTGTACGGGCTGTTCCTTTTCCCTGTGCATACTCCATCCCCTCGTCTTGTCATATTCGACTTCATATGGGCCGTTCCCTCCTTCTTCTCTCCTCATTTTCCCTACTCTCCATAATCTAGGTGACAATGTTTATAAAGAAACTATGATGTAATATTCCCTCGTGCAATATTTCTGATTATCTTTGAATTTTTAGTTATTCATTATGATATGCAAAGCTTCCTTTCTCTCTTCTCTTGTATGGTCAACTATAAAAATTCCATTGTACATGTACTACATGGGACTCTCGCCAAGCTCGACTTGAACACATACATTAAGTCTAGTTGTCAACATTTCTCATGTTTCTCTTGGATGAAACATCCCAAGATGGTTGTTAGATATAAATATGTAACAGGAGAGGAGAAAATGTAGCGGCCAGACGGGGATTTGAACCTGGAACCCTTCAAACACTAGCTGAGTGCTCAACCAACTGAGCTCACTGGTCACCAATGATCGACCCAGTCCAATTCCACTACTTATATAACAAAGACACTTTAAAAGCCCTTATATTTCCTAGACCTTATTAAAGGGCCTTAATTTGAGTCAAATATGGCAAAGAAATCTGTTGACACTAAGCTTAACACAGCATATTTCCCATTGAAAGTTGGTGAGATTTCTCCCTCCGATTTCACAGCAGTATGACGTCTGATTAAAGTTTCCTAACTAATTCAGATGTAAGTAATAAGTATATATTCTTTATTAAATTTAATGGTGTTTGAGGGTTTTCTCAGTTGTGTACGATTTTTTATGTGGAATTTGTTACATAAAACTGTGGAGAGTTATCGAGTGTAGAGAGTTCTATAGTGGAGTATATCGCCACTGCAAAAAATCAAGATAAGGATATTTAAACTTCTTAAGCAACACGTATATTGATAACATATGGCTCTTGTATATGATTCAATAGAAATTGATTTGTTTGCTAGGCTTCTGCGGAATATATAAGGGAAACAATTCTAACTGGAAATTTTCAACCAACGCTTCCCATAAATGGTGATAGATTTGAAAATATAAAAAATAAATGTTGATATGACTGATAAATTTTGACATTAAAACATGATTGGAAGTAAATGCATGACTTGATTGTGTATAAATATATTTGAACTATTAAAAGCATAGTGGGAGACATTGACAATGGTTATTATAGTTTAATAGACTGGTCCTTAGTTAAACCCAATGCTGGCTATAGGCCGATTTTAGGATAATCCACCAGCTGCTGGAGGTTGAAGATCAAGATAGAGTTCACATTGTCTGTAAAAACCATCCACAAGAGACCAGGGGGATGTCACCCTGTCTATAAAAAACATCCACAAGGAATCGGGGGGGGGGGGGGGGGGGGGGAGTTCACCCTGTCTATAAAAACCATCCACAAGGATCAGGGGGAGGTCACCCTGTCTATAAAAACCATCCACAAGGGACCAGGGGGAGATCACCCTGTCTATAAAAAACATCCACAAGGGACCAGGGGGAGATCACCCTGTCTATAAAAAACATCTCCAAGGAGCCAGGGGAGATCACCCTGTCTATAAAAACCATCCACAAGGACCAGGGGAGATCCCCCTGTCTATAAAAAACATCCACAAGACACCAGGGGGAGATCACCCTGTCTATAAAAACCATCCATAAGGAACCAGGGGGAGGTTACCCTGTTTATAAAAACTCTCCACAATGGACCAGGGGGAGATCACCTTGTCTATAAAAAACTATCCACAATGGACCAGGGGGAGATCACCCTGTCTATAAAAAACATCCACAAGACACCAGGGGGAGATCACCCTGTCTATAAAAACCATCCATAAGGAACCAGGGGGAGGTTACCCTGTTTATAAAAACGTTCCACACTGGACCAGGGGGAGATCACCTTGTCTATAAAAACTCTCATTAAAGAGGTGATTGCTCTACAGATGTAACTTTTGGTCATTTTAGTATTAGATCACATTCGCTTGCACATGTAACATGTTTGTACAGTAACAACTGGTTATACAGGTGAGATTTATTCTGAAGTGTACAGCTATTTGTCGTGTCTTTGTCTTCGGTGTTTGAACGGTTCCACCACAGTTACTGTCTTTATGCCTTAAGTAAATCTGTGACATTCCTGAGAAGTGCAGTCACATCAATATATTGAACCAAAGTTTCAATAGATGTCGTCTGTGTTACGTATGTCTGTCAAACCAACAGTAGGTGGTATGTGCAATTCAAATCAAAACTTTATAACTTACCAGACGATTGATTTATGGCAAAGTATTCATTCTCCTGCTATTTATAGGGTATGATACAGTCTATGAATAGGATAGATAGTCTCGATTTCTCAGAACAAAGAGAGGTAATAGATGCAAGATGTGCAATAGGGGTAATGACTTAAGGAACATTGCACAGAAGTGAATGAAGCAGTACAGAATAATTGGAGAAGGAATGGGACCAGGAAAGACCTATGGAAGAATTGGAGAAGGGATAGGGGTAGGGAGGACATTTTGAAGTATTGAAGAAGGGATAGGGGCATGCAGGGGGACATTTGGAACACTTGGAGAAGGGTTGGCTAACTATTGTATGTTAGCTAGCTATTCTACATGTTAGCTAGCTATTGAACTAGCTAGCTAGCTATTGTACATGTAAGCTAGCTATTGCACATGCTAGCTAGCTATTGAACATGCTAGCTAGCTATCGTACATGTAAGCTAGCTATTGAACATGCTAGCTAGTTATTGCACATGCTAGCTAGCTATTGAACATGCTAGCTAGCTATTGTACATGTTAACTAGCTATTGAACATGCTAGCTAGCTATTGTACATGTAAGCTAGCTATTGAACATGCTAGCTAGCTATTGCACATGCTAGCTAGCTATTGAACATGCTAGCTAGCTATTGTACATGTAGGCTTGCTATCCTACATGTAAGCTAGCTATTGTACATGTAAGCTAGCTATTGTACATGTTAGCTAGCAGGATGTTTTATCTGTATATTATTCTAAGCCTATGCATGTGACACTTTAATAAAATTGAATTGAATCTGTCTGAACCAGACAGAAATATTTGGTCTGAACCTAAGACAGAAATGTGAGGATGTGCGTGTGGCTTAGGATAATGTCCAAGTATCTCTGTATACAGTTAACATCATTTACAAGCTTAGTTAATTTACAATTAGGTTTTATTATGTCCTTAAGGCTCTATTGTACCATTACATACTTACCAAGAAGGATAAGATTGCCAACTGTAGATGAGAAACGATGATAAATCTCCCACTAATTATTGTTCTATCTCACTAATTATTGTTCTATCTCACTAATTATTGTTCTATCTCACTAATTATTGTTCTATCTCACTAATTATTGTTCTATCTCACTAATTATTGTTCTATCTCACTAATTATTGTTCTATCTCACTAATTATTGTTCTATCTCACTAATTATTGTTCTATCTCACTAATTATTGTTCTATCTCACTAATTATTGTTCTATCTCACTAATTATTGTTCTATCTCACTAATTATTGTTCTATCTCACTAATTATTGTTCTATCTCACTAATTATTGTTCTATCTCACTAATTATTGTTCTATCTCACTAATTATTGTTCTATCTCACTAATTATTGTTCTATCCCACTAATTATTGTTCTATCTCACTAATTATTGTTCTATCTCACTAATTATTGTTCTATCTCACTAATTATTGTTCTATCTCACTAATTATTGTTCTATCTCACTAATTATTGTTCTATCTCACTAATTATTGTTCTATCTCACTAATTATTGTTCTATCTCACTAATTATTGTTCTATCTCACTAATTATTGTTCTAATTATTGTTCTATCTCACTAATTATTGTTCTATCTCACTAATTATTGTTCTATCTCACTAATTATTGTTCTATCTCACTAATTATTGTTCTATCTCACTAATTATTGTTCTATCTCACTAATTATTGTTCTATCTCACTAATTATTGTTCTATCTCACTAATTATTGTTCTATCTCACTAATTATTGTTCTATCTCACAATTATTGTTCTATCTCACTAATTATTGTTCTATCTCACTAATTATTGTTCTATCTCACAATTATTGTTTCTATCTCACTAATTATTGTTCTATCTCACTATATCTCACTAATTATTGTTCTATCTCACTAATTATATAATTATTGTTCTATCTCACTAATATATATCTCACTAATTATTGTTCTATCTCACTAATTATTGTTCTATCTCACTAATTATTGTTCTATCTCACTAATTATTGTTCTATCTCACTAATTATTGTTCTATCTCACTAATTATTGTTCTATCTCACTAATTATTGTTCTATCTCACTAATTATTGTTCTATCTCACTAATTATTGTTCTATCTCACTAATTATTGTTCTATCTCACTAATTATTGTTCTATCTCACTAATTATTGTTCTATCTCACTAATTATTGTTCTATCTCACTAATTATTGTTCTATCCCACTAATTATTGTTCTATTTCTGTATCATTCTCTTGTAGATGGTTAATCTACAGTGCCCTGGCATTAGTTAAAGAGAATTAAAAAAAATCAAGCTCAAATCAGATTGGCTTTTTATTTTAATTTGGAAGCACACTTTAACAAGATTAATTTGAACTACAGATTTGCTTTTCGTCCTTGTAGACGTATATTTCGTCCTTGCAGTGCTAGTGTTGTTGAGACTTATCTATTATAACTGAGACTATTTGCAGACATTCGCACTGGGATTGGTATAAAGCTTACATACAACAGTAGAAGAATATCGGGAATAAATATGACAATAAAAAAAATAATCACCAGAGAATCAGACACAGTGATATTTGATTATAAGAATGTATACCCTGCTTGATATTAA
Source organism: Argopecten irradians (assembly GCF_041381155.1). Lineage (NCBI taxonomy): Eukaryota > Metazoa > Mollusca > Bivalvia > Pectinida > Pectinidae > Argopecten > Argopecten irradians. The sequence goes on from NC_091149.1 coordinate 29,955,322, forward strand.
ATACAAATAGGAAATCAGAAAGAATTCCATTATATAGAACTTAGCCTGCACAGGTATTTACTGCTATTCAAACAATATTGTGAATTTGTTTAGTTTTCGTTGATAGTATTGTGTGTTTTCGAGGTGTGAAGTGTTCTTCTCACCTGAATACAATATTTATATGTATAAACATATTACTAAGATTCCGGGCCAGATTACAGGTTTACCTCACCAATGGGTTTAGGTGGAGTTTACATTGTTATAGTTAACTTAGCATAGTCAAGGAGATTACGCCGGCCATACCGATAGTATCGGGGCGCTGAGGAAAAAAGTCACTTAATACAGATAGTATCCGGGCGCTGAGGAAAAAAGTCACTTAATACAGATAGTATCCGGGCGCTGAGGAAAAAAGTCACTTAATACAGATAGTATCCGGGCGCTGAGGAAAAGTCACCTAATACAGATAATATCCGGGCGCTGAGGAAAAAAGTCACTTAATACAGATAGTATCCGGGCGCTGAGGAAAAAAGTCACTTAATACAGATAGTATCCGGGCGCTGAGGAAAAAAGTCACCTAATACAGATAATATCCGGGCGCTGAGGAAAAAAGTCACTTAATACAGATAGTATCCGGGCGCTGAGGAAAAAGTCACCTAATACAGATAATATCCGGGCGCTGAGGAAAAGTCACCTAATACAGATAGTATTGGGGTGCTGAGGAAAAAAGTCACTTAATAAAGATAGTATCCGGGCGCTGAGGAAAACTCACTTAATATGTCTAGTATCAGGGCACTGAGGAAAAGTCACCTAATATATATAGAATTTGGGCGCTGAGGCAAAGTAGCCTACTATATCTAGTATTGGGGCACTGAGTCAAAGTCACCTAATATATCTAGTATTATGGCACTGAGGAAAAGCCACCTAATATATCTTGTATTGGGATACTGAGGCAAAGCCACCTAAGATATCTAGTATTGAGGTACTGAGGAAAAGCCACCTAATATATCTTGTAATATGGCGCTGAGGAAAAGTCACCTATTATATATAGAATCGGGGCGCTGAGGCAAAGCCACCTAAGATATCTATAAGCAAATTCACCTAATATATCTAGTATTGGGGCTTTGATGGAGGCAAAGTCACCAAATATATATATCTAGTATATATATAGGGATGCTGAACGAGGAAAAGTCACCTAAAATATCAAGTATCGGGACATTGTTGAGGCAACCTCACTCTATATATCTAGTACCGGTCTGGGGCAGTCAGTGAGCCAACATATTATCTAGTATCAGTACCGGTCTCGGGCAGTCAGTGAGCCAACATATTATCTAGTATCAGTACCGGTCTCGGGCAGTCAGTGAGCCAACATATTATCTAGTATCAGTACCGGTCTGGGGGCAGTCAGTGAGCCAACATATTATCTAGTATCAGTACCGGTCTGGGCAGTCAGTCAGTGCGTCAGTGAGCCAACATATTATCTAGTATCAGTACCGGTCTCGGGCAGTCAGTGAGCCAACATATTATCTAGTATCAGTACCGGTCTGGCACTCGGGCAGTCAGTGAGCCAACATATTATCTAGTATCAGTACTGAGGCAAGAGAAAGTTCCCCCACATGTTATCGCCATAGCATTTAACATTGTACATCAATTTAAATGAATCTGTATTTATTTGCATACATTATAAATTCTTGCCTTTACATACAGGTTTATCATTTAACAAGGTTTTATAAATGGATGCAACATTGAGCTGAAATTCAGACTTTTGTTGTGGAAAAAACCCGACATGTATTTCGCTTGAAGGATTAAAGCTAAGAATTCAATGCACCTGCAATGCAGTTTTAACTTCCGACAATGATGAACAATATTTTTACTCAGAATAAATTATGGAGAAGAATATGCCACACATGGTAAGACTGTTTGATGTATGACGATGTTTAACAAGTTTATTTTGTCTATGGTAACACTGGTTAATTTATGATAATGTGGAATTTTTTTCTGAACTATAAATTATGAAAAAATGTAGTGCACTTCACGATATGTATACACTTTAATTATTCTAACGTTAAACATTTTTGTATGTTTTCGTGGAAATGAACAAGGTTTTATATAGATTTAATAATGTAGCTACAATTTGGAACAATTTGCTATTATGTATACATAATTCTATCATAAAAAGATTAACCATACAGCGATGTCAGGTTTAATTTAAACGATGTTGTACCGTGTTGTTATTTTGTTAACAATGTCATTCTGTTTATACGAGCAAAACACAGGTATTAAAAATCTTACATGCACATGCATGACATGCTACGTTTACCTATGATCTTTTCTAATCGCTTTGATCAATGCATGTTGAACATTTATTGTACACCTGAAGAATTGCAAAAAAAGTTGGAAACAGGAAGAAAATAACAGACTGCAGTTTGTTTAGCTGAAAAGGAAATCATAATATGCTAATCCAGAAAAGATGGCCATGTTTGAATTTGCTGTAAAATCGACTGTTGTTAGTTATAAATTGAGTTGTTAGTTTGAGATTCGTGACAAAACATTGGAGATAAGAGAGGAAGGAAGGTATTAAGCAAACTTACAATAAAATTAATCTTTGACAACCAAATAAGAATTTTATGATGCTATATACATCAAAGAGTTTCAATTCTTTAAAACTGAATAAAGCTAGTTTTTAATGGCTCTATTGTTATCTACTGCTGACAACAGGAAACACTTTTTTGTACAGTCGTTTTTAAATCAGAATTTTGCAGACACCTATTCTGTTATATAACTCATAATTTTTGTGAGCAAGAATTGATCTTTGTATGATTTGTTCTTGAGAGTTATACGTCTGTTATTCGTGAAAAGATGGCGATATCTGTGGTAATTTTTTCAGACAACTTTCAATATAATGCTGCCAAGTGTATAGATGACCGTAAATAATCAAAACAGGAAGGGAGCCTGTGTCGATAAACTGGTATGCACATGTACATTTATTTTCACTTAGTGTTTTTGACTGCGTATATGGTACTTACTGAACTCAGTTGGCAACAAACGTATTCATTTATGGAGTGCTCCAAAGAACATGCTTGTTGCCAACTGCATTCATACTACCGTATACACAGTAAAAATAAAGATCAATCCTTTAATGAATGGTTGGTAAGGTGACTATCGCTGTACAATATATCGCTGTATCTAGAGCACAATAAGCGTTGTACAATGAGCACAATAAGCGAGTTGTCCGTGTTGTTGAAATGTTTTAACCCTATAACAAAGGTCTAACTGACTTGTCTGGGTCAAGAGGATGCTTACTTCTCTTCAGCAGCTTCTATGATGTGTGGGAAAGGAAGAGAGCTCTTGAATCAATTAAGATAGGGATGAATACCTGGACACATAGGGTACTTGTGGTACTGGATCACAACAGGCCTAAACATCCTTTAATTGGCCACATTGGTACTACTGTGTAACCACATTGGACCACAGGTCAATCGCTCACTTGACAGATTTTCACTCAAGTGAACCAGCGAATCAAGAATGTTCAAGTACGATTTGACTCAGCATTCCTCAGATTTCTCTGTATCAAGAGCTTATCATTTCAGATTTACATTCATTGGGACAAAAAAACATTTTTTACTGGAAACATTTGTGATTTTTCAAGAAAGATCATTCTGATTGCAATTTGAATCGCAAATTATTCCTCAGATTTCTCTGTATAGAGTTTACTGTCATTGGCACAAATAAATTAGTTACTGGAAAACCTACTAGGACAGATCATTATACTAAAATTAAAATACTAAAATTTGAGAATGAGAAAAAGCAAATAAAATATTTGCAACTAAAAAAGGCAGCACCAAACAGATTCTTTAAAACTCTGCAGGATCTTTTACTGTATCATTGATAAAAGAATTACTGCTAGATAAATCTGTTAATTTCCTTAAATCAATTGGAATTATGCAGTGCAGGTGGTGTTGTATGTGATGCATGTCTGCATTTGTTATACCTAAACAGTAACAGGACACTCAAAACCTGGTTAGCTTTGTATGAAAATATAAAAAAAAAGAAATCCATGAATGAGTCAAAAATTTGAAAAGAAAAAGAAATTCTTCCTGTTCATTTAGAAATACTGTATTGTGAAATGCTTACGTAGGCTCATTCATTTTCAGTTTTACAATTGTATACTGAGGATGAAAAATCTTAAGATTAAGCTGGTGGCGTAAGGTGACCATGCATGGTTAAGGACCGACGTGAAACATTAATGGATATGCATGTATTTTGTCATTTGCTTTCTGCATGTAATGCTGCAAAACCTTGCTAGGTGGAATAACATAATGCTAATTAGACATATCTGCGACACTATCATCTTTCAAGGCAAGGATACAAATCACACAAGGAATCTCCGTTAAGTTTTTAATTGTGAAGTAATCGCTCGTTTTAGCTATTTTCTGGAATTGCATGTTATGTGCACAAGAGATATAAAGGATTTACGACAGCACATATCACTCATCGTAATGGACACACACTGACGTAACAGTTAATTAGTATTTGGGCAGGGCTTAATTACTAAATGGTAGACATTGTCTATACATTTCTAGTAGCTAGAAGTATATTGAAATTATTATTTATGCAAGCAGAGCATTATAACTAAACGGTAAAGACATGTACAGTAGTACGTGGTGGGTCTATATAGATTTGTAGTAGCTAGAATTGTATAGAAATTAGTATTTATAGGCATGCAGGGCATTGCTAAACGGTGTATTGAAATGGGCAAATCATTAGTTAAACAATATAGAGTATGTGGTAGGTCTAATCTATATAGATAGATTTGAAGTAGCTAGAAGTGTATTAAAATTAATATTTAGAGATACATTTGAAGTAGCTAAAATTGTATTAAAATCAGTATTTAGAGATACATTTGTAGTAGCAAGAAGTGTATTGAAATTAGTATTTAGAGATATATTTGTAGTAGCAAGAAGTGTATTGAAATTACCATTTGTAGTGGAGCAGTGTACTGCTAAACAGTAGGCAGTGGCTACGTAGGCAGTGGTAGCTAGGTCTATACTATGTATAAGTAGCAAGATATATATTGAAATTATATTTGGGCAGGGCCTACTAAACATACTAGTGTGTATCAGTAGGAATACTTACCATAGGAGTTGATGAGTAACCATCCAGCCGTCTGCACTTCAACAGTTTATAAGCATCTCTACTTTCTACAGTTTATATGGATCGAGGTCTTTGGTTCAAGTCCCTTTTCAATGTCTGCCATGGTATTCAGCCTATAGCTTTACTGTTACAATGCTATTCTCATTCATGCAGGTATATAAATGTATGGAGTCTCAGAATGCAAATGTATTAATGTTTTTCATTTCAAAATAGTTTATAAAATCATTATTAATGTCTCCAAGCTTGGTTGGTTTTTGAAATTCCTGGAGAGTAATTGGTCCAGGAGTTCTGTTCAGGTCAAGAAATCTGTTATTCTTTCCCTATACTGTAAATATTAACTTGCTTTGTACTTTTTGATTTACTTTCAATATTTTTCTGCTCGTTTGATAGTGTGTATCACACTAAATACTCTATTTCTCTATTGTCTACTGCTTCACTTTGGCTGCATGATCACTCTGCAAGGTCAAAACAAACCTGTTATATGCAATAAGTAGGTCACTGTGACCTTTAAGCAGGTCTCTGTGACCTAATTCCAAGAATAGAGTTGCTTTTGCTTTTTATTACACGCTATTTTTCGGACATTAATTTAATACCATCTCCAAGAAAAGGAGGTTATGGTGTAAATGTTTGCCTTAAATTGAAACAAAACCCAGGAGATATTTTACAATGTAACTTTAATGTTGCTAGAAAAAAGGATTAAGAATATAGCTGTAATGTTGGTTGTGTTATCCTGAAGATTGTGGTCTGTACAATGTATTGGTAATACTTTGTTATTATGTGGTGTAAATGTGGTGTATTTGGGGCTATGTACTCGCATGGTTTATAACATTGTATGTTCGGGGCTGTACTGGCGTGAGTTCACGGCCCTTTGTTTCCCCCACATGTAAGTCAGCGTCTACACTGAAGTTGTCCTCTATAACACTCTGTGGTGTGAACCTCAACACTCTGCTATCCATTACCGACTTTTAACTCGTCTCTTTCAAAGTTTCTTTAGGTCACAAAAATTTGACAATGAAACTGACGAACAGCACGTCAACTGACGAGTCTGCACATAAACGATTAATGTCACGCTTGGTTGAACCTGTCAATCACGCTATTGTGTTACCTGAATTCCATTGTTTTGTCATTAATCAGTTTCAACAGGTGAAATAATGAGATGAATTAGGATCCTGCTATAAATATACAAAAAAAAAAGGTTTGAGAGTAACACATTATGACAGTATATTTATGTCAACGTGGACGACGGACGGGTTTCATACAATAGGTTCATTTTCACTGGTGCGATCTTTAGAAGTTTATCTTCTGATCTTCACCGTGACAGGCGTTATTGAGCGTACTGGTGTTCATATACTTATAGATGTTTGACAAGTTGAAGTCACTATTTGTTCTGGACGTCTGCACCTTTGCAGGTGTTTCTGAAAAGATAAAATTTTACGGTGCATTGCGTGGCAGTTCTGCGCTCACAATGTATTAATACAAGACAAAGAAAGGTTGCGACTCTAGGGTTCATAAATCAAGACAATATTCCAGTTTTCAAAATTCATATACTTATTAATGCATTACCACTGACAAAATCACATTGTTGTAATTATTTGGTCTAGATTTATAATAAGCTACATTTTCAAAAGCATGGTGTGCTTGAATACATGTCATAGTGGTTATTGTGACATTCTCTGCAGAATACAGCTGAGGATATTCTCATCGTAAATTACGATAAGGATTTGTTTTGAACAGTTAAAGATGCTTCACCGCCAACAGAGCATGTAAATGATATTGATACTCATCATTTGAACAATAATTGGTTTTTAATCATGTAGATATATATCTAATTAATGCAAAAAAAACCCCAAAAAACCATAATAATATAAAATACCTTGTTTTGCTTTTGGTGAATGCAAAATTAGTATTAGTATTTTATATTCCATTTTTCCATATAAGCATAATGCTATGGACTTTTTCTGGACGCAATTCATTATTTTTTTAAATATTTTTATTAAGTAAAATGAGAAGCTGAAACTTTTCAGTGTTGGTAACGGTAAAAAATTATATATATCATTTGCAGCTGAAGAAAAATACTAATTCGTCTGTTACTGTTTTTTCATTAGAAAAACCCCCCAACTATTTGTCGGCGTTGTAGCATCTCTAACTGTAATCTTTAGGTAATATCATTGTGTATATTGCAAATGGTAATGTGTTAATTAAGCTTTAACTCCATGATAATGTAGGATTTGTGTTTGGGTATTTAGGTCAGTGTTATAAAATGGTTGTCCTGTCCCATGATTAATGTAATAGCTAGTCCTAATAAGGTCACTTTGTCTGACATATTATAATACTTCTACCACGTCCCAGTAAATTATGGGAACACGTCTGAAATTAATTCTTTTTTAAATGTCTTTGAATACATCTACTTTATATGAAATGTTATACCATTGTACATACATGTACTTTGAAGAAGTACTCATTCATAGATTGTCTTTTGGAAAATATGGTTACAATTTCCAAGGCTTAAAATATCATATCTGGTAATTACCCATTATAAGGATTTAAAGCTATAATAATTGAATGATAATATTTTAAGCATTATCAGCATGACAATTTTTTTCAAATTTGTTTTTTGAAAGTTTTAGAATATAAATCTGAATTATTTTATGAGACTATGAGTTGGAATACTGAGACTTTTACTACAGACAAAAATTTACCTTTATGCAGTTATAAAAATATACAAATTAAATATGGCTTTATTTTGATATTTTAATTGATATGATGGTACATCAAGCTAACATCATTTTGAAACTGCGGTCGTTTAGAAAGCTGTGAATAGTAGACAGATGGTGTAGAAGCTACTGAAGCGATTAATTACATTAATTGATGACACTCTGGGGACTAGATCATCTGTGTGGACAATTACCCTGGGAAATATTTATGGGTTATGGGTGACAATTTTGGTGAAATTTAAAACTGCTTCTTTAGCATTAACAAAAGGCGTTCAGATAAATGGTATTGGTTTAAGCTGATCTTGTAGTGGCCGTTAAATTCTCCTTTAGGACAAATGATACAAATCACAGATTGGTTAAGGCGCTGTCCTGATTTATTTGTTTAATTGGAACAGCTGTATTCACGGTTATTTTCGACTGGTAATCTTTTTGACATATTACCTTCAATGTTATCGGGGCTTTATTTGTGAAACTGTCACTACTATTCCATGTTAAGGTGTATGGTTCTGTATGTATAGACTGGCCTGAATGAAAGAGTCGCCTTTTTTCCTTAGAGCTGATTTATTTGTCGTTTTTAATCGCTAATTAATTACTAATGAGATAAGATTGTGGTATCAACTGGTATCCCATGAAACCTTATCTTCTCTCCATAGAAACAGGTTTCTACTATCAGTTGATGGAATCAAACCTTTATTTACAATGTAAAGTATACATACACCCAATACTTATACTAGGGTCTATACAACTGATAATGAAACTGATGAGTTTATGTTAATTGTGGGGAGGGGATGTTTGGGGAAGAATGGAGGAAGAATTCATTTATAGCTAAATTTTCAATTTATTAATCTATTCAACTAATGCTACTCATTCTAATAGACCTCAGTAAATTCAAACCTGCCTGAGTGACCACCTCTGTATAAAGACCACCTGACCGCAGTAAAATCAAACCTGCCTGAGTGACCACCTCTGTATAAAGACCACCTGACCTCAGTAAAATCAAACCTGCCTGAGTGACCACCTCTGTATAAAGACCACCTGCTTCACAAGACTTTCTCAAGGTCCCAAATGACCATCAATTTCAACACAATAAGACCATTTTTATGTGGTTCCTTCTGTGGTCTGTATAGACGGGTCTGACTGTATTCATCATTTTAGAAGAGGGAAAACTTAGGGCAAGTGATGGGGGAGACTGAGGAAGAATTTGTATGTAAAATTTATAGTTACTATGGGTATTAGAACTGGTAACAATTCTAATGTATATACATCGGTTTAGGGGAGGGGAGGGGGAGGAACAGGGAGGAATTTTTATTGTATACCTACTTTGTTTATGTACTTGGTTGATAATGAAACTAATGAGTCTATCTTAAGTGTATGCTTGAGTGGGAAGGTATAGGGGAGAGGGAGGGATGGAATTTCAGGTTCAACATACACACAGATAAGATATCAGGAGGTAGAATTATATGAAGGTAATTCATGTTAGATAAAGATGTGATGATATTTTATCACAAACTTAGAATGTGATCAGACCCTGCCAAAACATGCAAATACAAGGGTGTAAATATGCCCAAGATTATGTCAGAATTTGGAAATTGCTTTCATTATCCCAAAAAATATTGATGTAATTGGTTGAAAAATGAAAAAAAAAAGTCTGTTTGCTTTTAAGTATTGATGTCTTTCCAGCATTTTGGCAGGTTCTCTGATGGAGTGATCACATTAACAGGGAAAGTACCTTCCATAGTATGTTATAACCTCTTTGTTATGCTGTTAAGATAAGAGAGGGAAAGGGATTTGAACCAGGAACCTCTATACACTTGACACAAACCACTACGACTAGAGAAAGTAATTTCTAGACCTAATGTGAATGTCTTCATCAGTCTTTTAATTAGAAGCATTTTAAGTATGTAATGCTTGCTTTGCCCTTTCAGAAAAAATGATTTGCTTTACACCACACAATATTTATATTTTCACTGCAGTCCCAATATTATATTTTCACTGCAGTCCCAATATACAATCTTACCAAGAATATTATATCAAATTTGCTGCTGTCCAGTTGGTATTCATACTCCCATAATTGCCAACTGAATGCAGTTTAATGCTTTAAACTTCTCTCTCTAGCTCTTGCTGACCATGCACATACAAGGTTGATGACCGTTGATTACGAGAAAGGAAGGCCAATGTACAGATATTTTATCTAGACAGTGTTTAGATCCTGTCATATGATAGAAGGTGTTTTTTACATGAATTACTGTATGCTAATAAAGCGTGTCTAGGGTCTGGGAGTAAATCAGGGATTCTATCAGAGGGTTGGAATCCTATAGTGGGTATATATACTGACCTCTCTGTAGGTCAGTGGTGTACCCTCTAATTAAATCAGACAGCAGTCATCTATCTAACCAAATATAGCCACACTCTACCCAAGCATTCTCTGAAGTCTTGTTAATGAGGAATTTTAATATAGCCACACTCTACCCGAGGATTCACCTGACCTAATTAGACTCGGTGATGATGAGGAATTTTAATATAGCCACACTCTACCCGAGGATTCACCTGACCTAATTAGACTCGGTGATAATGAGGAATTTTAATATAGCCACACTCTACCCGAGGATTCACCTGACCTAATTAGACTCGGTGATAATGAGGAATTTTAATATAGCCACACTCTACCCGAGGATTCACCTGACCTAATTAGACTCGGTGATAATGAGGAATTTTAATATAGCCACACTCTACCCGAGGATTCACCTGACCTAATTAGACTCGGTGATAATGAGGAATTTTAATATAGCCACACTCTACCCGAGGATTCACCTGACCTAATTAGACTCGGTGATAATGAGGAATTTTAATATAGCCACACTCTACCCGAGGATTCACCTGACCTAATTAGACTCGGTGATAATGAGGAATTTTAATATAGCCACACTCTACCCGAGGATTCACCTGACCTAATTAGACTCGGTGATAATGAGGAATTTTAATATAGCCACACTCTACGGATCCGAGGATTCACCTGACCTAATTAGACTCGGTGATGATGAGGAATTTTAATATAGCCACACTCTACCCGAGGATTCACCTGACCTAATTAGACTCGGTGATGATGAGGAATTTTAATATAGCCACACTCTACCCGAGGATTCACCTGACCTAATTAGACTCGGTGATGATGAGGAATTTTAATATAGCCACACTCTAACCCGAGGATTCACCTGACCTAATTAGACTCGGTGATGATGAGGAATTTTAATATAGCCACACTCTACCCGAGGATTCACCTGACCTAATTGACCGGTGATAATGAGGAATTTTAATATACCCCTCTAGATTCACTGACCTAATTAGACTCGGTGATGATGAGGAATTTTAATATAGCCACACTATACCCGAGGATTCACCTGACCTAATTAGACTCGGTGATGATGAGGAATTTTAATATAGCCACACTCTACCCGAGGATTCACCTGACCTAATTAGACTCGGTGATGATGAGGAATTTTAATATAGCCACACTCTACCCGAGGATTCACCTGACCTAATTAGACTCGGTGATAATGAGGAATTTTAACATAGCCACACTCTACCCGAGGATTCACCTGACCTAATTAGACTCGGTGATAATGAGGAATTTTAATATAGCCACACTCTACCCGAGGATTCACCTGACCTAATTAGACTCGGTGATGATGAGGAATTTTAATATAGCCACACTCTACCCGAGGATTTGCTGAACTCATTTGGACTCGGACTCAGTGATGAGGAATCGCTCTACTTAGTTGATGATAAAGAATTTTGGTTTTATATGACTAAATCTTTGGAAGCAGATATTTTTTAATCATATGTTTATATAGTTGATTATTTCTTACAATATAATCATGATCCGTTCAACAAATTGCTCCCAAGGTAGATAATTCATTTATCAAAAGCAAGGTCTGCATGGCCAGACGAGGGTTCAATCCTAGGACTTCTGAACAATTAAATCAGATCATAACAGGCTCTACCGATTGAGCTACCTGGTTGCCGAGCGATTGACTATATCAAAAATTGTCTACATGAATGAAGCTTCAGCAGTCATTTTAGGACATAGAAAGTTTGTCAAATGCAAGAATTACTAAACATTTCTGCAGAATAGATAATTTGGGTGAGCAGAACAATAGAATGATGTATGTTGAATGTTATCATTTTACAGAGCGGAGAGATAAGAAGGAAGTGTCAATAAAAAGTACTTTTCCTGCCCAGCCTCTGACACATTTTACAGTGGGTGTGTGTTATTTATTGTAGTTATTATAGGTATTCTGTGACCAGGGTCGGGGGTCAGACAGGGATACTGACCTCTCCAGCGATTGTAAACCAGATTTAGTTACCATGGTTACCACCCTAAATGACTCCCATAATGACGATTGTGATTGTCCATATGACAACTATTAAGAGCTACGACTGGTCAAGTGATTAGAACTGCCCATGTGTTCTGGTCAAGTGATCAAAACTCTCCCTTGGGGCCGAAAAGTGAAGATCGAAACTCGTGAGAAAGCTTTAAAAAACGAGATGTAAAATAAATAATTGTATGGTAGTGGCACTAGAATGTATATAAAACCTGTTCATTTGATAAATCTATAATAAAACATTATACTTTTTACAGCAGATAATCCTGTATGCTTAGTATGCTCACATCGTACTGGATGCAATTAAAAACACATCACATCTCATTCACCGTGTACATTAGTAGCACGTCCTAGGCCGGGATGATATGTGATCACAGATTTAGTGTTCCGTGAGCAGTGAGCGTTAGTGATATTCTGTACTTGCTACCGACCCTGGATGTACTGAACTACACAAAAACCACAAGATTCTAGCATCCGTAGCATTGAAACCTACCTCATGTAGTCCTTATGACAAAAAAGTAGGAAATCCACGACAAAAAAGTCGGAAATTGGAGACATAGAGGGTGGTGCATTAGGTCTAGTGTGACTGTAGATCAATATCTGTAGGTCTATAATGTAGTGTAGTAAATTAACAACATGCGATATATTTGGCTTGTAAAAGGACCTCCCGATATCCACTCCATGTGACCACCCAGAGCTTCAAGCAGGGGAAATATGGCAAAAAATAGATTTTATGACTATTTAGTACAGAGGAAGTTTTTGTTTTCTATTAATGTGGCAGAAATATGTTAATATAATCATTGAAATGCGATTCTGCTTTAGCTAATTTTAAAAATCCGCACCCACTCCACAGTGTGTCTTCTTGTTCCAAATGGCACTAGCTTTTCATACAAATTCATATTCCATTTTAAACATGTCCTTGAAGAAAAAATACTGAAATGAACGAAGAAAAAATACTAAAATGAATGCAGTAAACGTCGGTGAAACTCAGTAAACTTGGAGAAACCCAACTTGGTTATAGATTTGTCGTGTGTTCCATTAGACCAACCCAAAGGACATTTAATTAGTCGACCACCAGGCGTGTCCACCTGGACTCGGAAACATTACACAAATTAGGTAGACTTAAATTTCATTACAGTTTGAGATTTGTACAAAGTAATAGAACCAAATATTATAACTACAGGAATTAATTTCATTTTCAAGAATTTGTTTCACCACACAATGTAGAAGGCACAGTCATCAAATGATCCCAGCTCCTTAGTGTTCTGAAAAGTGACAATTTATGTTGTAAGTTGTATGAAACACGGTAAGAATGAATCTGTGCATAGTTGAATTATAATGAATCTCTGCATGGTTGAATTATAATAAATCTGTGCATAGTTGAATTATAATGAATCTGTGCATGGTTGAGTTATAATGAATTTATGCATGGTTGAATTATAGTGAATCTGTGCATAGTTGAATTATAATGAATCTGTGCATAGTTGAATTATAATGAATCTGTACATGGTTGAATTATAATGAATCTGTGCATGGTTGAATTATAATGAATCTATGCATGGTTGAATTATAATGAATCTCTGCATGGTTGAATTATAATGAATCTTTACATGGTAAAAATTATAATGAATCTTTGCATGGTTGAATTATAATGAATCTGCATAGTTGGATTATAATGAATCTATGCATGGTTGAAATATATAATGAATCTGTGCATGGTTGAATTATAATGAATCTGTGCATAGTTGAATTATAATGAATCTGTGCATAGTTGAATTTTAATGAATCTGTACATGGTTGAATTATAATGAATCTGTGCATGGTTGAATTATAATGAATCTATGCATGGTTGAATTATAATGAATCTCTGCATGGTTGAATTATAATGAATCTTTACATGGTAAAATTATAATGAATCTTTGCATGGTTGAATTATAATGAATCTGCATAGTTGGATTATAATGAATCTATGCATGGTTGAAATATATAATGAATCTGTGCATGGTTGAATTATAATGAATCTGTGCATGGTTGCATTATAATGAATCTGCATTGTTGAGTTATAATGAATCTGCATGGTTGAATTATAGCGTGGAGGTGACCTAAGAAATTGCTTATATATCAGCCTATTTGTTTATTATACATATATGGGAACATTGACAGGGAATCAGTTTGTTATAATCAGGTTTTATTATACATATGCAGAAAATGTTTAAACAATATTATATTATACTCAGCAGCAAGTTTAGATCTGATAAGAAACACGCCTTTCTTTGTAAGTACAAAATCTATAATAATCAGCATACTTGTAATGACTTGTACCAATACATGTAGGAGGTAGTAAGTCTCCATGTGGTGTTTAAACAGTTTCTAGTGTCTTCTTTGTTTAGGATAGAAATAAATTGAAAGTATCACATCAACTGATTGGCCACACAAGTCTTAAATATACAGAGCATCAACTGAACTGGCCATGTCTTCAAATCTACTAGCTTATAGGTAGCATTGTGAAGACAAGTGAACATGTTGCAAGCTTGCAGATTTCATCAATGACTGAAATAAATTGAAAAGATCATAAAAATAATGATTTTCATCACAAGTCCTTTAAAGCATACAAAGCACCCAACAGCCTGCATGTCTAACCATTCAAAAATACTAACTATAAAGGTAGGCTTTGTGAAGTACATGTGAAACTTTTGCAAGCTTGCAGATTTCATCAATGACATTTGTAATGTACTTTGTGATTTTGTTTTATTCAATAAATTGAACATAAATGAGGTAGTAAATGGTTGTGATAAATACCAGGGTGTGTGTGTGTCTCCAGGGCTATCAACACTTCACATCAAGATCTGAACAGTTACACCACCAAATCACTCACAGGCATGCGACAAAGTCTTATGTTGAATGTGTGGAGAAATAATTGTACAATAACCGGTAGGAAATAAAACTGTAACTGTTTCATGGGGCTAGCACCTGCCCATATTAAGTCACACTCGATTAGGAATTAATGTTCTAATGTTACATATATGTACACAGAATCACCCAATTTGTCTCGAGGCAAAATGCTGATGCTTGCTTTATTCTTTTTGACAAAATGTGATTGGAGACTCTTATCCCACCTGTATAGTATAATGTCTTGTCTTTCCAGTTTTGGATCAAATGGGACAGTTACCCTTATAGAACACTCAACCCAAACTGATCTAGATCTCGGTGAATCTCTACAGGCCTAGGGCACTCCGACTTCTAGATCCCACCCAAACATTTACAGCAAATTAAAAACTGAAATTTGTTTTTATACCTGTACAATAAAATAAATCCTTTAAGGTGAAGTGTCTATAGAAAACATAAACTCCACCATGTGTACTTACTTTACATTGTTCATTGTTAGCCGAGAGCTAGACTACAATGTTTAAGCAACAGATTACAGAAAATATATACAAAAGAGACACAAAGGCTGAATACAAAATAACAGTGACTGAATACAAAATAATAGTGACTGAATACAAAATAACGGAGCTATATAGCAGGTGCTTGTTATGTAACGGAGGCTATCCTTGTGTACCTAATATGATTTTTAATACAAACATTTACAGAAGGTATTTACAGAAACTCTATATGGTGTATTGGCTAAGGCAGATGTCCAAAGCTATTTGACCTATACATTTTGGGACATGAAAGGTCAGTTTAAAATGACCACAATAGACTGACCACTGATTACCTGACCTACAAACAGCTGACTGTTAAAGTACAATACAAAGAGGCAGACTATAAATAACATCTAAAATTGACTTGTTGGAAATTATTGTTCACACTAGGTGGTGTCCCACAGATTTCATGCTTTGGTAACTCAGATGAAAAACAACACTGAATACTGTGTGGTCAGACGACTCAGACCATGATAGTGTTATAGGACAGGTATTTACCTGAAGGGGGATCATGTCAGAAATTAAAATCAGTGCATGGTTGAATTATAATGAATCTGCATTGTTGAGTTATAATGAATCTGCATGGTTGAATTATATGAATCACTGCGTGCAGGTGACCAAAGAAACTGCTTATATATCAGCCTATTTATTTATTATACATATATGGGAACATTGACAGGAAATCAGTTTGTTATAATCAGGTTTTATTATACATATGCAGAAAATGTTTAAACAATATTATATTATACTCAGCAGCAAGTTTAGATCTGATAAGAAGCATGCCTTTCTTTGTAAGTACAAATCTATAATAATCAGCATACTTGTAATGACTTGTACCAATACATGTAGGAGGTAGTAAGTCTCCATGTGGTGTTTAAACAGTTTCTAGTGTCTTCTTTGTTTAGGGTAGAAATAAATTGAAAGTATCACATCAACTGATTGGCCACACAAGTCTTAAATATACAGAGCATCAACTGAACTGGCCATGTCTTCAAATCTACTAACTTATAGGTAGCATTGTGAAGACAAGTGAACATGTTGCAAGCTTGCAGATTTCATCAATGACTGAAATAAATTGAAAAGATCATAAAAATAATGATTTTCATCACAAGTCCTTTAAAGCATACAAAGCACCCAACAGCCTGCATGTCTAACCATTCAAAAATACTAACTATAAAGGTAGGCTTTGTGAAGTACATGTGAAACTTTTGCAAGCTTGCAGATTTCATCAATGACATTTGTAATGTACTTTGTGATTTTGTTTTATTCAATAAATTGAACATAAATGAGGTAGTAAATGGTTGTGATAAATACCAGGTGTGTGTGTGTCTCCAGGGCTATCAACACTTCACATCAAGATCTGAACAGTTACACCACCAAATCACTCACAGGCATGCGACAAAGTCTTATGTTGAATGTGTGGAGAAATAATTGTACAATAACGGTAGGAAGTAAAACTGTAACTGTTTCATGGGGCTAGCACCTGCCCATATTAAGTCACACTCGATTAGGAATTAATGTTCTAATGTTACATATATGTACACAGAATCACCCAATTTGTCTGGAGGCAAAATGCTGATGCTTGCTTTATTCTTTTTGACAAAATGTGATTGGAGACTCTTATCCCACCTGTATAGTATAATGTCTTGTCTTTCCAGTTTTGGATCAAATGGGACAGTTACCCTTATAGAACACTCAACCCAAACTGATCTAGATCTCGGTGAATCTCTACAGGCCTAGGGCACTCCGACTTCTAGATCCCACCCAAACATTTACAGCAAATTAAAAACTGAAATTTGTTTTTATACCTGTACAATAAAATAAATCCTTTAAGGTGAAGTGTCTATAGAAAACATAAACTCCACCATGTGTACTTACTTTACATTGTTCATTGTTAGCCGAGAGCTAGACTACAATGTTTAAGCAACAGATTACAGAAAATATATACAAAAGAGACACAAAGGCTGAATACAAAATAACAGTGACTGAATACAAAATAATAGTGACTGAATACAAAATAACGGAGCTATATAGCAGGTGCTTGTTATGTAACGGAGGCTATCCTTGTGTACCTAATATGATTTTTAATACAAACATTTACAGAAGGTATTTACAGAAACTCTATATGGTGTATTGGCTAAGGCAGATGTCCAAAGCTATTTGACCTATACATTTTGGGACATGAAAGGTCAGTTTAAAATGACCACAATAGATTGACCACTGATTACCTGACCTACAAACAGCTGACTGGTTAAAGTACAATACAAAGAGGCAGACTATAAATAACATCTAAATTGACTTGTTGGAAATTATTGTTCACACTAGGTGGTGTCCCACAGATTTCATGCTTTGGTAACTCAGATGAAAAACAACACTGAATACTGTGTGGTCAGACGACTCAGACCATGATAGTGTTATAGGACAGGTATTTACCTGAAGGGGGATCATGTCAGAAATTAAAATGTCAGAGGGTTTAACTTTAGGGGATTTATTTAGCAGTCAACACCAACCAACTCTATATGTAGCATTATAGGCTTAATATCAGTTAAAGAAGTCAAATGTTTAGGAACAGTGACTTTAACAATGATAATTTTGTGAATGTTAAACTTGACTTTGGATTCTTTTAGATTCTTGCTAGTGATCTGAGCATTTGTTTTGAACCTTCAGGAAAAAAAATACACTATTCCATAAGCCAAACAGGTAAGGTATTATATTAGATCAGTTTGAAACACTATTCTGTAAGCCAAAGAGTTAGGGAATTATATTAGATCAGTTTGAATATGGTTATATGGTGACAATGCTTTAAAAAGTTGTGTCAAGTTCAGGTGAACCTGTTAAATGTTAAGTTGACAAGGCTTTAAGAGTCCTGGTCAGCCTTCTGTGGTGCTGACCTATAGCTTCTGCTTCTCTATAATCAGAACCTAAGACAGTCGGTGTTATTTCTTTT
Organism: Argopecten irradians; assembly: GCF_041381155.1. Lineage (NCBI taxonomy): Eukaryota > Metazoa > Mollusca > Bivalvia > Pectinida > Pectinidae > Argopecten > Argopecten irradians. Next base: position 29,973,917 of record NC_091149.1, read on the forward strand.
GTTAGCTTTAACCATTGTAATTGTCATTGTTATTATTCCATCTGATGGTGACCCCTGCATGGAGATCGGGAGTTTCATTTGCCTAAAACACAATTATAGTTTTGTTACTTTATGAACAGCTTGGGCATCATGGTAATTGAGATGAAGTAAAGCATGAGTTCCCAAAGAAAAACCATAGACCAATTTATGACACAGTTATGCCCCTTGAGAGGTGACAAATACTTTTGTATGAACACTTGGGCTCCTTGCTTATCACTTAAATACGACATCAATGAAACAATATGGACATCTGCTTTATTTTATCTTCAACGACAAATTACACCACTTTAATCTGTATACATTTAATACCATTATCAGTTAGTGGAATGAATTCTATCTATAAAACCAGTAACAAACACCTGCATAGTTCACAAATTATGGGCAATCAGGCTTTAATATGAGGTTGTATCATCATAATTTTATGTAACGTATGATTTTATGATATCTTGTTAAGAACTCTATTAGCTGTGCAGCACTTTTGTAATTGTATGCTTACCAAGTCGTAAAATAGGCATCAACTGCTGTCTGTAGTTGTTTATTTGTTTGTAGACTTTATTGCTCAAGATATGAGCAATCATAGTTAACGTTGCAAGGCCAGTATCACTTAGACCAACATTTCTCATCAGAAACTATAACTAAGGATATTGCGTATTGTATATATAGCCATTTAAACACAGATCTGCATCTGGTATACATGCTTGACAATTTATATAGAGCTGCAATTTAAGAAATTAATATTAAAAGACATTTTCAGTGAAGCCCAAGGACACAATCACAACAGCAAAGACCGTCATTTCTCAACTATGGATAATGTACATGTAGCCTTACCATTTCAACACAGATCTTCACATGCTTGATATTATTAAGCTGAGATAAAGAAAATGTTATTAAAAGACATTTACAGTTAAAATTGTCAAATTAGACAGTGTGTCATTAAAGTCCTGCAGGCATTGTTTTTGACTATTATTATTCACAGGAATACAGTACAGTGGGGGATTAGACAGAATGTTCGAAAGTTCAGGTGTCGGATTAGACAGGAAGTTAGAAAGTTCAGGTGTCGGATTAGACAGGAAGTTAGAAAGTTCAGGTGTCGGATTAGACAGGAAGTTAGAAAGTTCAGGTGTCGGATTAGACAGGAAGTTAGAAAGTTCAGGTGTCGGATTAGACAGGAAGTTAGAAAGTTCAGGTGTCGGATTAGACAGGAAGTTAGAAAGTTCAGGTGTCGGATTAGACAGGAAGTTAGAAAGTTCAGGTGTCGGATTAGACAGGAAGTTAGAAAGTTCAGGTGTCGGATTAGACAGGAAGTTAGAAAGTTCAGGTGTCGGATTAGACAGGTTAGAAGATTAGACAGGAAGTTAGAAAGTTCAGGTGTCGATGCGAGTAGAAGTAGTGTCATTAGACAGAAGTTAGAAAGTTCAGGTGTCGGATTAAGACAGGAAGTTAGAAAGTTCAGGTGTCGGATTAGACAGGAAGTTAGAAAGTTCAGGTGGGGGATTAGACAGGAAGTTAGAAAGTTCAGGTGTCGGATTAGACAGGAAGTTAGAAAGTTCAGGTGTCGGATTAGACAGGAAGTTAGAAAGTTCAGGTGTCGGATTAGACAGGAAGTTAGAAAGTTCAGGTGTCGGATTAGACAGGAAGTTAGAAAGTTCAGGTGTCGGATTAGACAGGAAGTTAGAAAGTTCAGGTGTCTGATTAGACAGGATGTTAGAAAGTTTAGGTGTCGGATTAGACAGGTTTCACTGGAAGCTTAGATCTATCACTGAATGTTTATAATTATCAGAAACAGGTGAATGAAATTGAATCAAAGCTTGAGTTGGGATATGATTGATAGACAAACAGCTGTAACAGGTGTATATAAGGTGGGATCAGGTGGTTACATTTGTTACACCGCGTCTATCGCAACAAATGATAAAATGATGTAATTCATATGCTGCGCTAAACTTTCCACATTATTAACCCAGCACCCCTATATCTATAGTGATGGTATTAAAAAAGTCGGTGAAGTCTGTAATACAAGTGTCTTGTCATTATATAAAGTTAAAAGTCATTTGTATGCAGTAGATAGTCATATTCCTGAATGCTAATTACATATCCTCTCAAAGATAAAACATATCCAAAATTTTTCAACTTTTTGCTTGTATTAATTTATAGATGTGAAGACAAGGGTATTTTGTAATTCTGCCATGCACTTTGGGTTTTAAATAATCCAGAAGATTTTTTGCTCATGCAGATTTTATAATCATATGGTTGAAGCATCCTTCATTAGCTAGGACTTGACATATTGTATTTGGTGTCAAGTTCTAAAGTTGTCTTTGGATATTTCAGAGTTATCTCTCTTGTTGAAAGGTGTATATATAACATACTTTAACGAAGCCTACTTCGTTCTGTTATATTTTTAATTATGATTATTTTGTGATCACAACTTGTGTTATTTTCTCTGGAAAATGAATGTAGAAATACCATCAGCCTGTACCTGCTTGCATGACCGCCATGACCAAGTAGTATAGACGTCTTAGTAGAACGACAGGTACCTGAACCACTTTCATAGAGGTGAAGAGACTGAAAAGAACTGAAGAGGTGGCACTGCTTGTGCCATTTAGTTTACATGGTAGTGTGTTTATTCCCCCTAACTTTGCTCATAGAAAAAATTCCAGACATCTTTTAACCATTTTGCTACCATGGTCAATAGGTTAAGAGACACATTAGCTACACTGCCACCATGACCTAGTAGTCAAGAAGAGACTCATAATAGTAGTAGTCGAATCCAAGCCACATTAACCACTACACCACACTGACAAGTAATCTTCAATTAACCTCAAACATCTTTTTTTCTAATAATATTAATGTATACCTTTCCCCTCCCCTCACCCTCCAACGAATGACTATATCTCGATCATCTCATCCCTACCTGCACACAGTCGTTTCAGGAGCAATCCTCTCACTAATGTCCTTGTCCATCGCTACTTCAGTAGTCATCTTTGGCATAGTGTGATGTCTGCATGCCTTGATTGCATCTTTTTGAAAGAAATCAGTAATTTGAAATATTTCTTAGGGAAAAAGTTACATAGAATTTTCTCAAAGATAGTGTAGATTTTCATTGACAGATAATACCAGTCGTAAACTGTATTTCATTCGTACTGAGGGTATTATAAAAACTGCTATCAAAGTAAAATATTTGTGTTTCATTTTGATCCTAGAGATAACTCCTCTGCTCATCTCTCTCACACCTATTGTTGGCTTTTCAATTTAAAAGGCTCCTCTATCTAGCAACAAGATTTAAAGTACAGTTTGGAATTGCTTTATGCTGGATATGAATGCGGAGTTATCTATTTTTGTGTTTATTGATGTTGTTGAGATGTTCATTCCGATTTCATCCAGGTCGGAACTGTATTAGCTTGGTTAAACGTCAGAAATGTTGAATGTCTGGTTATCGCCCACATAAAAAGGTTTATCTTTGATAGAGGATGTAGGTAGGGAACTTAAAACATGAATCTTAAACAAGTTTAAAGTATTTGGACTTAGTTTCTTTCACTGTTTATTGGATGTATATGAATAATTCAGGATCCAAGCTTACTTACTTTAAGTTTATTTCAGTTCAAGCACAGCTGATGTAGGATTTAAATACATATACCTTTTTTTGTGTTCACATTTTGCATGGAACATATCTTTGAAATTAAAATCTTGTGTTGATAAATTGTTCATTCTCATCTTAATAGGACGAAGAGTTCAACAGTAAAATGTGTTAACAAATACGATAGATGTGAGAGAGACAGACATTAGATTAACCAGCTCAAACACTTTCTTCCAATGTTTTGTTCGGTAAGAACAATATATGACCTATCCATTTCATAAACATTGTGCAGAAATAAACATCCTGCAAGTCAAGAAGTATGCCTTCTTGTCCAAAGTCATTTTCCATTACCAAAAATTACACCCCTTTTCCTTTTTTCCAGAAACGTGCCCTTCTGTCCAGAAATAAGCCCCCCCCAAACTTCTCTCTGTGGTGATCAGTGTACTAACCCCACCTGTTGAATTGACTCCAGATTTTGTCTGCTCTACCTGATACTTTTGTATTATGTGTTGATGGCCGATAAGATCTGTAGATTTGTAGGTGGTGATAATCTGTTTCTCAGTTTTATCTTTGAGAGCCCTTCAGGGCTGTGACACAAGGAGTACGCACTCACTGTTTCACACTCATTGTGTGAGAGCTGGCTTATGTACATGTATACCTGCTTCACATTACTGTATATTGCCGGTGGCTTTCTATAATTATGAAGGTGTGAAATGAAGTTCTCTGTGAAGTTTGACCTGGACCAGGGGTTAAAAATTGTAAAGGGGAGATCACCCTAACCTCTTTTTGTGCATCAAAATCCTTTGTGAAGTTTGACCTGGAGCAGAGGGTTAAATCTATAAAGGGAGATCACTCTAGCTCTTACTTTGTGTCAAAATCCTTTTGTGAAGTTTGACCTAGGAGCAGGGGTTAAATTTATGAAGGGAGACAATTCTAACCTCTTTTTGTGTGTCACCCCACCTTTCATATAGAGTTTTCTTGTAATGGGCCATGTTAAGTAACCACACCTGTTCATCATTGACATATGGCCAATCACCCCTAGTTTCTCTCCGCTATAGGAACCATTCATATGACTCTACATGAACATTAGATGGACAGTTCTGTTTCCCTTGCCTTTCCCGCGAGCTATCCATCTTGCATTATAGCAAATTGTATTTTTATATAAACTTGATTTATGTTATGAACAAACAAAAAATGGAAGCCAGTTTTTGTTTCCTTTATGTCTAAAAAAGGGGGAAGAGGTTATAATGTCTTCTTTACATATTTCAGAGTTATCTGCCTTTGTGGGTATAGGCATTTTGTCATTTGTTTTTGATATCGACATCACATCTGTTTACGACAACTATTCACACACAAACTCATGATGAAAAGTACAGTACAATAGTTCTCATCACATGAGCACATCTGAAGTATGCCAATACAGAATAAAGTATTGTAATGAAATATATGTACAGTGTTATAATATGACCTGGTGTTTGGAGCTTTCACATTACTTAAGCATTCATGTAATGATCTATACCTTAATCAGCAATTAAATAATTAAGACATTTTTTCATCCCTTTGATTACGTAGATAAGGTTTTGTCTGCCCTGATTAGGGCCTGGAAATGTTCCTTGTAAGTGCACAACTCCTGTAAAAAGGTCAGATTAGATACATCTTAAAATGGAACGGTATTTTTTGCGGTGGTGAGATTAGGGCTACTGCATTGATCCCAGGATGAGTTGGGTCCTGATGAAGGTGCATCCATTTAAGATAAGTCCTGAACACCACTCCGACATCAAAGGAGCGGAATTTAACTGCCTATAATGTATAGGTATGTTGAGTAACTTCCACACAGTGACTGTCTGACCTACTTACATCACTCCCCTACTCACCTCACAAAATTTTCTAGTTTTCAATAATTTCTTAGACAATATCTCTAAATTCTGGCATCTTGAATGTTGAAAACTTGGAACCAATATTCAGTTTCTTGTGTGTACATTCCGTTAAAAAATTCCTGTATCCTTATGAGCTTCTGAACTTTGCTGTTTGTAAAAAGAGGTCAAATTGAACTGTGGGAACCGCTCTTTTATATTATGTTTGCCTAATCCATTGTTATAAGGAATTTTAGTGTGATTTGGTTTTACAAAGACAAAGTGTATACAACTAATCTAACTCTGGTTTGTTTCTATGCCACTCCAATGTATGATGTCCATTTTTTATAAGCAGGTCTATAGGAAGTTCAAAGGGAGCTAGAGATGAGGGTGGGAAACTTAATTTTCATAGTGTCGCAATTTAGCTTCCCCAATTTTTGCATAAAAATTACATGGTCTTAATTATAAATAATCCTCCAAAATGGAGGAACTGGTCTAGAGCGAGTCAACTCCCTCTAAATCTGTTTTTCACATAACATTTATATATAAACAGTTTTCCATTTTTTTATCTCCTAGATCTCATTGTCATGAGTTCCCCATTCTGTGCCTCTTTTAGCTGTATTTCCCCCTTGGTTGGCCTCTTTGTTTGAGTCATGCTAAGCATTGTTTCTCAGATAGTTATGGTATAGTAATCAGGTTATGGTCAATTTGGGAAGAAAAAGTTGTGAAATGTGTAGTTAACTTTTCAAGATTGAAGATATTTTCAGGCAAAAAACTCCTAAAGTTTTTATCATAAAGACTGAAGATTCTTTAAGAACGGAGAGTAATAGAGCATAAAACCCAACCCCATAACAATGTTTGATTCAGAGTATGATAACTTTTGCCAATTATTGTTTTTCTTATTCATTCATTGTTCTAGTAGATTTTAATCTAAAACTATTTAGACAGATTCCTTCATCTGCTGTGAAATATATCCTAAATTAAATCAAAAGTTTGTATTTTCTTTATAGTGTAGTCTGCATTTCAATTATGGAGCAATGGTGATTTGAAAATGAGCAAAGATGGTAGTAAAAAGATACTGAAGTTAAAACAGACATGGAGATAAAAATCAGTTTGTCTGCATTTCAATTTCAATGTATATACTTGTTAAAGTTATTTCGCCATGATAATTGAATTTGTTTATTTCATCATGGGTGTAAGTTCGTCCGTAAAGATCTGATGATCTTATAACGATTTTAAAGCAACATAAACTAGAAATTTCCATGGCAATTTGCTGTCTGTGAGAAAAAATATTGAATTAAAAATGCTTGGCAATGAAAACCTTTAGACTGTGTACAAATAAGGAAATTGCTTTAAAGATTTAGTTTTAAAAACATTAAAGTTTTAAGTTTTAAAAAACTTGTAAAATTAAAAGGGTATGTTGGTAGGAATCAGGGTGCACTGAGTGCAGTAGTGTTTGTGGTCGCCAGAGTTGTTGAGAATGAAAATATATGATCGTGGCTGTAGGGGGAGCTGTAATACAGGTGTAACGTCAGGTAAAAGTACACAGGTAACAGGATAACATTGTGTTCTTGTCCAACATCCAAAATCACAGAGTCTAATGATGCTGTTAGCTTAAACTCACATCTGCACCGACTCTAACAAGATGAAATTTGTGGCATTGTCCTATTGTAGATCATTAAAATGAAAATAAATAGTAATAACTTGAAATAAATCAGATCAACATCAATTTGATGAAACCTTATAATGATTAGTCAGGTTTAAAATGGTTATAAGACAATTGCCATTAAGTTGAGTATGCTTTGACAGTGAGTGGTCACGGCTGCACTTTACTTGAAGTATTGTTGATGTGGAGCCTATATATGCAGCGTTGAGCATCATCAGAAATGATGTATAGTGGCGATGAGTTATCGCTCTATGTAGAAAGCAGTCGGGCCTTATTGTGGTTCGTGTAGAGAAAACCTAGCATGGAAAATCAAGTGGATGATTATACAAAAAAGGAACTCCTTCTATTTGTGAAGTAGTTATAAAATGTTTATAACTTCTTATCAAGGAGGTGTACCGGTTGTTAAAAAAAATCGATAAAATAATGATATAATTTCAAAGGTTTTCCCCATTGTTATTTTGGATTTCCTGATGGCACGGACTTTAAAGGGCAACCGTCCGCCCATGTGGGTTTTCCCTAGGTTTAGGAAAGGTTGTTCTTACATCATGTATATATAGAAGATTTCTATTGAAGCTGTTTGTTAATAAATGTTTTATATATAAGGGTGACGTTAGGGTAATAATTTTAGGGGTATTTATATATCTTCTTGAGAAGTTTCCTTTTCAAATATTTGGTAAAACTTATATTGCTGAAGTCTTTGGTTGAAAATTTGTCTTGTATTTGTATATAGAATAAATCTAAAACTCCCAAAAATATACATACAGAAACTGAACTATGTTTTGTGAAAAAGGAGGTTTACAGCTGTTTGTTTGAAAATGGGAACATTTGTTTCCTTTCTGACAATTTACTCAAATATGATCCTTGACAAGGGCGTTGTAAACATACGGAATTTGGAAGAGATATATATGTAGAAACAATAGTTACAGGGAGGGCTGAACTATTAGGAAGTAAGGGAATATATCAGAAAAATTAGGATGGATATTCTGAAGTAAAATTTGAGGCATTGGCTGTAGAGTAGACTGGCCAGTCTAGCTGTAGAGATTTAGAACAAAGGTTCAATCAATATTAGCTTAAAATTATTAACACTGGAAAAAGTGAAAAGCTTTGTGAAACTCCTGAAATATTCCAGAGATGGTGTCTAGCCTTGAGGAGGCTGCTGTAAACACTTGTATCCTGTGTACTATTGTTGTGTGATTATTTGTTTAGTGTACCAGGTATATTAGTAGGCCTGCTGTATCAGCATCTCTGACAATACACTTAGTTCTATAGACCTATATCTGTGGCATGATTTACAGCTATCTACAGAGGGATGTCGGAGCTCCTCTACCTTCCCTATAGGTTATACATTGTCTGCATACTCTACATGTAAGTCTAATATCAGCTGAATGCCAGCACCCTTAGTACCCCAAAGGTAAAAGGTCTAACATTGGCTGAAAGGAAATGTCTCACCTTCACTGAAAGTGAGAACTTAAAAGTACAACATTGTAGTAACTTTAATTCATCTCAAAGTAAAAACTACAACATTGTAGCAACTTTAATTCATCTCAAAGTAAAAAGTACAACATTGTAGCAACTTTAGCTCAAAGTAAAAAGTACAACATTGTAGCAACTTCAGTTCAAAGTAAAAAGTACAACATTTACAACATTGTAGCAACTTCAGCTCAAAGTAAAAAGTACAACATTGTAGCAACTTCAGCTCAAAGTAAAAAGTAAACATTGTACAATTCAGCTCAAAGTAAAAAGTACAACATTGTAGCAACTTCAGCTCAAAGTAAAAAGTACAACATTGTAGCAACTTCAGCTCAAAGTAAAAAGTACAACATTGTAACAACTTCAGCTCAAAGTAAAAAGTACAACATTGTAACAATTTCTGTTCAGCTCAAAGTAAAAGTAAAATTGTACAAAATTGTACCTTAAAAGTACAACCTTACAACATTAGATCCAAGTAAAAAGTACAACATTGTAACTTTAATTAAAGTAAAAATATACAATATTGTGAATAACTTCATATTAAGTAGTAAAAAGTACAACATTTTGATTTTAAATTAAAGTAAAATGTACAATATTGTGAATAACTTCAAATTAAGTAGTAAAAAGTACAACATTGAAACTTCATCTACATGTAAAACTTAGTAATAGACTGCTAAACACAGGATTAATTTGTCCAAGGAACAGCAATGTTTTCTTCATTTTCTGCATTATTTCTATGAACTCTTTCACCTTATACCACTCATTATCAAAACTGTAACTTCGTGAGATTATTTGTGTCATGTTTCTTTTCTCCTAATCATCTTTTTTTCTTCTTTCTGTGTCGTTAATTTTATGAATAATTTGATTTGCAACCTTATTGCAAGGAGGTGTGTTAACTAGTACATGTCTTGTGATGGACCTAGCTTACTTTATTATTAAATCTTACCATCATCACTTGTTCTGCCATTTTGTACCAGATGACCTTAGAAATAAAACCTTATAATGTTTGTTACCTCACTGTAAAAGGTGGGTGTATTTGTCTTGTGTGGTAACTTACCACATCAGAAGGGGGAATCTATATAAGGTATCACCACACTAGGATTAAATGATCTTTTGTTTTGAATCTCAGACTTTCTTTGTTTTCTGAACCATTTTAGTCATGCAGTAGTTTAAAATCTATTTATAATAAAGTCTGTGTTTTCTTTGAAGCGATACTTGTGGTATAATTTCTAATGCAATTAAAAAGCAGTAAATATTATTGCATTGGCTGTGCTAAATATTGCATGTAGTAATTTTAGCAAGTCAATGATGCAGCCATTAAACTGTAATATAGTGTACCTAGATAAATGTTTGTGACAATCTTGTATTTGTAAATATGTGTCTTAAAAGTAAAATCATCACAAGATCAAAACAATTAACAGTATGCATTATAAATCAAACCAACATTCATTTTTTGAGTACAGTGGCAGTCAGTGTGACGCCTCGACACATAGGAAGGGTCGCTATAACGGAACTCCAACACATGGAAAGGGTTGCCATAATGCTCCAGTATTCAGAAAAGGGTCAGGAAAGGTTTTAATGTGGAACAAAGATATTGGTGTACAAAGTACATGCATGTGTTATCAGCATTGTTACAGAGTGATGCAATATACCGTTACTGTCACTTGTGTTATCAGCATTGTTACAGAGTGATGCAATATACCGTTACTGTCACTTGTGTTATCAGCATTGTTACAGAGTGATGCAATATACCGTTACTGTCACTTGTGTTATCAGCATTGTTACAGAGTGATGCAATATACCGTTACTGTCACTTGTGTTATCAGCATTGTTACAGAGTGATGCAATATACCGTTACTGTCACTTGTGTTATCAGCATTGTTACAGAGTGATGCAATATACCGTTACTGTCACTTGTGTTATCAGCATTGTTACAGAGTGATGCAATATACCGTTACTGTCACTTGTGTTATCAGCATTGTTACAGAGTGATGCAATATACCGTTACTGTCACTTGTGTTATCAGCATTGTTACAGAGTGATGCAATATACCGTTACTGTCACTTGTGTTATCAGCATTGTTACAGAGTGATGCAATATACCGTTACTGTCACTTGTGTTATCAGCATTGTTACAGAGTGATGCAATATACCGTTACTGTCACTTGTGTTATCAGCATTGTTACAGAGTGATGCAATATACCGTTACTGTCACTTGTGTTATCAGCATTGTTACAGAGTGATGCAATATACCGTTACTGTCACTTGTGTTATCAGCATTGTTACAGAGTGATGCAATATACCGTTACTGTCACTTGTGTTATCAGCATTGTTACAGAGTGATGCAATATACCGTTACTGTCACTTGTGTTATCAGCATTGTTACAGAGTGATGCAATATACCGTTACTGTCACTTGTGTTATCAGCATTGTTACAGAGTGATGCAATATACCGTTACTGTCACTTGTGTTATCAGCATTGTTACAGAGTGATGCAATATACCGTTACTGTCACTTGTGTTATCAGCATTGTTACAGAGTGATGCAATATACCGTTACTGTCACTTGTGTTATCAGCATTGTTACAGAGTGATGCAATATACCGTTACTGTCACTTGTGTTATCAGCATTGTTACAGAGTGATGCAATATACCGTTACTGTCACTTGTGTTATCAGCATTGTTACAGTGTGATGCAAGTATATACCGTTACTGTCACTTGTGTTATCAGCATTGTTACAGAGTGATGCAATATACCGTTACTGTCACTTGTGTTATCAGCATTGTTACAGAGTGATGCAATATACCGTTACTGTCACTTGTGTTATCAGCATTGTTACAGAGTGATGCAATATACCGTTACTGTCACTTGTGTTATCAGCATTGTTACAGAGTGATGCAATATACCGTTACTGTCACTTGTGTTATCAGCATTGTTACAGAGTGATGCAATATACCGTTACTGTCACTTGTGTTATCAGCATTGTTACAGAGTGATGCAATATACCGTTACTGTCACTTGTGTTATCAGCATTGTTACAGAGTGATGCAATATACCGTTACTGTCACTTGTGTTATCAGCATTGTTACAGAGTGATGCAATATACCGTTACTGTCACTTGTGTTATCAGCATTGTTACAGAGTGATGCAATATACCGTTACTGTCACTTGTGTTATCAGCATTGTTACAGAGTGATGCAATATACCGTTACTGTCACTTGTGTTATCAGCATTGTTACAGAGTGATGCAATATACCGTTACTGTCACTTGTGTTATCAGCATTGTTACAGAGTGATGCAATATACCGTTACTGTCACTTGTGTTATCAGCATTGTTACAGAGTGATGCAATATACCGTTACTGTCACTGTGTTATCAGCATTGTTACAGAGTGATGCAAATATACCGTTACTGTCACTTGTGTTATCAGCATTGTTACAGAGTGATGCAATATACCGTTACTGTCACTTGTGTTATCAGCATTGTTACAGAGTGATGCAATATACCGTTACTGTCACTTGTGTTATCAGCATTGTTACAGAGTGATGCAATATACCGTTACTGTCACTTGTGTTATCAGCATTGTTACAGAGTGATGCAATATACCGTTACTGTCACTTGTGTTATCAGCATTGTTACAGAGTGATGCAATATACCGTTACTGTCACTTGTGTTATCAGCATTGTTACAGAGTGATGCAATATACCGTTACTGTCACTTGTGTTATCAGCATTGTTACAGAGTGATGCAATATACCGTTACTGTCACTTGTGTTATCAGCATTGTTACAGAGTGATGCAATATACCGTTACTGTCACTTGTGTTATCAGCATTGTTACAGAGTGATGCAATATACCGTTACTGTCACTTGTGTTATCAGCATTGTTACAGAGTGATGCAATATACCGTTACTGTCACTTGTGTTATCAGCATTGTTACAGAGTGATGCAATATACCGTTACTGTCACTTGTGTTATCAGCATTGTTACAGAGTGATGCAATATACCGTTACTGTCACTTGTGTTATCAGCATTGTTACAGAGTGATGCAATATACCGTTACTGTCACTTGTGTTATCAGCATTGTTACAGAGTGATGCAATATACCGTTACTGTCACTTGTGTTATCAGCATTGTTACAGAGTGATGCAATATACCGTTACTGTCACTTGTGTTATCAGCATTGTTACAGAGTGATGCAATATACCGTTACTGTCACTTGTGTTATCAGCATTGTTACAGAGTGATGCAATATACCGTTACTGTCACTTGTGTTATCAGCATTGTTACAGAGTGATGCAATATACCGTTACTGTCACTTGTGTTATCAGCATTGTTACAGAGTGATGCAATATACCGTTACTGTCACTTGTGTTATCAGCATTGTTACAGAGTGATGCAATATACCGTTACTGTCACTTGTGTTATCAGCATTGTTACAGAGTGATGCAATATACCGTTACTGTCACTTGTGTTATCAGCATTGTTACAGAGTGATGCAATATACCGTTACTGTCACTTTGTGTTATCAGCATTGTTACAGAGTGATGCAATATACCGTTACTGTCACTTGTGTTATCAGCATTGTTACAGAGTGATGCAATATACCGTTACTGTCACTTGTGTTATCAGCATTGTTACAGAGTGATGCAATATACCGTTACTGTCACTTGTGTTATCAGCATTGTTACAGAGTGATGCAATATACCGTTACTGTCACTTGTGTTATCAGCATTGTTACAGAGTGATGCAATATACCGTTACTGTCACTTGTGTTATCAGCATTGTTACAGAGTGATGCAATATACCGTTACTGTCACTTGTGTTATCAGCATTGTTACAGAGTGATGCAATATACCGTTACTGTCACTTGTGTTATCAGCATTGTTACAGAGTGATGCAATATACCGTTACTGTCACTTGTGTTATCAGCATTGTTACAGAGTGATGCAATATACCGTTACTGTCACTTGTGTTATCAGCATTGTTACAGAGTGATGCAATATACCGTTACTGTCACTTGTGTTATCAGCATTGTTACAGAGTGATGCAATATACCGTTACTGTCACTTGTGTTATCAGCATTGTTACAGAGTGATGCAATATACCGTTACTGTCACTTGTGTTATCAGCATTGTTACAGAGTGATGCAATATACCGTTACTGTCACTTGTGTTATCAGCATTGTTACAGAGTGATGCAATATACCGTTACTGTCACTTGTGTTATCAGCATTGTTACAGAGTGATGCAATATACCGTTACTGTCACTTGTGTTATCAGCATTGTTACAGAGTGATGCAATATACCGTTACTGTCACTTGTGTTATCAGCATTGTTACAGAGAGTGATGCAATATACCGTTACTGTCACTTGTGTTATCAGCATTGTTACAGAGTGATGCAATATACCGTTACTGTCACTTGTGTTATCAGCATTGTTACAGAGTGATGCAATATACTGTCACTTCTAATGTTATCAGCATTGTTACAGAGTGATGCAATATACCGTTACTGTCACTTGTGTTATCAGCATTGTTACAGAGTGATGCAATATACCGTTACTGTCACTTGTGTTATCAGCATTGTTACAGAGTGATGCAATATACCGTTACTGTCACTTGTGTTATCAGCATTGTTACAGAGTGATGCAATATACCGTTACTGTCACTTGTGTTATCAGCATTGTTACAGAGTGATGCAATATACCGTTACTGTCACTTGTGTTATCAGCATTGTTACAGAGTGATGCAATATACCGTTACTGTCACTTGTGTTATCAGCATTGTTACAGAGTGATGCAATATACCGTTACTGTCACTTGTGTTATCAGCATTGTTACTTGAGTACTCACTTGTGTTATCAGCATTGTTACAGAGTGATGCAATATACTGTCACTTCTAATGTTATCATTGGGAGTTGTAGGGTATAGTGTCTACCTAGGGTTCCTGGTCTCAGTGTACTTTACACAATATTACAGGGAACACAATGGCACAGTCATACAGTTACTCTACATACAACTCTGGCCTTCATGTTCATAAGGTGACTAGGCCAATCACAGGTTAACAACAGTTTTCTCTAATTGAAATAAAGTAATTTCTTGTTAAGCATACTTTACAAAACTTTATAAGATTTTGAAGAAATTCATTCTTTATCTAATACTAACCTATTTTAGAGAAAATTAATCATAGGTTTTGCAGCAAATGAGAAATGAAACTTATCAGCATCACTTTCCTGAGAAATGAAACTTATCAGCATCACTTTCCTCCAAAAACTTAAAGCATTTTCAGTTAAGGAATTTTCCATAGGAAAGTATTACAGATTTTAAGGAGGTCTCCTTTAACTTAAGATTTTACCCTAAATTTTGTAATGCTTTCCTATGGGTATATTTCAAGTAATGCAATTCCTTAAAGTTGAGGAATGTTTGTGACACTGAGCTCTGTTAGTTG
The DNA here is from genome assembly GCF_041381155.1 of Argopecten irradians. NCBI lineage: Eukaryota > Metazoa > Mollusca > Bivalvia > Pectinida > Pectinidae > Argopecten > Argopecten irradians. The sequence continues at coordinate 29,988,961 of NC_091149.1, forward strand.
TATAGACTTCCTGAAACCTGGTCCATCATGATTAAATCATTAATTCAAACAATTATGAGGACTTGATTCAGGAAGAAATATTTAAAGCGTTCATCGCATTCTTTGAGCGCGTTTCTAGCTTACACTTCCTGAACTGGTGTGCCAGGCCTATAGGGATGAGATTATAGACTACGTAGGGTTTATTACACGCTTGACCTGTTTAACTTTATTACACGCTTGACCTGTATACCTAGATATACTCAGCACATTCTGTGTCTGATTCTGCATCTCATTATAGGATTAGCATCACCAAGTAGTTCAAACACAACCTATCAAAGAAAAAACATGGGAAAAAATGAAATATTTTACTTTAATCTTTAATCCAAGTAAAAGATCCCCAAATCTTTCTCCAGAGTAATCATCAACATTTATTTGTGTTAGCTTTGTCTTCCATTAAAGTAATTGTTGAGATACATGAAGCTGATTATCGACTGGAGTATTTTAGTGCTGTTAGATATTATACTTGGAGTATGATTATTGGTACTCTGTTTCACATTCACGATTCTGCAGGTCAAATTATCTGTTCATGCACCACTAATAAACAATACAATTTATGTAATGCCATTCTGACTCATTCTGAACATTTTGTGATTGATGCAAGACCTTATGTCTGTTTGAACAGGGTTTGCTCTTAACTAAGTCTGCATACTATTAGAGGTTAAATGGGATTGAAATAATTGCTTTGGTCTTCTTTCTTTTTATATTTTCTATTGCTTTGTTATTTCTTTCTGTGCCACCTCTGGCCCAAAAGACCAGTTCATTATGTATTTTATTATTTATCATTTATTACAAGCTTAAGCCCTACCTTGATATCATACAGAGATTGTAGGGTATTTAAGATAATGGCTCACAGACCATTTTGATTTTCTAAGAATATAAAGGTAATTAGTATTGCCAATGAACAAGACATCTAGTCATAGTTCAAATCGTCATTGTTCCCTGCACGATGACCTAAGAAATAGTTGTTGGGTAATCATTTATCAAAGTTTGATGATTGGAATCGAAAAAAGTATTCATCATCGATCTTAACAGTTTGTCCAACTAAAATTATTGTAATTGTAATATGTGATTCTAACATGACGAACATGACTATAATCTAATATCAAGAGTGTTGGTGACCCAGAAAGTTTTCTTCACTAGTTCCATCTGCTTTATCACCATGGTGTAAAACATTTGTCTGACCTGATTAAGATGTCCTTATAAGGAAGTGTGGCAGGTTGTACCCGTCCTTACGTACAGGAAACACGTCGCGTGTTGTAGTAACGCTGGGAAACAGAACTGGGGCATGCTTTAGTAATGATTGAAACCATCGGTCTATACAGTTATAGCCAATGCAAGCTTTTGTTCTCCACATCCTGGCACATACCACACAAAAAAATGCCGGCTTCGTCATCTCAATCAACCGATTATGTCATACACAAAACCGTCATTAAGAAGCAAACATCTTGAAGTCCTAGATTTGGCAGACAGATGGCATGGAAACCAATTTAAATCTAAGGACCCATGTGAAAGTGTCCCTCAAATAGTTTTAAGCTTATGTGACAAGAAATGATTCAGAAACATTCTGACAAACTATGTGTATTGATACTTCATATGTTTGATGTGTGAATTAGGTTTTTGTTCTCAAACATCAAGTGTCAAGGTCATTTTTATTAATGCTACTGTTTACAGAAATGTATGAAACCTTTCAATATAAAATATAACATGGAGAGAAGACGACATTAGATACAAGATACAGGAATATTTATTTTTAATGTCGCATGTTGTGTAACAGACAAGATTAACACTTAATTGTTGTAATATTAACAAATAAATCCTCCCCCGCCAGGAGAACAAAGTGAAAACACCATTCGGCCCATTTCATGTCACTTTTGGCTTGAACCTGTAACATACAACCATCTGATGACCCCCAGCCTTTATATATAAATACCACTAAAGGAGATGCCAGCTTTTAGTTTTATCAGCTGACCTCAAACTTTCTTCATTTTTCTGTCTTTTCTGGCTTAAAATAGGTACAGTAAATATTTCTGTGTGTTTTATCTTGTCAAATTTAGAAAACAGTTTAATCGAGGTATTGATATATTTAGTGAAATTATCATAATTATTGTGAACTTCAAAGAAAAATCCTGAGATCATGCAGGTCTAAAATTACTGAGTATTCTGTGAAAAACCCACTTATTTTACAACTTGACAATATTTTGGAATCTGGATATGACGTAATATTTTGATATCCTCAATTTGCTTACATGGACAAGTGGTATATAAAACATAATGGTCAAGTTGACCATACTTTGTGTGGGCCATAACCTGACAGTAAGGTATTAATGTTAGCTAGACTTTCCCTACTTACCTGGGGGATTATCCCTCAAATGTAGGTCACCCTTATCTCTATACACAGGTAAAAACACACCTTTTTTTCGTTATTTATTTTCTTTATTCTTCGGCTTTATTGATATTTGTATACAACATTACAAGGGAGGTCATTTGTCACCTTATAAGGTCAACTGACCTGTTTCTCTTTACAAAGTCCAGCAAGATTTGTCGTTAAGTGGTACAACACCATTTACCCTAAACATATGTAATGATTTTTCTTGAATTTATCATTAACAAAAAGAAAATGTTTTGTTGTTAAACTTTTCATGAGCCAACAAAATTAGCTTTCAAAAAAAAAACACCATTTGTGATTAGCAAAGTTGTTGAATGCTGGCCAATTTGATTTGTGATTAAAAATGAAACACATTACTGCTAGCATGGAATCCATCGACAGCCTCGGTAAATAAGGACTGATGTGGTTCTTGTTTCTCACATAGAAAAACAAAAAGTTTAATTGTAGTCCATCCACCCATGTCATACAACCATGTCATTAGTATGGTAATAATTGATACTATTGTGATGTCACATGTAGGTTTGACATCAAAATATATACGAGATGTTGCATAATTGTCTTCGTAGATGGAAACATCACATCCAAGCTGGATTTATTTACTATTTTATGTAGAGACGAAATAAGAAAATTTTGTTACATAGTCACTCATGTAAGTGCTAGAAATGGATAGAATCTACCGGGAGATTTGGTCAGGTTTATACCGGTAATGTTGGTACAGCGCTGATGCGACAGAGAGGGAGAGGGTTGGTAATAGTCAAATTAATGACCCACATACCATATACATATTAATATATTTGTTCACCTGAGCGCTCTCCGTTCATAAACGAAAATATCTCAGTTTTGATCTCGGTATAAGTCATTGTGTTGTATGATCGTTGAAATAATTACCATATTCATGATGATGCTGTATGGAGATTTTTCGTGGCTAAGGGAACATGGAACGTGACGGACAGGGGATCAGAATTTCCAGATGTTCTTCTCGATACTCTTGACTTGCCTGTCAATGGGCACAATGGCTACCTGTCTCCCGAAAAAGTTTAGAATTCTTTCCGTGGAAGGCTGATGACCGTATTTGTCCTCCAAGTCGACAGGAGAAAGGCCGAAATTTTGTAAACCAATATCCTATACAGATCTTTGGGCACGTTCTTTGTTGTTTAACACTCTTTTTGTCCTCTAAGTATTGCCTTTTCTAACCAGATTTTGTGCTTTGTCAAACACTTTTGATGATAGATATCTGGTACAAACCCGTTTTGTGTTTGACCAGGTATTCCAGTAATTTATTGTATTTCAGTGACATTGCCCTTTAATTTATTGTGTTCATTATTTGTTCATTTGCTTATATCCCTACGCGATGGATGTTAACTTAAAGCTTGTGAAATCATAATAAACATTATAATTATTACGGGGGGTCGGAGGCGCAATGTCCTAGAATGTGGACATCGGTGAAGATCTTGATGGAAGCGACCAATGGTAGTACTATGTGAATATACAGAAGCCCACTAGGGATCTGTTAGGGGTTAAACATTATTTATTTTTGAAAACGAAAATTTCTGAGCTCGCTTAGCATCAGCAAGAGTTGTACACTTTTACTGAAAGGCAACACTCAGTATCCACATATTACAGAGTTATCTGCCCTTGCGGGTAGGTATTGATTGTGAAGTCATAATTTTGTGAGAGCGACACAACATTTTCAGTGGAAAAATGACGAAAATTTCGCTCATGAAATAACGATGTCACAATTAATATCTTTCCTCAAGGGCAGATAACTCTGTTATATATGTAGATGAAATCTTTCTGAAGTTTCTGTGGGCTTATACCAGGTAGTCGTACATTAACTTCATTAATGCGAGATATAAAGAGGGTATACAAACAATAAGTTAGAAGGATGTCCCAACATATTCATTCAATATCAAATATTTAAGTTAACTAGTTACTTGTTTACCTCCTTTTTGACTCCATTTCATCTACCAATTTTTCTTTGAACAAAATTTCAAGTCAAACACATTTTGCCTGATGCCTTTCTCAATATACTCAAAATTCCAAAAGCTAATTGCCATCAATGGCTTGTTTAAAACCCAACATGATTAATTGCCAAAATGGTAATTACTCATAGGTGTACATTTCAACATACATATATCTGCATTGTAGTAACAGTTATAACAACAGACCTGCTCTGGGATAATCAATTCTTATATATTACCTGCACTGCATTGCATGTGCACTTTCGTTAAAAGGAGGAAAAAACCGCTTGACTGCAGTATTGGGTGACTATATCTAAAATAATTAAGTTTACACTTTGTCTATTGTATGTAAAAGATTATGTGCATTTGTTTTGTAGTTCAAAGGCAGTCGGGAATGTCCTTTTTCCTTTATTGTGCTCAGGTTTTAATTAGCTTTGTGCACTTTTAGCATTTACACCCGTTAACCCCGCTTTGGCAACGTACAGCAGTTCGGTCTGCAGTGCCAGCTAGATCCATTGTATTGCATAGTGCAATGCTGATATTGGTGTCACCTGACTTCAGTGAAGATATGTACATGTAAAATTTACTGGAAGTTTAAGTAGGTGTTGTAAAATAAAACAATGAATAGAAGTTATTACAACAAGCCATTTTCTATAAAAATTCTTCATGGTCTTTATATTATAAATACAGTTTGATTTTAAGAACTATATAAACAGTCGATAATCACACCGATCCATTTTCTATTTATATTCTTATAGTTATAACATTAAACACTCTTTGGCATGTTAGCAAAGTTTCCTGCTTCATTCATTACAGAGATTTTTATTAAGTATTTCCTATACTGTTTATTTTAGACCAAATATTTGGTGCTCTATTTCTTTAATCGAATCGACCTTCTTCAAATTTCAAAATGCATTCAGTCTGAAGATATCTAAACCAATTGTTTCTGTATTTGATTTTGTTTGTAAGTTGGTTTATGACTGAATATTGTATGCAATCATTTGATCAAAGTAAAAGCGTAGTCTGTATTTGGTCCAATTAAATGCCCCTCTCATTTATTTCAATTGTTTAAGCACCCTCTTCGTAATGCTTTTCCATTCCTTGTGTGCTTTACATTTATAAGACTCATTAATCACTCATTAAGCACTTTAATTAAGCGATTCCTGTAGCTGTGAAGGTAATGAGGTCAAAGGTTAGATTATATGCACAGATTCTTGCAGCCATTAAGACCAAGAGGTCGAAGGTTAGATAATATGCACAGATTCTTGCAGCCATTAGGACCAAGAGGTTAAAGGTTAAATGTTACACCTGCACAGATACTATCAGTGGTGTTACATTGGTATGATGTACTTTAAAGATCAAATGAACGTTTGCACTGTGATCCCTCGAATTAATCCTCGGGGCTTGTTACATATTTATCTTTCCAAGTAACCGAGTGGTTCAAATGTCTCACAATTTACTACAAATCCTTCACCTCTGGGTCACGAGTTTCAATCTCATGTGGGGCAGGTACTGCTAGTTGGTGGTTTTTCTCCAGGTACTCTGGCTTTCCTCCACCAACAAACATGGCATGTCCTTAAATGACCCCAAGATGTTGAACTTCCATGGTCTTTGTTGTGTTTTCTCTAACTATCCATATAAATACATGCTTCTACACATTAAGTAGATTAATTTGATTTAAAAGGGCTAATTTCATTGATAAAGAAGTTCAATGTCTCTGCAATATTCAATTGTATCAAGATGCGGTATTTAGCAAAAAAAAAATCATTGATAAAGAGATTCATTCACAATGACTCCCGACGTGAACGCGGCAGAGATTCATTGAGGATAAGTGTCCCCCCAGGCTGTTTCATGCTGAAGTATCACACCAACTGTCAATACATCATACGGTTAAGTGTAAAAGTTTATCCCTCGACTTTTTTGTCCGTAGATAGTGTATAAGGTATACATGTAGGTGACATGGTGGTATTTACCGCGATAGGTTTAGCTGTTTTTAGGCTGGATATGGCATCAGGATTGTGTCTGTAATATCACTGTTGACACACAAGATTTATACGATGGGATGCAGGATTCAGGATTATTTCTCTGTGTCAAACTTTACATAATATTAAAGATTGTGTGACACTTTTATTGATGTTTGCTGCACAGGTTTTCCCTGGCCTTATCAGCTAAATCACTTTAGGAGGATGGCAGATTCAAATTTAAGCTGTTTAAAGTTTTCTGAAAAAATAATGTGAAGCATTAAGTTTAGGTGGGACAAACTTTATACTGTATAATAACTTATTTTTGTATGATATTATGTAAAATTTTGTCTGTGATTAGAACACGTTAAACTTACTTGTCACAAAAGTTTTTCAGACACAGTAGAACCATATCCCTGTATAAAGAACATTTGGCTCTAAAGACTATTTTTTTCTGTCCCTTGGATGGTCTTAAGAGACAGGTGTGACCTATAGTTAGCTGTTGTTTTGGTCTTTTACATGTTGGATTATTATAACAAGTGGAAACCAGAATTAGGTGTAAACGTCTGGTGTATGTTTTTGTTTGAACCTGATACAGAGAGTGGTTTTATTGTAAACTCAGAAATATACAGGAAGTTATGTTGGGTGTCTGTCAAATACAGGAAGGTAAACATCCAATCAACTGTGATCTGAAAGCATCCAATTATAACTTTAATGAATGTGGTACATGGTACATTTGTGTAGGTGTGTTACATATATGTGTACAGTACTAAATGTGTACATGCAGGTAAACATGTATGTTTCATGTTTCTATACATAGTATTACATGTGTACATGGAAAAGGTGTGTTTTACATGAATGTGTACATATAGTATGGCATGTATACTTGGTAAACATGTATTTTTACATTTGTATGTACATAACAATACATGTGTTTGTGGTATTGTTTCTCAGTAAATAGATACAATTATAGCTGAGAGTGATGCCCCGACAGGAGTGTTGACAATGTAGACAGATTCCTGTAGGATCAAACATATTCTCTGTATCACTGTGTGAAAAGGTCAGGTGCATACCAAAGGTCAGATATTTATATCAAAGGTCAAATATTTATACTGAAGGTCAAATATTCATAACAGCTGCATCTGCTTCTCCAACTTCACCAGGCATGAATGGGTGGTGCATACACTGATAGGAGATGATAGCTTTTGATACAATATACTAAACTCTCAAGTTTTGTTTAAAGGTTCACAAGATTGATAATTGTGTTGATAGAATTGGTGATTTGTAAAGGTACACAGGAAATGATGACCTATTGTGGAGTATAGTAATACACATAAAGGGATGACTAAATTGTAAAGGTACACGTGAAGTGATGACCTATTTGTAAAGATGCACATGAAGTGATGACCTATTCTTAAAGGTACACGTGAAGTGATGACCTATTTGTAAAGGTACACATAATGTGATGACCAATTTTTAAAGGTACACATGAAGTGATGACCTATTTGTAATGGTACACATTAAATGATGACCAATTTGTAAAGGTACACATAAAGTGATGACCAAATTGCAAAGGTACGCATGAAGTGATGACCAATTTGTAAAGGTGCACATGATGTCATGACCAATTTGTAAAGGTACACATGAAGTGATGACCTATTTGTAAAGGTACACATAATATGATGACATGTATGTAAAGGTACACACAAAATGATGACAGTTGCAAAAAATGCTTCATGCACATTGATAAAGATTGGGGACCTTTTCTTAAAGGCTATAATTGCCCTTTTGATGGGTTCATTTAAAGTTTAGTGGAGGAACAAAAGAATGGAAAACCTTCACCTTTCACAAAAGGATTCCATGCACAGCAGATTGTGATCTACAAGTATTTAAAAAAAAAATAACCCAATACCAGATTAAGAAAAACACAATGAGTATAAACAGCTAATCACTGTTGGCATATTAACAGACAGATACAGTCAAATGCAGAGTTTGACTTTAGTCCACTCTATCAAATAACAATGCTGATTCCCTTCAAGATGAATCACTTAAACCTGTATCATCTCATTATGTAAACTGAGGTCTAAAGAGGCTTAATTTACTTCCATGCACTCAGCTACAGACCAAGCCAAGCTTTGAAGTTGTTAGAAATGAAATATAAAAACTGCAGTGGCGGCACAGGCTTTTTGAGGCTCTTAGAAAATTTGTTGTTTTTGTTTGTTGTAACGGAAATTGCTTCAAGAGAGAAAGGAAATCGTGGATATTTTGGCTAACAATGTTTTTTTCTCTTTAGCAGACCAGTCTTAGTCATTGGTGAGGGAAATTTTAACAAATAATGATAATTTTAATTTTATTTTTTCCCTAGTGTTTAATTAGCCATCAACGGAGAAACAAATTAACTACGTAGGATCAAACAATTTACTTTCAAAGCCATTTATCAACAAGCTAGTGATATGTTTGACTCAGGACCGTGGACACATTCAGAGTCCAAATTATTTTGTTGACACAAATTTTCCAGTTATATTAATTTCTTTTTGTTTTCTGTAATGCACAACAACAAAATAAAGTTATGAACAAATACATGGTCAGACCATTGCAATGTGCAGCCGTTCGTCAGATCGTTCCATACTTCAGCTCTGTATACTATATAGAGTCTATGTAGTAGTGTTACACACATTTAACTCCATAAAGTAAACAAAAACTTTGTTCAGACGGGTTCATTACGTCTTTTTCTCAATGGTGTAAGGGGCTCTTTTCAACAGTGATCTAAGGGACTGATCGTATTTCAGTCAGATTGTGTCGGTCAATGGTAGCAGGTGACAGGTTGTAGTGGCCCTTATACGTAATTAAAACCCATTAAATATTGTTTGAATGGATCAAGTACTGCAATAGATGTTACTTTAATGCAATACAATGAGAAAAATGCGGATTTGATTGATGAAAATTCTTTTTGATCAGTAATGCAAGAAGTGGGGAATATGTCACGATATTAAAGGTTAATCGTACCATGCTTAGTACGACGTACTGTCAGATCGTGTGTCTGTCTCGGCTCGACTGGAGTTGTTTTCATGAATAAAGGAAGGACAATGTAACCTAGATATAAATGGTATTGTTCACGGGATGATAAATAGCACAATTGTCATGCAGTTTACGTCCAAATCTAATAATAAATAATTAGTTTTATTAGATTTTTTTACCCCCTATTACTAAATGGGTTATTTTCTTAAATTATTTTTGTTGCTGAAAATGTCAATTTTAGTTGAGTGATATATATAATTAGAAATGTGTGACTCTTACTAAAGGTTACGAGAGTTGACCAGACGTACAAGACTTGACCTTATAAACCTATCATTATCTGCTGAAAATTGCTGTTCATCAGAGCATGACGAAATATCAAACGATTTGAATTGTACTGATTTAAAACACATTTGAATAGGCAGATTTTCCATGTGTGTGATTCTGTTATATAATACAGGAAACTAACACAGATAGCGTGTCTATAATCAGGATCTGTCAATATTCTGGTTAGTAAAATACTTAAAATATGTATAGATCAAACGACTAGTGGTAAAAACTATACAAGTAATGGCCGACTCTATTTATGAGACGGCTCCATTGGAACTTCACAAATAGCTAAACGCGCATTTAAACAATTGAATTAGGTCATATTATTCCGTATGATCTCTAAGTGGCGGGGCTATATATCATCTGGGTTCAAAAACAATTTAATATTGGGTTTTTAGTTCTATTCAATCCATTGACAGAAGATTTGTTTTTTTTGCAATGGTACCTCTTAATAACATATAAATATAGCTTCAACTTGGACAGCAATTAACTTGAATATGATTTAGAAGTATAATGTTGTAAAATTAAATGCAGTTTTAACTCATTCACCCCTGAAATTTCATAATGGACTGGTCTAGTCTTTGATTTAGAAGAGTCTAAATGTGTCTTCAGAGTTGAATGAGTTAATTTGTGACTGCAATTTTGTAAGTTAATAGTACTTTAATTTTACAGTACTTCTTAAAATGTCTCGAATTTCATGGCATATGCCAATCCTATCATGATTATGTAAATGAACATGTACTTTTAGTTACGTCAAAAATATGTTAAGGCTAGGATACCATTTATTATGAATGAAACTAAATTTTACACAAATTAAAAATTTAATTGAATATTGTATGAAAAACTGATTTTACAAAAAAAAATAAAAAATAAAAAAAATATAATAAAACGTATTATGTATGATAATACAAGTTAGAATAAATAACATTTCTAATATTCTAACATAGATTTTTCTCAAAAATTTAATTAAAACCAGTGAAAATTTTTGAATTGAAATAAGTAAAATTAATGAAAATTTATCTTTTTTCTCAAGAATTTTATTAAATTGTTAGGAGTCTTAATTGAAATAAATAAAATTAGTTACATTTTTTTTCTCAAGATATTTTATTAAAATCAGTTAAAAATCATTGATTTTTTTTCTCAAGATATTTTATTAAAATCAGTTAAAAATCATTGATCATAAATCATAAATCATAAGATTTTTAAAAAGATTATGAGACGAACCAACGGATTTAAAAAAAATGATATGAAATTGTCAATATTATCAATTCATGACCTAATATTTATAGAAAGTGATCGCCTCTAAAACTGAAATCAAAGGTGAATTGATAACGGACAATAAAGTAGTGTGTGTTTGATCCGAATTTAATCGGAATAAAAACAGGGGAGTGTCCGTCAACAGGATAAGTCTGTAACATGTGACCTGTGATGTCACCTTCGAGAGCTGTGTGATAAGTTAAAGCCGAACCTGACAAAAATATTCCTCCTTGGTAATCGAAAGGATTTAAAACATTTCACTTACTTTTATGAATGACTTAAAGGTCACGAGATATTTAAACCGATCTTCAAAAAAAGATTTTGTCTTCTGTGAAAAGGACTTTTGAAAACCAGGCAAATTTTTTATGAATGACATAAAAAAATATTTGCATTTGAAAAACTTTCTATTTTTATAACAGTGTAGAACTGGATGTAAATCTTACCACAGATTTCAGCTCAGCAGAGATAAAATTCTTAATTCTTTAAGAATGTTAATGTGATTGAATTAGAACATTATTAATAAGTTGTTTTATTCTGTATAAATGTATTTCTAACTATTGATTTTCACACGATGTTTAATCAGGATATTATCAAGTTGATTGAACATTGAAAAAGTTTTGTGCAAAAAAAACAAAACCTTAAACTTTTGTCAGATGACCTTGATAGAAATAAATCACAAGAAAACCAGAGTTTAATGTATGCTCTAAGGCTGATATGAGAACAGTTGATTTGCCTTCAGTCTAGACGGTACACAAACTTTCTATCCTTCAAGGTGAAACACAGATAACCTGTCCTAAAAATGAGGAAATTCTGTATTTTCCTTCTGCAGTAAATGAAGTAAATATCTTCAAATATGGAAGAAAAATAACTTTTGATGCAAATTGCATTTTTTTTTTTGTTAGCTTGGATTAATTTCATTCATATCACTAGAAATATGAATACATTAGGGCCCATGAGTCTTTTTCATCCTTGGGTAAATATTTGTGCACATTTCTGATAAAGATGCTTTTAAAAGTCAGGAGTATACCTTTGTTTTCAAGATTTAGAACAGAATGATCATCTGATTTTTTTTGTTACAAAATGAAAACATAAAAGAATGAATTACTGCCATATTAGCTTCTGTCAAGTCAAACACTTTTTCACCGTTTCAGAAACAAGTGAAACTATCATAATTAAAAACATATTTAAAAAAAAAAAATTATTGAAAGATTTTAAAGATATCAAAAATTTGGGGCATTTTCTACATCGTCTGTCCAGACATATAAAACAGATCTCAGCCATTTGCCTGTCAATTTGATTTACTGCATGGATGTATTATGTGAAGTTAGATTTAAAGGACAAGAAAATCAAAGAATTCAAATTAATGCCCCCCTCCATACCTGCAGACGCTGCCATTTAAATAGCACTGTGTCACTGTAACCTTGGTCCGTGTTACACTGGTATTATTTAAGGTTACGAAATTACTTGCATATTAAAGAATCCTAGATAGCGCCCGAATCGTCCTGATACAAAGATATCCCTCTCCTACATTTGGAATGTATTTCGTATTTAACAATTGCACTATTGAACAAAAAAAGTATACTGCATGATATTCAAACTGAATTTATATTTTTGTATTCAGTTTAAATTATATTATTTCTTATTTTAAATTGATTAAAGGATAACTGATATATCAATATGTTATAATATTTCCTGATAAGTATTAGAGACATTTCTAAACAATTGTGGATATAGTGCTAGAGCATTTACTACACATCAGAGCTGCCATCATACTAGCACAAGGAGATGGAAATGGTTTTACTCTTTAGTATCAACAGACTATGTAGGCTGAAAGATATTTCTATAAACATTAAGAGGTAGAAAATATCTAATGTAAATCTCTTTTACAAATTCATATCAGGAAGATCAAGATGGATTCCATACATGTACCTGAGGATGGCCAAGAGGCCAAAATAAAAGAAGTGATATTTGTACAGTTAAAGGCCCACTACCTTTCCGGAGCAGAATTTAAAGGTTTCTTAAAAACGTTAATAACAAAAGAAAATATATATCAATGTCTTAAGATGAGGTTACAACACCAAACATATGCAAGATTTCCTGTCTAATATACAATAACAGTGGAGATTCATTTCGCTGTTTTGCCGTCTGGCGCAGTGATAGTCAACTACCGCGCGGCATTTAGGACGACAGCGGGAAACATAAAACGACCCGCGTTATGAAAATTAACATTTTATTTATTATAATTAAACAGTTCTGAAGGTGATGATAAGTGTACTAGTAAACGTATAGTTAATAACTTCTGCGACTCTACAAAATTATTGATCTCGTTTTACATTCCTATTTTAAAAATTAAAAGCCGTTTCGGAAAGGTAGTGGCCCTTTAAAATTGAAACCTATTTATTGCATAGAAAACTGAAGGATAATTACTACACCAGTGAAGTTAGTGTTAACAGGACCTTTATAACACACCAGTACTATTTACTCTCTCCAATGCCAGTATCACATTATTACACACCAAAAGTGAAGGACATTTACTACACACCCAAAGATTACATTTACCACATTTCAAACATTGAGAACATTTACCACGTCCAATGTCAGTATCACCTTGCTTGCTCCTGTATTGAGCCAGACAGTTGACAAACATACTGTACATGTCTAAGTAGCTGTCCCACTTGATACATGCTTTCTCCTCTCTGTATGACACCAATTCATACCTGTATAAATATATTTACCTTAACTTACGATCTGGCCGGGCCGTAAAGAATACAGTAAAGTTCCGCTCACCGGGTGATCTTTTCTAAAAGTAAGAACTTTGAGTTGTGTTGCCTGTGTATATTTTATAGCTATCAAAGTATTCACCAATGGCATTGAGGTATCTTTACCTTTCAGAAACATTCTATTCTATTGGGACATTTATGCAGCATTTCATCTAAACTAAAATTTGGTCACAGTGACCTCTATTTAACCTTTGACTTTTATGTAAGAAAGATCTTGTCTGGCTCCCTGTCTGGTTCCTTGTCTCACATTCGAGTGTGTATTGTTCTTGTTTTCATTGAGTCTGATGAATAGACATCAGACTGCCAAGCTATCAGGGCAATAAGAGGAGTAAACCTACTATCTATCTATATACATGGATCTTGCCAAAGGAGAAGGCTGTCCTCGACGACCTTGACATCACACAATATCCTCGATGGCCTTGACATCAGACAAATATATATAGCCTTCCTTGTATGAGCATCTTACACCTAACCTTGAGGAGACAGGTCCCTGTGTAAGCTAGCAGTTATTGGTGCTTTAGTTAGTATAACCTTGATGGCCATTACAGCACAATAACAAATGACCTTGAGGAGACAGGTCCCTGTGTAAGCTAGCAGTAATTGGTGCTATAGTCAGGGTGTAAGGTGAGAGTTTACAGAAAACACCTGTTTCTGTTGGTCGTTAAGTGTCTGTCTGGTGGTATTTAGGTAACATTTCACCTGTACATAGAAGTTAAAGGTCGTTAACGTGTCTGCCTCACCTGTACGTTGACATTACCTAAAAGGTCTTTAAGGTCACCTGAACATGAAAGTTACCTAAAAGGTTGTTAGCATTTTTTACCTGTGTGGACATTACAGTAAATGTCATTATGGTATCTGGCTTACCTGTTTTAGAGGTCGTTATGGTATCTCTCACCTATTTTAGAGTTCGTTATGGTATATCTCACCTGTTTTAGAGTTCGTTATGGTATCTCTCACCTACATGAATGTATACCTTACTTTATAGTAAATAGAGATAGGTACAAATGATCCAGGTAAGTCATTGATAGAGATGCTGTTACAGTATAACGGCCATTAGACACACCTGTATATAACGAGAGATCAGGTGTTACATCCCTATATAGAACGTTACACAGTAATATGGAGGTGTGGTGGGTGTGCAATTCTACACATTATCTCAGTCTGTTTTATGGATGATATAATAGTGGTATCTGAGTATTCAACCTAGACTTGTTGTTTGGTATTCTACCTAAATCTGTCGTTTGGGTAGTGATAATAGTGGTATCTGAGTATTCAACCTAGACTTGTTGTTTGGTATTCTACCTAAATCTGTCGTTTGGGTAGTGATAATAGTGGTATCTGAGTATTCAACCTAGACTTGTTGTTTGGTATTCTACCTAAATCTGTCGTTTGGGTAGTGATAATAGTGGTATCTGAGTATTCAACCTAGACTTGTTGTTTGGTATTCTACCTAAATCTGTCGTTTGGGTAGTGATAATAGTGGTATCTGAGTATTCAACCTAGACTTGTTGTTTGGTATTCTACCTAAATCTGTCGTGTGGGTAGTGATAATAGTGGCATCTGAGTATTCAACCTAGACTTGTTGTTTGGTATTCTACCTAAATCTGTCGTTTGGGTAGTGATAATAGTGGTATCTGAGTATTCAACCTAGACTTGTTGTTTGGTATTCTACCTAAATCTGTCGTTTGGGTAGTGATAATAGTGGTATCTGAGTATTCAACCTAGACTTGTTGTTTGGTATTCTACCTAAATCTGTCGTTTGGGTAGTGATAATAGTGGTATCTGAGTATTCAACCTAGACTTGTTGTTTGGTATTCTACCTAAATCTGTCGTTTGGGTAGTGATAATAGTGGTATCTGAGTACTAGACTTGTTGTTTGGTATTCTACCTAAATCTGTCGTTTGGGTAGTGATAATAGTGGTATCTGAGTGTTCAACCTAGACTTGTTGTTTGGTATAGTATTCTACCTAAATCTGTCGTTTGGGTAGTGATAATAGTGGTATCTGAGTATTCCACCTAGACTTGTTGTTTGGTATTCTACCTAAATCTGTCGTTTGGGTAGTGATAATAGTGGTATCTGAGTGTTCAACCTAGACTTGTTGTTTGGTATAGTATTCTACCTAAATCTGTCGTTTGGGTAGTGATAATAGTGGTATCTGAGTATTCAACCTAGACTTGTTGTTTGGTATTCTACCTAAATCTGTCGTTTGGGTAGTGATATTGCCAATGGTATATATTATACCTTAGTATAGACCTGTTGTTTGGTATAATTTTCTACCTGCAGAAAACTGTACTCGTTACCACTATACTAACCATACTTGGGCCTGAAGTCCCCACCAATTGCATTGGAATTTGGTCAAGTGGTATATATGGTGTGTGTAATTAAGTTGAAATAAGTATATATTGGAGTACTGGACAGGTGCTTCATTATCAGTTCTTATAGATATCAAAGTACTTAGATAACCCACCTCCAGAAATATTTTAGAAATAATTCATAGTAGCATATACATGTCTGAGTTGGGTCGGATTTCATCCTTGGATCAGTACAGTAAGCTTCAGGTAAGGTAGACACATTCAGCAGCTCACCTTCCCTAAACAGATTGCCTCCATTGTTAAGTTGACAAGGCTTTAGATATATCACATTCCCTGAACTGTTTCCCTCCATGGTTAAGCTGACAAGGCTTTAGGTACCTTTCCTGAACTGATTGCCTCCTCTTCCATGGAAAGCTTTGATCTGCTGGGCGGGAGTTATTGCCTCCTCTTCCATGGAAAGCTTTGATCTGCTGGGCGGGAGTTAGTCAGAACTGGGTCAGTGTTATACCTATCCTATCTAACATATGTTTTTGTCCTCAACATTGTACTTTATAGCTTGTAAATCAAATACTTCAGTCTAAACGACCATTTCTGATTCGAGGTTGCTGTAAACATTTTGGTTTTTATTAACAGAGGGAAGGAATGGCCTTCTTTGGTTTGGGATGGCCTTCTTTGGTTTGGGATGGCCTTCTTTGGTTTGGGATGGCCTTCTTTGGTTTGGGATGGCCTTCTTTGGTTTGGGATGGCCTTCTTTGGTTTGGGATGGCCTTCTTTGGTTTGGGATGGCCTTCTTTGGTTTGGGATGGCCTTCTTTGGTTTGGGATGGCCTTCTTTGGTTTGGGATGGCCTTCTTTGGTTTGGGATGGCCTTCTTTGGTTTGGGATGGCCTTCTTTGGTAGTTTTCCTGTAAGAAAAACTATAGTGATGATGTGATTTGTATCTAGACAAGTTTTAAGGTAATAAGACACGTGGGGGGGGGGGGGGGGGGGGAGGGTGAGGGTAAGGTAGGGAGGGGACACTAAATTCATACTGATATAGTGAAGGGGGAAGGTAATTATGTGTATGTGGGAGGTGATGAGTGTAGGGGTCAGGGGAAACTTACACTGTTAACAGATATATTTGAGATAGGGGAAATTGTGCAATAATAGAAGGGGGATGGAGGGGACAAATTTAAAGAAATGAAAGGGATGGGGGAGTGATATGGGGGAGGGGGAGAAGTGATATGGGGGAGGGGGAGGAGTGATATGGGGGAGGGGTGTGATGGTGAACTGCAGCCTCCAATGTGTATGGACACACCTTACATCTGGTAGATGTCAGATTAATTTCTGATAAAGCTACTACCACCCAGTCCCTCACAGAGCAGTCGGTGGTTATAGTGTGATGAATGCCGTTGTAAAATGTCAACACCAACATGCACCTCATTCCAGTAATACCACTGTCTGCCTGCAGATTCAGAGCTAGCTGGCTCTATTTTGGGAAAATGTTTCTTAAAGACTATATACGAATGTAAATATATAAGTAAATATATTGGTTAATATAATGAAATGAGTGATATCAGTGATATTGATTTGACTTTTCAACAAATAAATGACCCCGGCTGTTAATCAAGGAACTGCCTGAAGTTGTATACTCAGTGAAACACGATTTGGTTGGGTTTCAAGCCACCCAGTGCTGCTATCTGAGTTTTCAATCTGTGTAAGCCTCTATAAAAGTTAATTATAATTTAAAGCTTGTTTTACAGTTATTGTGAAAGACAAATATTTATATAAGAATACATAGAATTATTAATATTTTTGCACAACTTGAAGCTCGCTGTCCTGCAATTTGAATCATGTTGAGATTGAGTCTGACCTAGAATATAAGGTGGCTGCCCTGATCTTCTCTGTTATCAGTTAGAGGTCCCTGTATTCAGCCCCTCTGGTATAACTTGTATATAAAAGAGCTCATTGATATCTGTAAATATTAATTGACATTTACATTCTGACACGATCAGCTGGCCAGTTCTGGTACCAAGATGGCTGTCCGGATATCAGGGTGGGTTTGTTTATCTATAGGTGTGGCGTCCGACACTCTCGGAACAATACAGATTATTGTGATGGCGACCAACACTCCCGGAACAATACAGATTACTGTTATGGGGATCGTAGTGTTATACTTCAGACCTGGCAGTGATGCTAATGGACTGTGATAGAGGTGGGAAGAACATATAAATCTTCAGAAGTAAAGGTCACATGTAAAGGTCACGGTAAAGGTCACTGAGTCTCTTTATGACCTGTCTAAGTATCCTGTACCTACCTATACACCAATTTTCGATGTATAATGTTTTGTTTCTTCATTATTTACGACACATTCGTATAAACATCAATTCATCATCAAGGGCTTTTACTGACATTAATATGTGCATTCATATACAATTATTCGAATTACACTTGAATTAGGGTTTCAAGCTCTTTGAAAAATTATGCGGAAATACTTAAAGAGAGGAATTTGCTACCATTGATGTTTTTAAAATCATGATAAGATTGTACAGGGTATCAGGGTCATCAACTGGTCTGAGTGATGATCAAAATGGAATTTGTTTTAAATTGCATTTCCCCTAAAAATGATATTGGTTGTACAGGGTATCAGGGTCATCAACTGGTCTGAGTGATGATCAAAATGGAATTTGTTTTAAATTGCATTTCCCCTAAAAATGATATTGGTTGTACAGGGTATCAGGGTCATCAACTGGTCTGAGTGATGATCAAAATGGAATTTGTTTTAAATTGCATTTCCCCTAAAAATGATATTGGTTGTACAGGGTATCAGGGTCATCAACTGGTCTGAGTGATGATCAAAATGGAATTTGTTTTAAATTGCATTTCCCCTAAAAATGATATTGGTTGTACAGGGTATCAGGGTCATCAACTGGTCTGAGTGATGATCACAATGGAATTTGTTTTAAATGGCATTTCCCCTAAAAATGATATTGGTTGTACAGGGTATCAGGGTCATCAACTGGTCTGAGTGATGATCACAATGGAATTTGTTTTAAATGGCATTTCCCCTAAAAATGATATTGGTTGTACAGGGTATCAGGGTCATCAACTGGTCTGAGTGATGATCAAAATGGAATTTGTTTTAAATTGCATTTCCCCTAAAAATGATATTGGTTGTACAGGGTATCAGGGTCATCAACTGGTCTGAGTGATGATCACAATGGAATTTGTTTTAAATGGCATTTCCCCTAAAAATGATATTGGTTGTACAGGGTATCAGGGTCATCAACTGGTCTGAGTGATGATCACAATGGAATTTGTTTTAAATTGCATTTCCCCTAAAAATGATATTGGTTGTACAGGGTATCAGGGTCATCAACTGGTCTGAGTGATGATCAAAATGGAATTTGTTTTAAATTGCATTTCCCCTAAAAATGGATATTGGTTGTACAGGGTATCAGGGTCATCAACTGGTCTGAGTGATGATCAAAATGGAATTTGTTTTTTTTTAAATTGCATTCCCCGTAAAATGATATTGTTTGTACAGGGTATCAGGGTCATCAACTGGTCTGAGTGATGATCAAATGGAATTTGTTTTAAATTGCATTTCCCCTAAAAATGATATTGGTTGTACAGGGTATCAGGGTCATCAACTGGTCTGAGTGATGATCAAAATGGAATTTGTTTTAAATGGCATTTCCCCTAAAAATGATATTGGTTGTACAGGGTATCAGGGTCATCAACTGGTCTGAGTGATGATCAAATGGAATTTGTTTTAAATTGCATTTCCCCTAAAAATGATATTGGTTGTACAGGGTATCAGGGTCATCAACTGGTCTGAGTGATGATCAAAATGGAATTTGTTTTAAATTGCATTTCCCCTAAAAATGATATTGGTTGTACAGGGTATCAGGGTCATCAACTGGTCTGAGTGATGATCAAATGGAATTTGTTTTAAATTGCATTTCCCCTAAAAATGATATTGGTTGTACAGGGTATCAGGGTCATCAACTGGTCTGAGTGATGATCACAATGGAATTTGTTTTAAATTGCATTTCCCCTAAAAAATGATATTGGTTGTACAGGGTATCAGGGTCATCAACTGGTCTGAGTGATGATCAAAATGGAATTTGTTTTAAATGGCATTTCCCCTAAAAATGATATTGGTTGTACAGGGTATCAGGGTCATCAACTGGTCTGAGTGATGATGAATTTGTTTTAAATTGCATTTCCCCTAAAAATGATATTGGTTGTACAGGGTATCAGGGTCATCAACTGGTCTGAGTGATGATCACAATGGAATTTGTTTTAAATGGCATTTCCCCTAAAAATGATATTGGTTGTACAGGGTATCAGGGTCATCAACTGGTCTGAGTGATGATCACAATGGAATTTGTTTTAAATGGCATTTCCCCTAAAAATGATATTGGTTGTACAGGGTATCAGGGTCATCAACTGGTCTGAGTGATGATCACAATGGAATTTGTTTTAAATTGCATTTCCCCTAAAAATGATATTGGTTGTACAGGGTATCAGGGTCATCAACTGGTCTGAGTGATGATCAAAATGGAATTTGTTTTAAATGGCATTTCCCCTAAAAATGATATTGGTTTGTACAGGGTATCAGGGTCATCAACTGGTCTGAGTGATGATCACAATGGAATTTGTTTTAAATTGCATTTCCCCTAAAAATGATATTGGTTGTACAGGGTATCAGGGTCATCAACTGGTCTGAGTGATGATCAAAATGGAATTTGTTTTAAATGGCATTTCCCCTAAAAATGATATTGGTTGTACAGGGTATCAGGGTCATCAACTGGTCTGAGTGATGATCAAAATGGAATTTGTTTTAAATTGCATTTCCCCTAAAAATGATATTGGTTGTACAGGGTATCAGGGTCATCAACTGGTCTGAGTGATGATCACAATGGAATTTGTTTTAAATGGCATTTCCCCTAAAAATGATATTGGTTGTACAGGGTATCAGGGTCATCAACTGGTCTGAGTGATGATCACAATGGAATTTGTTTTAAATGGCATTTCCCCTAAAAATGATATTGGTTGTACAGGGTATCAGGGTCATCAACTGGTCTGAGTGATGATCACAATGGAATTTGTTTTAAATGGCATTTCCCCTAAAAATGATATTGGTTTGGTTGTACAGGGTTCAGGGTCAGGTCAACTGGTCTGAGTGATGATCAAAATGGAATTTGTTTTAAATGGCATTTCCCCTAAAAATGATATTGGTTGTACAGGGTATCAGGGTCATCAACTGGTCTGAGTGATGATCAAAATGGAATTTGTTTTAAATGGCATTTCCCCTAAAAATGATATTGGTTGTACAGGGTATCAGGGTCATCAACTGGTCTGAGTGATGATCACAATGGAATTTGTTTTAAATTGCATTTCCCCTAAAAATGATATTGGTTACTTAATGTGCTATTTTCTATGTAACTTCAAAATTTTAAACGAAGTAGGTTCAAGAACCAAACTTGAAGTTCCTGTGAAATATGTCTAGTAAATATTGTCAAGGCTAACATATGATTTTCTGGCAGTTTTACAAAGAATATTTATAATTTATTTTAATCTGTGTCAAAATGACACCTTTCATTATCAAACTTTATTTTTTTTTCATGTTGTCTTCTAATCACAATGCTATGGTTACAAATCTGAATACCCCGAAAATGTTTCTGTGTCAATAGAATGTTTGAAAGGGTTGACAGTTTGGCAGGTTTCTGTGTGGCCTTCAATAGTCAATGTGATTGAGGAGCTTGTGCATCAGGATGTCCCTAAGGACGGCCACTGTCACAGGTTTGTGATAGACAAACAGCACCTGTTGTTATTTGGTGCAATATTGTTTAGGTTGCTGTCAGTATGGTGTCTCTGAAAGCACTGAATCCTCAAGGAAAACATGGTACAAGAATGTCTGTATATATCTGTCTCTGTTACAGACTTCCAGGCCGAGTTCACTGTTTTGTGTGTCTGTCTTATTCTCACAAACGACAAGGTAGCACTTCTCCAAGCTTAGTTATATATCTCCCTATATACAGAATATATACTTTTGTAACACATCGCAACTTTTTATTACCTCTGTTACAAATATTTCAAACCGAGTCTACAAATGTGCATTTTTTCGTGTTTCAAGTTTTGTTGAAATTCAACCAAAATGTTGCATGCATTTTCAGAATTCTTTGTCACTGTATAAATTAAGCTGTAGGTGTTTCGTTTCTTGTACACATGATACGCTGTGTGCCGTGACAAGACAAATCGCCCACCTCTACACCTGCCAGTCAGAGCTGTAGGGAAGGCTCGTCTTCACCCGTTCTCCTGCCCACTTTGGGATAAATTATAGCCTCTGCACCTGTAGGTTGACAAAAATAAAGCAAAATTAATTAACTGCTTTCTTCACAAGTACATTATTTCTTGGCATATTGTCAAGTTGCGGCTTTAAATTTTGTATTATCACAATAAACAATATAGCTTAACCCTACGGCATCATGTTCGTGTTAGCTTTTATGAATGCTTTATTGAAATTTAGAGTTTCTCATATTTCACGAAAATAAAAATTCAAAAATAAAGATTATAATTCATGGACAGACTATATATGTATTTAATGAGTCTGAAATGATGAAACTTTGTGTGTGTGGTATATAATTTGTGAATTATCACGGCTGACCATTAAAGCTGGTGATGTTTATATACCATTGTATACATGCCATTAGTATGCAGGTCTTGTGATGTGTGTCTGTGTAAGTGATGCATGTTTATGATCTCTCCCTAACAGGATGACAACTAAAATGTTTTCTGCAAACATTTCACTAAGTACACCTGTTTATCATAACTAATTAGTTAAAGAGGAGAAACATACATTTTACTAAGTATATACTGTGTAGTATAATTAATGACTGAAAGGATCAGAACAGACATTAGTTAAGAAGTAATTACGGAAATGAAACTAGGTTGTGATTTGGTTAAAAAGTCATTGCAGAGCTAAATCTTTTAATGGTTAAAAAGTAAATTAAAGAACTGGAAGTAGGGTTGCAAAATAAATAAAAAGTAATTTTTGTGCTGGAACAATGCTTTTCAGTTAGTTCAGATGTTTTCACATTTAACCTACGTAGCCATGGTAACAATTCAGGGTCACGAGTTCAAGGGTCATTTAGGGAATCTGGTTGCTCAGGAAACTCTTTCTAGGTTGATTGTAATTTAATTTGAAAACTGCAACAAATCCTTATACCCTTAAATGTCCAAAGCTGTGAGGAAGAAAAATGGATTTATCATTAGTTACTGTTTATTTTGTTAAAATGTATGGTATGTAATATATTAATGATTTTCTTTTCTCTTTCTTTTCCAGGTAAGTCAATTCTACTTTCATACAAGACAGGCACCATTGCCCCAAGTCCAAAACGTTGTCCAAGCAGAATTGTAAGTTTTTGAAACCACAACTGGTCAGGAATGAAAATTCTGCACCTACTAAAGGAGTTATTTCCCCTTTTAGTTATTTCCCCTTTCCATTTTAGGAAGATGATATCATAACTTTTCAGTTTGCAAATATGGTACCTATCTTTGTAACGTACAAAACGATTTGTGAACCCTGTCTTCCTATGTCACATCTCCCACTACACAGTAACATTATTAAAGTGATCAAGTAGGTATAAGCACAGGAATTTGTGATATCAACAGATAAAGCAAGTATTTGCAGTATCAGAAGTCAACACAGGGATTTGAGAAATAAAACAGGTGATCATATGATATACCATAAATGATCTCATTCCTCCCTGAAGACACATTTAGACTCTTCTAAATCAAAGACTAGGTCAGTTCATTATGAAATTTCAGGGGGTGAATGACTAGTGTATAACTGTGTAGAATAGAAAACTCACATTGGTCAGTACTACAGAAGAAATTTATATTTGCATGGAATAGAAAACTGTTGACAGTCTCATCAATGGCTGATCAAGCAATTAGTGGGGATCAAGCAATTAGTGGGGATCAAGCAATTAGTGGCGGACTTAACTGTTAAATCTGACACACAACACTCTGAGGCGAGGTTGATTCTCCTGTTCTCAGTAGCCGGTGTTAGGGTGTAGAAATTCAAAGGCATACAATAGGAGATACAAGGCGAGGCGTACAGATGTAATAGGTTCAGATACCAGAACAGAAGTCATTATAGATCTCACTAGGTCCAATCTCACTGAAAAACTGATTTTGTTTCTACGTTCTCATACGATTTATGCTCTGATTTTGGAGTTATCAAGTTTACGTCTAAGCTATCTTGTTAAGATATGGGTATTATATCAATTACTTAAATTTTGTTTGTAATGGCGATTTATTTCCTGATGCCCAGATAAACACTACTCATTATGCATTGTGTAAAGGAGATTATTTCAATATTGTTGGAAAGTTTTTATGGCTTAAGAAGATAAAATATTTCAAAATTACTTAATTCAATTTTAAAGGAAATTTTCTTCTGTGAATTTTTCAATTCGATTGAAATGTTTATTGCAAAGAAAAAAGTGAATTTAGTCTAGATTTCTGAAGGCTTAACCCACATAAGTTATCCAGAATCACTATAAACATTCTCTTTTCTTTAATTTGAAATTGTTTATTCATACGGCCTGTTTGATAGATGCCAGATATTTGAACACAAAGCCTCCAGGACTTAACAGAATTTGTAAGCAAAAAAATGTAAGCAGTTGTTAACTGATTCACCCCTGAAAGTTCATAATGGACCATTCCACTCTTTGATTCAGAAGAGTCCAAATACAACTTCAGGGGTGAATAAGTAAATGTTAGATACAGCTGGTCATAATATCAAATACACAAATAGATTAAAAATGATGTGTTGATGTGATATAGCTGTGTTGTTTAAAACTGTGGACAACATGGAGACTTCACAATTTATTTATGTACTTTGATCTTGCTTTACCCTTCACATGTTGCATTTGGTAGGCTTTGGAAATGTTCACCAGAAATGCTGGTCTTTTTACATTTGGAAGGCTTTGGAAATGTTCACCAGAAATGCTAGTCTTTTTACATTTGGAAGGCTTTGGAAATGTTCACCAGAAATGCTTGTCTTTTTACATTTGGAAGGCTTTGGAAATGTTCACCAGAAATGCTAGTCTTTTTACATTTGGTAGGCTTTGGAAATGTTCACCAGAAATGCTAGTCTTTTTACATTTGGTAGGCTTTTGGAAATGTTCACCAGAAATGCTAGTCTTTTTACATTTGGTAGGCTTTTGGAAATGTTCACCAGAAATGCTAGTCTTTTTACATTTGGTAGGCTTTGGAAATGTTCACCAGAAATGCTTGTCTTTTTACATTTGGTAGGCTTTGGAAATGTTCACCAGAAATGCTTGTCTTTTTACATTTGGTAGGCTTTGGAAATGTTCACCAGAAATGCTAGTCTTTTTACATTTGGTAGGCTTTGGAAATGTTCACCAGAAATGCTAGTCTTTTTTACATTTGGTAGGCTTTGGAAATGTTCACCAGAAATGCTTGTCTTTTTACATTTGGTAGGCTTTGGAAATGTTCACCAGAAATGCTAGTCTTTTTACATTTGGTAGGCTTTGGAAATGTTCACCAGAAATGCTAGTCTTTTTTACATTTGGTAGGCTTTGGAAATGTTCACCAGAAATGCTAGTCTTTTTACATTTGGTAGGCTTTGGAAATGTTCACCAGAAATGCTAGTCTTTTTACAAGCCTTAGTTAGACCCTTTATTGTTCAAGAGAAATGATTTTCTTCCATCAAGCATTTGGTAGGTTCTATAATGTTACTGAAAATTCCATAAGCATTGGGTTGACAAGTAAAGCTCACCAGAAATGCTGTTCTTCCCACAAACGTTTTGGTAGGCTCCGTAATCTCACAAGCAATTGGTCAGCTCCACATCACAAATGCTGATATTGCCACAAGCTTTTGATAGTTTTTATAATGTTCGAAAGGCTATAGTGCCAGCTATGTAATGCACATGGAATATTACAACAGTGGCATTGCTCCCTGTGATACAATTGTACACACTGTATTGGGGTGCATATCTTGTACACTGTGGAATCTCTGTGCCTATAACCTCCCTGCTGAGTATTGTATGGCCTACCTCTCCATCAGTATAAATATTTGGAGTATGGGAGACTTAGAAATCCAGGTTTATATGGCACCAACACGTACCTATAATATTGTACCCCCCTGCTCTAGTATCTATGGAGTATAGGAGACTTAGAAATCCAGGTTTATATGGCACCAACACGTACCTATAATATTGTACCCCCCTGCTCCCTGCTCTAGTATCTATGGAGTATAGGAGACTTAGAAATCCAGGTTTATAAGGCACCAACACGTACCTATAATATTGTACCCCCCTGCTCCCTGCTCTAGTATCTATGGAGTATGGGAGACTTAGAAATTCAGGTTTATATGGCACCAACACGTACCTATAATATTGTACCCCCCTGCTCTAGTATCTATGGAGTATAGGAGACTTAGAAATCCAGGTTGATAAGGCACCAACACGTACCTATAATATTGTACCCCTCTGCTCTAGTATCTATGGAGTATGGGAGACTTAAAAATTCAGGTTTATATGGCACCAACACATACCTATAATATTGTACCCCCCTGCTCCCTGCTCTAGTATCTATGGAATACAGGAGACTTAGAAATCCAGATTTATATGACACCAACATGTACCTATAATATTGTACCCCCCTGCTCCCTGCTCTAGTATCTATGGAGTATAGGAGACTTAGAAATCCAGGTTTATATGGCACCAACACGTACCTATAATATTGTACTCCCCTGCTCCCTGCTCTAGTATCTATGGAGTATGGGAGACTTAGAAATCCAGGTTTATATGGCACCAACACGTACCTATAATATTGTACTCCCCCTGCTCCCTGCTCTAGTATCTATGGAGTATGGGAGACTTAGAAATTCAGGTTTATATGGCACCAACACGTACCTATAATATTGTACTCCCCTGCTCCCTGCTCTAGTATCTATGGAGTATAGGAGACTTAGAAATCCAGGTTTATATGGCACCAACACGTACCTATAATATTGTACTCCCCTGCTCCCTGCTCTAGTATCTATGGAGTATAGGAGACTTAGAAATCCAGGTTTATATGGCACCAACACGTACCTATAATATTGTACCCCCCTGCTCCCTGCTCTAGTATCTATGGAGTAGGAGACTTAGAAATCCAGGTTTATATGGCACCAACACGTACCTATAATACTGTACTCCCCTGCTCCCTGCTCTAGTATCTATGGAGTATGGGAGACTTAGAAATTCAGGTTTATATGGCACCAACACGTACCTATAATATTGTACTCCCCTGCTCCCTGCTCTAGTATCTATGGAGTATAGGAGACTTAGAAATCCAGGTTGATAAGGCACCAACACGTACCTATAATATTGTACCCCCCTGCTCCCTGCTCTAGTATCTATGGAGTAGGAGACTTAGAAATCCAGGTTTATAAGGCACCAACACGTACCTATAATATTGTACCCCCCTGCTCCCTGCTCTAGTATCTATGGAGTATGGGAGACTTAGAAATCCAGGTTTATATGGCACCAACACGTACCTATAATATTGTACCCCCCTGCTCCCTGCTCTAGTATCTATGGAGTATGGGAGACTTAGAAATCCAGGTTTATATGGCACCAACACGTACCTATAATATTGTACCCCCCTGCTCCCTGCTCTAGTATCTATGGAGTATGGGAGACTTAGAAATTCAGGTTTATATGGCACCAACACGTACCTATAATATTGTACTCCCCTGCTCCCTGCTCTAGTATCTATGGAGTAGGAGACTTAGAAATCCAGGTTGATAAGGCACCAACACGTACCTATAATATTGTACCCCCCTGCTCCCTGCTCTAGTATCTATGGAGTATGGGAGACTTAGAAATCCAGGTTTATATGGCACCAACACGTACCTATAATATTGTACCCCCCTGCTCCCTGCTCTAGTATCTATGGAGTATAGGAGACTTAGAAATCCAGGTTTATAAGGCACCAACACGTACCTATAATATTGTACCCCCCTGCTCCCTGCTCTAGTATCTATGGAGTATGGGAGACTTAGAAATTCAGGTTTATATGGCACCAACACGTACCTATAATATTGTACCCCCCTGCTCTAGTATCTATGGAGTATAGGAGACTTAGAAATCCAGGTTGATAAGGCACCAACACGTACCTATAATATTGTACCCCTCTGCTCTAGTATCTATGGAGTATGGGAGACTTAAAAATTCAGGTTTATATGGCACCAACACATACCTATAATATTGTACCCCCCTGCTCCCTGCTCTAGTATCTATGGAATATAGGAGACTTAGAAATCCAGATTTATATGACACCAACACGTACCTATAATATTGTACCCCCCTGCTCCCTGCTCTAGTATCTATGGAGTATAGGAGACTTAGAAATCCAGGTTTATATGGCACCAACACGTACCTATAATATTGTACCCCCCTGCTCTAGTATCTATGGAGTATAGGAGACTTAGAAATCCAGGTTGATAAGGCACCAACACGTACCTATAATATTGTACCCCCCTGCTCCCTGCTCTAGTATCTATGGAGTAGGAGAATTAGAAATCCAGGTTTATGTGGCTATAACTCTCCAGAAATCCAGGTTTATGTGGCTATTACTCTCCAGCAATGTCTACCTCATTACCATTGTAATGCAGTGATTTCTGGACCTGGTTAACACAAATATTGTATATACTTTATAGCAAAATGTGTTTGGGTCGGTAGTATTGATATATATAAAGTATTGGATTGGTGTCTCGATGATCCTGGGGAAGAATCGTTTCTTCATTAGCAAACAGTCTTTGAAAAATTAAGTTCAAATTCCTTCTGGGAATGATTAAAATATCTCGCTAGACTATTATTTTGTTATGGTAAAAAATTGGTTTAAATACAATATGCTTCCTGCAACCTCCATTGGCATTTTTAAAAGTTTTTCTAGCTGTCTGAAATACATCCAAGTTGTAACCCTAGTAATATGATCTGCAATGTACCTCTGTAATAGGTAGAACTACAATATCTATATTTGTTCCATCAGATGCTGTTAGAATGTCAGTTTTGCTGCCTCTAACATCAGTGGAATTATCATCTGTACAAATCTTCAGACTAGCACTTTCTCCCTAACCCCACCCACAACTAAACATACACGAATCCATCATCTCCATCATCCACCCACATCCATTCAATGTCATTTCTCTGGAAATAAAAAAGTTCTGAGTTAGATATCTCATCATGACAAGTAAACAATAAAACTCTCGTTACTATAGACTTCAGCTCTAAACTATGTCATCAATTGAGGGAAGTTGCACCCACAAATGTTTATGTACTGTGTGTATCAGAGTGTCCGGTAAGTGCACCCCTAATACTGTCTATAGATTCCTGTTATACCGGGTCACAACCCGACTCCCGTGGGTGTTTCATGTACTGTGGTGTATCAGACTGTTATACCGGGTCACAACCCGACTCCCGTGGGTGTTTTATGTACTGTGGTGTATCAGAACCTTTTTTTCCTCTGTTGATATTGTAGGTCAACTTGTCTGAATTCTCTCTCTGCTTGACAATAAATGTCGATCATAAAACAGCTGGTGAATACTGACTGACAGAGATAAAACAGTGAAAATACCCTGACAGTGTGTAAAAGTCTAAAATACCCAGACAGTGTGCTAAAGTATAAAATACCCAGACAGTGTGCTAAAGTCTAAAATACCCAGACACTGTGCTAAAGTATAAAATACCCAGACAGTGTGCTAAAGTCTAAAATATCCGGACAGTGTGCTAAAGTCTAAAATACCCAGACAGTGTGCTAAAGTCTTAAATACCCAGACAGTGTGTTAAAGTCTAAAATACCCTGACAGTTTGCTAAAGTCTAAAATACCCTGACAGTGCACAAAAGTCTAAAATACCCAGATAGTGTGCTAAAGTCAAAAATACCCTGACAGTGTGCTAAAGTCTAAAATACCCAGACACTGTGCTAAAGTCTAAAATACCCAGACAGTGTGCTAAAGTCTAAAATACCCAGACACTGTGCTAAAGTATAAAACACCCTGACAGTTTGCTAAAGTCTAAAATACCCAGACACTGTGCTAAAGTCTAAAATACCCAGACAGTGTGCTAAAGTCTAAAATACCCTGACAGTTTGCTAAAGTCTAAAATACCCAGACAGTGTGCTAAAGTCTAAAATACCCAGACAGTGTGCCAAAGTCTAAAATACCCTGACAGTGTGCTAAAGTCTAAAATACCCAGACAGTGTGCTTAAGTCTAAAATACCCTGACAGTATGCAAAAATTGAAAAATACCCAAACACTGTGCAAAAGTCACAACAGGGGACAACTCATTTTACCATGACAACTAGCAGTACAACTGAGAACAACTCTGATGTTACTATGACAACTATTTGTGTCAATAAACATTGAGGACAAATATGAAGTTTAGATGACAACTATTTGTGATAAAAGGAAAACTTTTAATTTTACTATGGCAACTAATTGTTATAAAGGGGCAGATAACTTGCATGTTATTTCACTATAATATTGGTCAAAGTGTAAAAGGAATGTTCGGTGTGGCTTGTATATAATACAGTCTCTGAAATTTGCTGGGTTTTTTTGTTGTTTTTTTTTGACATTTGGAGACCCAGAGTTCAATTTCTGGCTAGGGCACTTGGCAGAAAAATGTGTATTTTCATTTTTCTTCTACCCTAGAGCAGAGGGATGTTCAGATGAATGTCTGTAAGTTGCCAATACTTTTGTGTTGAATTTCATCTGCACACTTCTAAACACTTATACACTTATAAGAGTTTATAATAATTACTTCAAAATGTCATTCTGAAATAGTGCCAACATTATTTTAATGAAACAAAATCTTAAATGATTAGAATGAGATAAGGAATTTTTGAATTAAAATGAAAATTTAAATTTCCTGCGTTTGTACATTCTGTGATAAGAATGTGATATTATAAAGCCTCAGTTTAATTCTGTTAAACACTATTTCTGCAACACACTTGTCTGACGAGTAAAATGTCTGGAATTTTTTTGTCTTTTTTTGTCTATATTGATAATGATGACTTTGATGATAACAGAAGTGGGTGACTAGGTTAACGTTGGTTTTCACGTCACTTGCTTTCAGCCTTGATATTAACCTGGAGTACAGTAATTAGTAGTAAGTCTGCATTTCTCTATCACTATTGTACAGTTACATTAGGCTTTACTGACAGATGTCAAGGATTCCTTAAGGAATGTTATGTGCATCAGAGGAAGCAATTCCAACCACTACCGTCAACCACTAACGCCAACAACACTACCGTCAACTGTCCGTCAACCACTAACGCCAACAACACTACCGTCAACCACTAACGTCAACCACTAACGCCATCAACACTACCGTCAACCACTAACGCCAACCACACTATCGTCAACCACTAATGTCAACCACTAATGCCAACAATACTACCGTCAACCACTAACGCCAACCACACTACCGTCAACCACTACCGTCAACCACTACCGTCAACCACTAACGCCAACAACACTACCATCAACCACTAACGCAAACAATACTACCGTCAACCACTAACACCAACCACACTACCGTCAACCACTAACACCAACCACACTACCATCAACCACTATAACCAACCACACTACCGTCAACCACTAACGCCAACAACACTACCGTCAACCACTAACGCCAACAACACTACTGTCAACCACTAACACCAACCACACTACCGTCAACCACTACCGTCAACAACTCCATTTTTCCACATATGCAATATTTCGTGTCTTTGTTGTTTTCGACATATTTGTGTGTGCCTAAATTCATGATAAAGGGTTTTTACATACTTAAGTGCATTTATATTAATAATTAATCACATCACATTTGAATTCAAGTTTGAGCTATCTTGCAAAATTACACCAAAAAATGTGTACCTCGCAAAAATAGCATGGATTACAGTATATAGCCATGTTGTCATCATGCTCAGATGTGTTGAAACGTCTAATTAAAAAAATGCCTTTATACAGATGTGGTCAGCTTTTATTCACCCCTGAGAACGTGTTTAGACTCTTCTCAATCAAAGAGAAGACCAGTCCATTATGGAACTTAAGGGGTGTATGAGTTAAGTGTCTGTTAAATTACTGCTTCACCTTCTGATTTCAAAGAGGATTGAGCTAGAAAAAAAAGAAAAAAGAAATGCAGAATGCTACATACCCCGCAGCTGGATTTTACTGACTGAGGTTTTAAATCTTTTAAAAATTCCTGATGCAAGAACCATTTCAAACATTTAGTGCTACATAATCCAATGTGTATAGAGACAATATTTGAGAAGATCATATTTTGAGTTTTATAACTGGCCCGTATCATTTGGTCTAACTCAGGATATTTTGCATATTTTCTGCAGGTGCTTTGTAAAGAATAGAATTCCTCAGTTGTCATTTTTTTCTTCAGTTCACTATTAAAATTTATAAGATTGCATGTTTTATTATGAAAAGAAAGTTTATTGGTAAAATATGAAAATTCATAGTAATGCACTATTCTGAAATTCTAGAATAGTTTGTGCCTGTACGGGTTCATTGTATAGGTGAAGCCTAATATCTGTTTGAATGTGGAGTATGTGATTGTTGGTTTATAAGGATAATGCCCGTTGTGAATTTTTGGCCGGATTCTCCACACCGGTCTGGCCTGCACCTAGGCTGTACATTTACATAAATCTACATAAATTTTGCATAAAATTGTCAGTGTATCATGAAAAATGATAGATGTAGTCTGAAAAAGAATGTTTTTAAAACATTTATGGGTGGCACGACCCGTATGTGCATTTTTCGTGTCTTTGTTGTTTTCGACATATTTTGTGTGTGCCTAAATTCATGATAAAGGGTTTTTACATACTTAAGTGCATTTATATTAATAATTAATCACATCACATTTGAATTCAAGTTTGAGCTATCTTGCAAAATTACACCAAAAAATGTGTACCTCGCAAAAATAGCATGGATTACAGTATATAGCCATGTTGTCATCATGCTCAGATGTGTGTTGAAACGTCTAATTAAAAAAATGCCTTTATACAGATGTGGTCAGCTTTTATTCACCCCTGAGAACGTGATTTTAGACTCTTCTCAATCAAAGAGAAGACCAGTTCCATTATGGAACTTAAGGGGTGTGTATGAGTTAAGTGTCTGTTAAATTACTGCTTCACCTTCTGATTTCAAAGAGGATTGAGCTAGAAAAAAAAGAAAAAAGAAATGCAGAATGCTACATACCCCGCAGCTGGATTTTACTGACTGAGGTTTTAAATCTTTTAAAAATTCCTGATGCAAGAACCATTTCAAACATTTAGTGCTACATAATCCAATGTGTATAGAGACAATATTTGAGAAGATCATATTTTGAGTTTTATAACTGGCCCGTATCATTTGGTCTAACTCAGGATATTTTGCATATTTTCTGCAGGTGCTTTGTAAAGAATAGAATTCCTCAGTTGTCATTTTTTTCTTCAGTTCACTATTAAAATTTATAAGATTGCATGTTTTATTATGAAAAGAAAGTTTATTGGTAAAATATGAAAATTCATAGTAATGCACTATTCTGAAATTCTAGAATAGTTTGTGCCTGTACGGGTTCATTGTATAGGTGAAGCCTAATATCTGTTTGAATGTGGAGTATGTGATTGTGGTTTATAAGGATAATGCCCGTTGTGAATTTTTGGCCGGATTCTCCACACCGGTCTGGCCTGCACCTAGGCTGTACATTTACATAAATCTACATAAATTTTGCATAAAATTGTCAGTGTATCATGAAAAATGATAGATGTAGTCTGAAAAAGAATGTTTTTAAAACATTTATGGGTGGCACGACCCGTATGGTTGGTATAGCTGTGGACATCTCAAATATGGATCGACTCGGCTGAGAGCGACTTGTGCGGACGCAGATCTCGTACTGTGACTTATTCATACTTAGCATACGGGTAACTCATCAAAATTATCAAGCTTTTTCACCACCGACATCTCAGTATTCAAGCCAGCAGAAATGTGACAGACTGGGCGTTTGGAATATGCAGACAAATATTTATGCAAATCTTTGCAGCAAAAAAATATGACTGCATGTCTAACCACTTTATGTATAATGCTATCTACATGCTGAGCGATTTGTCTTGTCTGCTTGCTAAACTGTACTGATTTCAGATACACTACAAACAGATTGCATAATGTTGTGCGTTTTTTTTTTTAAATTTCTTTCAAAAGTGCCGCATTAGACCCATGGAGAGTGCATAGAGAGTACCAAAGAATGTATTATATATCGTAACTTTTTACCTGCAGTTTATTCTTGGGAGAGTTTGATTAATAATGAGATTCGCGGTCAAAAGCTTTTGAAATGTTGCTCAAATAAAGTTATTACATTATTGCGCAGTTTCATATTCTGTAAAGGATTTTCCAATGATAATCTTAATGCTATTATAAGGAGCCAGCTAGGGAAGGTTTCGTCTGTGTTGTGGCATTTTCATGAGTTTATGGAATTTTTATATGCAAATATTGTGCAGACAATTTTTGCTAAGTCAGCATATATGTTAAAGGGTGTGACGTTGCCTAACTGGTGAAATCATATTAGAAGACCTTGGCAGCTACAGCAAAGATTCAAGGTGCACAATTTTGACTTTAATTAAATCTAATTGATATTAGACTTGTAATTCTGCTCCACTACGATGCTCTATACGATACACTCTGATACAAGTGTGTATCGTAGAGAATCAAATAAGAGCAGCATTAACAAGTCTGATTTTAATTAGATTGTCTATAATTATGCAAATATATTCCTTGAATTTCGAAAATGCTTTAACATGAAATTCTCCATAAGTAGACATTACAGGTGTGTAGATAGTTCCTCCACCTTAGATTTTCCTTTAATTTTTGGTTATGCTTTTTGATAATTCTAAGATGACATTTCCTTAAAGTTTAAGGAAAGGTTTAGAAACTGACTTCCAGCAATGTTTTCTTACGGAGAATTTTAAAGAATTCCTTAAAGTTAAGGAATGGTGATGAAATCGGAGCATGCAGATTATTAAAATTATGAGATTGATCTTTCCTTTCAAAAAGAATTTTGCATTCAATTTAGTTTTTAAATCCAACAATAGAAGCTAAAGAATTGTGTTTGAGAAGTCCTAGCTTTAGGCTTATGTACAGTAATTTACCATTGATACATTGTTAAAATGTTACAAGCAAATTATATTTTGTATTCAGGGGTTAGGAATTTCAATTGAGGATATATATAGAACTAGTTGTTTATGATTGACAGGATAGAAAATAACCTGTAAAGGTCACCCTCAAACTGTGTCATGTGTCTGAAGATCACAAGTCATATTTGTAACATAAGGAAATTGAGTGGCTTCACTGTACATTACTACCCAACCCCTACAGACATGGCACCAGGTCTCAAAATCATGAAAGTCTTAACGTTTATAGACTTAGCCAATCAAAGATAAAGTAACTAAACAAAAACTTAAGTGTCTGAATTATAAAACTTTTTATGCCATAACAAGCAATGCTGTTAATTAATTTGTATTGATATGAAAGAAAGTTGCACAGTCATCAAATATTTCATGGGTACAATTTTAACAGGACAAGAGGCCCATTGTTACAAAGCAACACAAACATACTGCAGTCTCCCAAAAACATGCACACACTTCACACCCACAACACAAACATACTGCAGTCTCCCAAAAACATGCACACACTTAACACACACAACACAAACATACTGCAGTCTCCCAAAAACATGCACACACTTCACACCCACAACACAAACATACTGCAGTCTCCCAAAACATACACACACTTCACACCCACATCACAAACATACTGCAGTCTCCCAAAAACACACTTAACACACACAACGCAGTCATGGAAAGCTGTCCTAAAATGACCCTTCCTCATAGCAGTTATTTATAATCAGCCAATCAAATTTTATATAGCCATTGTTGGTTTGTTTGCAGGAATTCGGCAGAATGTATTCTTTTGTTGTTATAGATATAATGAATTAATTTGGGATCATGATATCTGAACTCGTTCTAATCTGTACAAGGTTTTAATTGACTGTTACTAAGTAGTGATACAGATATATAAATTAACTAGACATGTTCCTCGGGCGTTAAATTACGAAATGTATGCAATTTCCACGATACCCTCAGTATTTAATGTGTTAGTAAAAACTAAATGGTAAAGAGAATATGACTTGAATACACAAAGAATTCCCTTCAGATCCCATCAGTCAGCCATTCGCAGAGAAATGTTTTCGGGTAGTATTTAGGTTGTAGGTATCGTGTTTCATTTATATCAGATGATTTATATAATAATAAAATTTTAATTTCTAAACGCTTATTGCTACCTGTATGATGTGAATCGTCCCTTACAAGGATAGATAGCTATGATGGTAGAGATACCACAACGATCAAAATTTCTTACAAGCTTTGTCATCTTAATCTGGTATACATTTATTCTCATATATTCAAAATAGTATCAAAATAAAAATTCATTTGAAATTTGCTAAAATTAACATTCAATCATACAAAACACATATAATGTTTTCTATTTTTAAAGAAATAATAAAAAAAAATTATCATAAAAGAAAATTAGAAATTGGTACATGAAGCTTACCAGTCTTTTACCAGACGGTGTTAACTTTCCACATGAGTATATGTTTATGAGGACTACCTAGAGAATACTAATGTATTTTTGTCTAGCTGATTCTCAGGTGCTTCTCAACTCATCTACTAGGGCTCTCTGTGTGAATGTCTCTACCCCTCAAATACAGCTCAGTCCAACACGGACAAAATGTGGTCTCTGTAGTCAAGTTTGTCTCTATACTGGTTTCCTCAAAGGCAGACAGGTTTAACTAGTAATAGGAAGGTGGTCTCTATGGCAGGTTTGACTGTAGTTATAGACAGGTGGTCTCTAAGGTAGGTTAGACTGAAGTTATAGACAGGTGGTCTCTAAGGCAGGTTTGACTGTAGTAATAGACAGGTGGTCTCTAAGGAAGGTTAGACTGTAGTTATACACAGGTGGTCTCTAAGGTAGGTTAGACTGTAGTTATAGACAGGTGGTCTCTAAGGCAGGTTTGTAGACAGGTTTGACTGTAGTTATAGACAGGTGGTCTCTAAGGCAGGTTTGACTGTAGTTATAGACAGGTGGTCTCTAAGGCAGGTTTGACTGTAGTTATAGACAGGTGGTCTCTAAGGCAGGTTTGACTGTAGTTATAGACAGGTGGTCTCTAAGGCAGGTTTGACTAGTTATAGACAGGTGGTCTCTAAGGCAGGTTTGACTGTAGTTATAGACAGGTGGTCTCTAAGGCAGGTTTGACTGTAGTTATAGACAGGTGGTCTCTAAGGCAGGTTTGACTGTAGTTATAGACAGGTGGTCTCTAAGGCAGGTTTGACTGTAGTTATAGACAGGTGGTCTCTAAGGCAGGCTTGACTGTAGTTATAGACAGTTGGTCCTTAGACAGGTTAGACTGTAGTTATAGACAGGTGGTCTCTAAGGTAGGTTAGACTGTAGAATTAAACAGGTGGTCTCTAAGGACAGGTTTGACTATAGTTATAGACAGGTGGTCTCTATAAGGCAGGTTTAGACTGTAGTTATAGACAGTGGTCTCTTAGGCAGGTTTGACTGTAGTTATAGACAGATTGGTCTCTAAGGCAGGTTTGACTGTAGTTATAGACAGGTGGTCTCTAAGGCAGGTTTGACTATAGCTATAGACAGGTGATCTCTAAGACAGGTTTGACTGTAGTTATAGACAGGTGGTCTCTAAGGCAGGTTTGACTGTAGTTATAGACAGGTGGTCTCTAAGGCAGGTTTGACTGTAGTTATAGACAGGTGGTCTCTAAGGCAGGTTTGACTGTAGTTATAGACACATGGTCTCTAAGGCAGGTTTGACTGTAGTTATAGACAGGTGGTCTCTAAGGCAGGTTTGACTATAGCTATAGACAGGTGATCTCTAAGGCAGGTTTGACTGTAGTTATAGACAGGTGGTCTCTAAGGCAGGTTTGACTGTAGTTATAGACAGGTGGTCTCTAAGGCAGGTTTGACTGTAGTTATAGACAGGTGGTCTCTAAGGCAGGTTTGACTGTAGTTATAGACAGGTGGTCTCTAAGGCAGGTTTGACTGTAGTTATAGACAGGTGGTCTCTAAGGCAGGTTTGACTGTAGTTATAGACAGGTGGTCTCTAAGGCAGGTTAGACTAAAGTTATAGACAGGTGGTCTCTAAGACATGTTAGACTGAAGTTATAGACAGGTGGTCTCTAAGGCAGGTTTGACTTAGTTATAGACAGTGGTCTCTAAGGCAGGTTTGACTGTAGTTATAGACAGGTGGTCTCTAAGGCAGTTTGACTGTAGTTATAGACAGGTGGTCTCTAAGGCAGGTTTGACTGTAGTTATAGACAGGTGGTCTCTAAGGCAGGTTTGACTGTAGTTATAGACAGGTGGTCTCTAAGGCAGGTTTGACTGTAGTTATAGACAGGTGGTCTCTAAGGCAGGTTTGACTGTAGTTATAGACAGGTGGTCTCTAAGGCAGGTTTGACTGTAGTTATAGACAGGTGGTCTCTAAGGCAGGTTTGACTGTAGTTATAGACAGGTGGTCTCTAAGGCAGGACTTTAGACTGTAGTTTATAGACAGGTGGTCTCTAAGACAGGTTTGACTGTAGTTATAGACAGGTGGTCTCTAAGGTAGGTTTAGACTGTAGTTATAGACAGGTGGTCTCTAAGGCAGGTTTGACTGTAGTTATAGACAGGTGGTCTCTAAGGCAGGTTTGACTGTAGTTATAGACAGTGGTCTCTAAGGCAGGTTTGACTGTAGTTATAGACAGGTGGTCTCTAAGGCAGGTTTGACTGTAGTTATAGACAGTGGTCTCTAAGGCAGGTTTGACTGTAGTTATAGACAGGTGGTCTCTAAGGCAGGTTTGACTGTAGTTATAGACAGGTGGTCTCTAAGGCAGGTTTGACTGTAGTTATAGACAGGTGGTCTCTAAGGCAGGTTTGACTGTAGTTATAGACAGGTGGTCTCTAAGGCAGGTTTGACTGTAGTTATAGACAGGTGGTCTCTAAGGCAGGTTTGACTGTAGTTATAGACAGGTGGTCTCTAAGGCAGGTTTGACTATAGTTATAGACAGGTGGTCTCTAAGGCAGGTTTGACTGTAGTTATAGACAGGTGGTCTCTAAGGCAGGTTTGACTGTAGTTATAGACAGGTGGTCTCTAAGGCAGGTTTGACTGTAGTTATAGACAGGTGGTCTCTAAGGCAGGTTTGACTGTAGTTATAGACAGGTGGTCTCTAAGCCAGGTTTGACTGTAGTTATAGACAGGTGGTCTCTAAGGCAGGTTTGACTGTAGTTATAGACAGGTGGTCTCTAAGGCAGGTTTGACTGTAGTTATAGACAGGTGGTCTCTAAGGCAGGTTTTAGACTGTATAGTTATAGACAGGTGGTCTCTAAGGCAGGTTGACTGTAGTTATAGACAGGTGGTCTCTAAGGCAGGTTTGACTAAGTTATAGACAGGTGGTCTCTAAGGCAGGTTTAGACTATAGTTATAGACAGGTGGTCTCTAAGGCAGGTTTGACTGTAGTTATAGACAGGTGGTCTCTAAGGCAGGTTAGACTATAGTTATAGACAGGTGGTCTCTAAGGAAGGTTAGACTGTAGTTATAGACAGGTGGTCTCTAAGGCAGGTTTGACTATAGTTATAGACAGGTGGTCTCTAAGGCAGGTTTGACTGTAGTTATAGACAGGTGGTCTCTAAGGTAGGTTAGACTATAGTTATAGACAGGTGGTCTCTAAGGCAGGTTTGACTGTAGTTATAGACAGGTGGTCTCTAAGGCAGGTTTGACTGTAGTTATAGACAGGTGGTCTCTAAGGCAGGTTTGACTGTAGTTATAGACAGGTGGTCTCTAAGGCAGGTTTGACTGTAGTTATAGACAGGTGGTCTCTAAGACAGGTTAGACTGTAGTTATAGACAGGTGGTCTCTAAGGCAGGTTTGACTGTAGTTATAGACAGGTGGTCTCTAAGACAGGTTTGACTGTAGTTATAGACAGCTGGTCTCTAAGGCAGGTTTGACTGTAGTTATAGACAGGTGGTCTCTAAGGCAGGTTAGACTGTAGTTATAGACAGGTGGTCTCTAAGGTAGGTTAGACTGTAGTTATAGACAGGTGGTC
Organism: Argopecten irradians; assembly: GCF_041381155.1. NCBI lineage: Eukaryota > Metazoa > Mollusca > Bivalvia > Pectinida > Pectinidae > Argopecten > Argopecten irradians. Next base: position 30,029,206 of record NC_091149.1, read on the forward strand.
TCTAAGGCAGGTTTGACTGTAGTTATAGACAGGTGGTCTCTAAGGCAGGTTTGACTGTAGTAATAGACAGGTGGTCTCTAAGGCAGGTTTGACTATAGTTATAGACAGGTGGTCTCTAAGGTAGGTTAGACTATAGTTATAGACAGGTGGTCTCTAAGGAAGGTTAGACTATAGTTATAGACAGGTGGTCTCTAAGGCAGGTTTGACTGTAGTTATAGACAGGTGGTCTCTAAGGTAGGTTAGACTATAGTTATAGACAGGTGGTCTCTAAGGTAGGTTAGACTATAGTTATAGACAGGTGGTCTCTAAGGCAGGTTTGACTATAGTTATAGACAGGTGGTCTCTAAGGTAGGTTAGACTATAGTTATAGACAGGTGGTCTCTAAGGAAGGTTAGACTATAGTTATAGACAGGTGGTCTCTAAGGCAGGTTTGACTGTAGTTATAGTTATAGACAGTGGTCTCTAAGGAGGTCTAGTTATAGACAGGTAGGTTAGACTATAGTTATAGACAGGTGGTCTCTTAGGTTAGACTATAGTTATAGACAGGTGGTCTCTAAGGCAGGTTTGACTATAGTTATAGACAGGTGGTCTCTAAGGTAGGTTGACTATAGTTATAGACAGCTGGTCTCTAAGGAAGGTTAGACTATAGTTATAGACAGGTGGTCTCTAAGACAGGTTAGACTATAGTTATAGACAGCTGGTCTCTAAGGAAGGTTAGACTATAGTTATAGACAGGTGGTCTCTAAGGCAGGTTTGACTGTAGTAATAGACAGGTGGTCTCTAAGGTAGGTTAGTCTATAGTTATAGACAGGTGGATCTGTCCCGTATATCTAACACCAACAGTAGGGTATTGTAAGCTTATTCCACAGGCTAAGTTTGGACCAGTGGTTATAGTATCATATAGGGTGTCCCGTATATCTACACCAACAGTAGGTGGTATACACTGTGTATTTAAGCTTATTATAGGTCTGACACCAGTATTGATAAGCTTATTACAGACTGGACCAGTGGTTAAGGTGTCTCGTATATCTACACAAACAGTAGGGTATTGTAAGATTATTACAGACTGGACAGTGGTTAAGGTGTCCCGTATATCTACACCAACAGTAGGGTATTGTAAGCTTATTACAGACTGACCAGTGGTTAAGGTGTCCTGTATATCTACACCAACAGTAGGGTATTGTAAGATTATTACAGACTGGACCAGTGGTTAAGGTGTCCCGTATAGCTACACCAACAGTACGGTATTGTAAGCTTATTGCAGACTGACCAGTGGTTAGGGTGTCCTGTATATCTACACCAACAAAAGGGTATTGTAAGCATATAACAGACTGACCAGTGGTTAAGGTGTCCCGTATATCTACACCAACAGTAGGGCATTGTAAGATTATTACAGACTGGACTAGTGGTTAAGGTGTCCTGTATATCTACACCAACAGTAGGGTATTGTAAGATTATTACAGACTGGACTAGTGGTTAAGGTGTCCTGTATATCTACACCAACAGTAGGGTATTGTAAGCTTATAACAGACTGGACCAGTGGTTAAGGTGTCCCGTATATCTACACCAACAGTAGGGTATTGTAAGATTATTACAGACTGGACTAGTGGTTAAGGTGTCCGGTATATCTACACCAACAGTAGGGTATTGTAAGATTATTACAGACTGGACTAGTGGTTAAGGTGTCCTGTATATCTACACCAACAGTAGGGTATTGTAAGATTATTACAGACTGGACTAGTGGTTAAGGTGTCCTGTATATCTACACCAACAGTAGGGTATTGTAAGCTTATAACAGACTGACCAGTGGTTAAGGTGTCCCGTATATCTACACCAACAGTAGGGTATTGTAAGATTATTACAGACTGGACCAGTGGTTAAGGTGTCCCGTATATCTACACCAACAGTAGGGTATTGTAAGCTTATAACAGACTGGACCAGTGGTTAGGGTGTCCCATATATCTACACCAACAGTAGGGTATTGTAAGCTGAGATGTCCTGATATTTTACCACAAACCATCCACCTCTGGGTTTCGAGTTCGAATCCCATATGGAGCAGTTGTCCGGTATTGATCGCTGGACAGTGGTTTTTCTATGGGTACCTTAGCACCTTGTTGGTGAATAAACGTGGCACATCCTTATATGATCCTGGCTATTAAACTAATATCAAACCAAATCATATTATTACAGACATCAAAAATTAATTACAGTGGAACTTCCCAAAACCGAACCTTCTCAAAACCGATCACCTCTAGAAACCGAACATGGATGTCATGTACGGAATGAATTCCTCTTTATTAATAGTATATAAAACTTCCCAAAACCGATCCCTCCCAATTCCGAATACCGGACCGATTTTGAGATCGGAATAGTCAAATGTAACTAAAATACACTTCTGAAAACCGGCCTTACCTGAGCGACACCGATAGGTTGCATTGAGGTCTGATCAACCGACCGTGAAATACACACGTACCTGTACCATAGTTGTTGCATGCCATGTCCTGGGGCATGTATACAGATGTGAAGGCTATAGGTACACGGTAATTATACCCGAGATGGTGGTGTAATTATTTAATCATGCCTATTGTTTAGATATTTAACGAAGGTCTAACACGTGCACGTGGTTTGTTTACTGTAGAAAAACAAGCAGAGCTAGTAATAAAGTGAAAGTTTCGTATTCAAATCACACGGATTTTTTATTTACATATGTAGTTGTCGGATAACGTAAATTATCTGTATGAAGAAGCCGAAGCCATGTATAGTTTTAGAAAATGACTATGTCATATAATGACCGGCATCGACTGATCATCGTGTAATTAGACCATATAATTTGATTCTTGACGTAACCGGAAGCCATCGGCCGTATGTAGGTTAGTGCAGACGAGAACATCCCCAAGAACATTCACGCAACTAACTAACTAAAATGCGTTTATAAGCGGTAACAAAGTCAAGATTGTTGTAATCCATTCCTTTTTAAGCGTATGATTCTCTCTTTTGTGATAACATTCACATTAACAATCAATATCGGTCGGTTTTAACGAACACTAGCCATTACATGCGGTACACTAATGTAAAAAACGACTTCCGATCGATTAAATCCGGATTGTAATGATCGGTATTCGGTTCACTTCTCCAAAACCGAACCCTCTCTAAACCGGCCGAAATTGTGTGCACCGACCATGATCGGTTTCGGGAGGTTCCACTGTACCATCTGTAATACAAATACATATATATAGCCAACACATATGATTACAGTTGTGTATATAAATATCTTTCATGAGCTCACCATGAACTGATACGTATAGGTATATATCTGTCCTGTCTCATATTCTTTAGGATGGTCTACCCTAGAATAGAATAATTGTGTAAATTTTAGGACGTCATTGAGAATTTGAATGAAGTGTAGTCTTTAGAAGTTAACCAGACATTACCAGACATTATTTTGTACGAGTTTGTTTACTGATAAGTTTCCCACCGGGTGGTGTGGATTGCCCACCGGGCTAACCACTAAAAAGTTCGGGAGTGGGTGTGAAGCATTGTTTGTTTTCATACACTGAAGAGTTCTTCACTATGTTGTAGGCTAAAGCAGGTGCAAATATTGCTGTATTAGTAAACTATGGGATGGCTGATCTATCCCCATTCGACGACATTTAGAACTGTTACAGCAAATATTGACTTTAGCATAGGCCAGGATAGCCTCATTGTACAGTGTATGTATAAGTATGCACAGAGAATTTCTCTACATACTGCTCAGGTTTCTCAGTTCTTACCATTCCCATAACCTGAAACATCTAATAAAGGAAAATCTGTTCTGAAATAGTAAACCTTCTCAAGTTATGATATTTATCCTAATTACAGGTACTTATGATTGTTGATGCATTCCCAGTGTGTTGGTGGACGTAGTATGTAGAGAGTGATATATGATCTTGGATATCGGAAGTTGTAGGGTTTATATAAAGACTGATATATAAAGCATTACAGTAGGTACATCTAGTGTTCAAACCTCACATTGAAAATTTGTGTAAGTTTTGTTGTTGTAGACATTAATGGACAAAGAATAATCTAAAATTTATTTGTATAGGCATTCTGATTCGCATATCAAGTTTCAGAATTTTGAACCATTTTTTTTTCTTTTTACTTTCAAACTATTTCAGAATTAATTTACTAACCAATCTTCTAAGAAGGAATTGGGAAAAAAAAACCACTGAAAGATAGGACACCATGGACTATTTCCTATTTGCTACCAGTAGCTGTTAGTACTGCGGCTTTAATTGGTGAAGAATTTCAGTTGGTGTAGAAAAGGTCAATTAGCCTAGGTTGTGGAGGAACAGGCCCTGTAGATAAGGTGTAAGGGGAATAATTGGTTAATTGGGAGAATGATTGATGAGAGAATTAATGTTACAGCAGGGCCTGGCAGCTGGTGTGTACAGTCTTTAATAGTGGAGTTTAAGCATGTAGACATAGAGAAGTAATCCTAAAGGTGTTCTCTTGGACTCCTAAAGGTGTTCTCTTGGACTCCTAAAAGGTGTTCTCTTGGACTACTAAAGGTGTTCTTGGACTAAGGGCTGCCATCTGGAAGTCTGGAAGTTTCTCCCTGTCCTGTATGTCCTGTCCCTAGTATACCATATTTGCTGTAATTAGCGCCCCTCCCCTCTAGAGCAACATACTCATATTTACTATTTGGAGTAATTCGTATCCTTACGTTGTATGTGTGTACGTTTGTGTAGATCATGTTTTACTTTGAACATTGATATTGCCTCTTTGACCTAAGTCAAGAGTAACAAACTCATATTTAACTAACCAATACATCATCCTAGATGTGATTTGTGGTGATTGATTGTAATTTACTTGAAGCCTGTTGTATTCTTGTATCCCTACTTATACACACACACACACACACACACAAACCAAAAATTATATCAGTAACAAGTATTCACTTCTCAAACTTGAGGATAAAAAATAAATAGTGTCAGAAACTCTATCTCTCGAATTATAAAAAGCGTGGGTCGCCCGTCAGATTTAACATTCTCTGAGTGATAATTTGTATTTCTATGGGAGATAAATATTTATAAATCTTGAGATGTATTTATATACAGTGTATAGATGTACAGATATATGTGGATGATACATGACTTGTCAGATGTACACCGATACAAAAGACGTCCGACAGATTCCGAGACGAGGAATTCGTGGAAGCATTACGAAGATATTGTAGGGTAAAAGTGTTGGCCATGATCTACAAAAGTATTTTTATAGATCTTCTGGATACTGTGATAGCTTTGTATAAAAATTATAGAAAGCTTTGAAAATCTTGGCAAATGGACAAGAATGAATGCAGAATTGGAAAAAGCAAAAGCGTTCAATAAATGTTCAAGTATAAATGTCAATGGATTTACTAATGGTTTTGCTATGGTTTTCAATACAAAAGTTGTTATCTGCCAGCAGAAGGCTGAAAAGAACTTTGTCAAGTCATTAGATGTAAAATGTAGAAACTAAAATGATTGCATGTTTAGAAAGAAAACAGATTACTTTTGAATAGGGAAAGAAGAATAAATGGTTCTAAAGGAAAGCAAATTGATTGATTCAGGATTGGAAGTAGGTGATTAAGTAAAATGATTGGATACACCATAAGGGGAGCAAATTTATTGGCTCAAAATAAAAGCAAAATAAATCAATTGTTTGGAAGGAAAGCAATATAATTGGTTAAGAATGAAAAGCAAAATGGTTGGTTAATATAGAAAGCAATTTGATTGGATAAGAAGGGCAGCAAATTGATTGGCTCAGAATGAAATCAAAGTAGTAGATTATTTAGGATAGTATTTTTTTTTAGTTAGATGGGGGAGTACAATGATTGGCTGACATAAAAAAGCCAAAGACTGTTAGAGTATAAAGGGAAGTCTGATTGGTTCTGAAGGAATTGATGAAATACCGTATTCGACCCAATAAGCGCCTATGTCCCTATAAGCGCCCCTCCCCTTTTTGAGGCCTCAATTTCAATTGCCCAGGCATAAATAAGGACCAAAATTACATAAAACGGTATAGATTTGCAATAATTTTGACTTATTAGCACCTTTTGATTTTTATCAATATTTAAGCGCCCTATTCAAAATATAAACCAATGGAAATTGGGGTTTTGTAAGATTGAATGTTTTAAACGATTGGAAAGAATGATTCAGATTGAGATTTAAAAACTTTCCAGAATTATACCTTTGATGTAAATCATTCTTTTGTTGTACAAGCTGTAAGCAATGTGTTGTGCTGACTCTACCAGTCCTCTGAGGGGAATATGAGGAGGAAGTAGGCATCCATCTTTATGTCTGGTGGCTGAAACATGTGCTGCCAACAATTAATGTTAACGAGGTTTTAATGTCTGTTTCACCATTATCAATTAACTACAGCTGAATTTCCTGATCACTTGGTCTGTAGTGTTACCAGTAAATGTGTAAAAAAATGTTCTCCTAATGTTCTCTCATATCTACATCAACAGATTGTTTGTAAGGAAATATCTTTATTGTCTAGTTTGGATTCATTTGATGATCATTTCATTGTTCATTAAACGTACTTAGCCAGAAGCCTACCAATATGACCCTTACTTAATTACTTAATTACCCTAGTGTAATTCTTTATCAACAATAGAATAATTCTACAGTCTTCTTGACTATCTACTTTATCACACAGAATATAGTGTTGCAAATTTTAGCAGTAATCTGAATTAGAATTGCTATACGTTAGAAATGCCCCGCTAAAATATGAGTTGTTAATTGTATTTTGCATATTCTTTATATAGTCTTTGTGGTGATCCTCTAAAATTTGATTCTGCAAAAGTTGAAGTGTGTTAACAGGATATTTCTTGATTTGCTAGATCTTTGAACCCCGTGATCGGTAATAACTGTTTTCAATAAGTTTGGTAGTAATGAGCTTTGTCGTGTTTCCCAATTTCTATTTGAGTTTTCGATTATTCAAATACATGTACAGGTTTTAAAAAGGGAGAACTAGAGGTAGTTACAAAACATTAAAGCACATTCTTGTATTATATTTTTTACCCTGGGAAAAAAGGACTTAAACATGTATAAAAAGTAAGCCGTTACAGAAATGTTAGGCAGTGCATCAAATTGTCCAATTTCTCGCCGTAACCTTCTGGGTAATCCTCCTGTCTCTGATATTGGGATTCTTTTGATGTCATCTTTGTAACTATCGAGCAATTTGTGATACCTCTACCCTTAAATTTATTCTGAATTTTTTGGCACTTATGATGAAATAAGCGAGGCATATAACAGTCTATTATTTTCATTGAGTTATTGCATAAAATGTGTTAAAAATTCAAAATTTACACATAGATATAAACTGGATACTTTGTATTATAGGGCTATATTTGTCAATGGAAGGGAAATCCTTTCAAAATTCAAAAATTATACATGAATATAAAAAAAAAATTTGTACATGAATATGAAAATTATTAATATGTAAACAGGATATTTATATATATATCGTTGGACTTATTTGTCAATGAAAGTGACATCCTTTCCAGTGGGTTGAATTTAAAAATGTGTATTAACATTCAATTAAGAAATTGCAATTTTACACCTTTATGAAAATATATTTTTATCCTAAATGACACATGGGATATGTTTCTGTATTGAATCAAATGCCAGTATACTTATATTTCTCTCTCTGCATTCGATCAAACGTTTGTTTGTATGTAGACACTCTACGGGTTTGAATTGTGTATCATATTGTTAGTCTGCACTGTTATGTAATAGTATTTTTAATGTTAAAGAAAAAACAACAGAAAACAGTTAATTTTAAATCGTGTGACCTTGAGACGTTATCACGGGTAAGATTTTGTGACCTTGAGACATAATCACAGGTAAGGTTGTGTGACCTTGAGACATTATCACAGGTTAGGTTGTGTGACCTTGAGACATTATCACAGGTTAGGTTGTGTGACCTTGAGACATTGTCACAGGTAAGGCTATGTGACCTTGAGACATTGTCACAGGTAAGATTGATGAGGGGAAGACGAGCCTAAGGCCCAGTGTTTACATATACATGTATATACACCTTGATGCTGTAACTGTCTCATTTCTCCTTTTTGCACTTGACATAATAGCACCAATTTCATCATGACTTTTTAAAATCAAATTACAAATTCCCAATAGTCGATTCATCAACTACATAGTATCTTACCCATAGAGGTTACAGGGTCGGGGGAGGGGGGGAGCGAAGACATTTCCACCATCATGTACCTCATCTCTGGGCCGCAAGTGTGGTGTAGTTGCCAGGTAGGTACTGACTGCTGGTCGGTGGTTTTTACCTGGATACTCTGGCTTTCCTCCACCTTCTAGACCTGCCACATCCTTAAATGACCCTGACTGTATAAAAGAGGTTGTTAACACAATCAGACCAAAACAAATCAAAAGATGACAGAATTAATAAAAAAAAACTCTCGTCTAGGAGAGCTTAAGCCTTCACCCCTCGATCACCCCCGCATACATGCCAAGGTAGATAGTGTCCCAGCTGTCACCCATATAGGGAAGGTAGATAGTGTCCCAGCTATCACCCATATAGGGAAGGTAGATAGTGTCCCAGCTATCACCCATATAGGGAAGGTAGATAGTGTCCTAGCTATCACCCATATAGGGAAGGTAGATAGTGTCTTAGCTATCACCCATATAGGGAAGGTAGATAGTGTCCCAGGTAGATAGTGTCCCAGCTATCACCCATATAGGGAAGGTAGATAGTGTCCCAGCTATCACCCATATAGGGAAGGTAGATAGTGTCCCAGCTATCACCCATATAGGGAAGGTAGATAGTGTCTTAGCTATCACCCATATATGGAAGGTAGATAGTGTCCTAGCTATCACCCATATAGGTAAGGTGGATAGTGTCCTAGCTATCACCCATATAGGGAAGGTAGATAGTGTCCCAGCTATCAACCATATAGGGAAGGTAGATAGTTTCCCAGCTATCACCCATATTGGGAAGGTGGATAGTGTCCCAGCTGTCACCCATATAGGTAAGGTGGATAGTGTCCTAGCTATCACCCATATAGGGAAGGTGGATAGTGTCCCAGCTGTCACCCATATAGGTAAGGTGGATAGTGTCCCAGCTGTCACCCATATAGGTAAGGTGGATAGTGTCCTAGCTATCACCCATATAGGGAAGGTAGATAGTGTCCAAGCTATCACCCATATAGGTAAGGTGGATAGTGTCCTAGCTATCACCCATATAGGGAAGGTGGATAGTGTCCCAGCTGTCACCCATATAGGTAAGGTGGATAGTGTCCTAGCTATCACCCATATAAGGAAGGTAGATAGTGTCCTAGCTATCACCCATATAGGTAAGGTGGATAGTGTCCCAGCTATTACCCATATAGGGAAGGTAGATAGTGTCCCAGCTATCACCCATATAGGGAAGGTTGGTATATAGTTATACAGTCTGGTCTGATAACCAGCTGGTGGTCGTGATGGAAGACATAGGAAGGTTCTCTTTCTGTAAAAAATCACCAGGTATATCATATTGCCTATCTCCATACAGCTACGTCACAATAGCCGCTAGTTTTTGTTCTAACTCCGTTCACTAGTATCTGTATGTATAGGGTGTAACATTCCTGGCGTGGAGTGTATACCAATGGATAGGAATTACACCAGTAACATTTCACGTCTGATGACACAGGCTGAATGGAGGAACCAGACTGAAAGAATTGGACTGCCTCTTACTTCAGCAACTATAAAAACACATTTATCATCTCAAGTTAGACCAACATGTCTCAATGGCTATGATATGTTAGCTTTTCTCTTCATTTTCTCTTCATTTTCAATCACCGAAATTTGTTCAGAGACTTTATTTTAACTCATTCACCCCTAAAATTTCAGAATGGACTGGTCTAATCTTTGATTTAGAAGAGTCTAAATGTGTCTTCAGGTATTAATGAGTTAATTGTCAGTCAATCGAATTGGTTAAAACATCTGTTCTTGAATCTTTACATTTTTGTATAAATCACAAAAACGAACCCAACAGCTATACAGATTCACAAGCTAACTGACACATCAAGCAACAGATTTGAACTACATCAAAATCTTTTTACACTGGCAGCATAAAATTGACAGATGCTTGATACTAGTTATCAAAAGGCCATGTTAAAGTTACAACTGGGATTGGTTATGAATAGGCCACCTGGTCTGACAGAATCTTAATTGTTACCACTTAGCTTCGGAAATATAATATTATTTTCATTGGAATTGCTACCGCTTAGCTTCCGAAATCTAACTTTATTTTCATTGGAGTTACTACCACATAGCTTCAGAAATCTTAATTTTATTTTCATTTGAATTGTTACCACTTAGCTTTGGAAATCTAACTTTGTTTTCATTCAAAATGTATATTTTCATTCATTCTCAGTGTTCCTGCTTGAATGTATTCCTTATTAGAATAGAATGCTTTGGAAAATATCATATTGCTCCATATCTCGGGTCAAAGGCTATATGTAGGAAAATATCATATTGCTCCATATCTCGGGTCAAAGGTTATATGTAGGAACTTTCTAAAATATTTTTTTTATTTAAAATAAAACTTGAAATAAATTTAATACACCTGCATGGGCCTCTTGTGGTTGGAAAAATCCTGAAAAGATTTACAACTTAAGTCATTATAATTACTTAAACAGAAATTTATGAACGAGTTTATTTTAGTTTCTGAAACGCAAATTGATGGATGAATTCAATGAGTTAAGGTAGCTTCCTAAACACAAATTGATGAATGTATTAATGCAATGAACTACGCTTCCCATTTCCGTGTTGTCCAATCTAAAATTTTAATTTTAATTCCCTTGTTCAACCAACGTGTTGTTATTCATGCATATATTATCATAAAATGAATAAAAATCCTTCTAACACTTTATGGATGAAATGTAACACATAGTTTGTCAGACTGTAAATTAAATAGTAGTTAAAACTTTTATTCTCCTGTAGCTTGTATAATGCTTGATAATTCATTGATAATGATAATTGATTCTAAATGCTGAAATTAAAATGTGATCATAATTTAACTTTCAAACCTATTGTAGCCATTCACTCCGATTTATACAGGTAAAGTTTTGTACGTGTCATAAATTGAACCTTTGTAGTAGTAAATGTCGTAACTGTTATTTGTCTGATTCCGGTGAAAAAAATCATGTGTGTATTAGTCATGTGGGAGTAATAGTCCTGACACTCCAGTCGAAACATTAGGTGTCTTCACAATAGAGTAAATCATCTTATATACATTCGGAAATTATTTCTTCATGTTGCATTCCTCATGAGAAGCCCCTTAAAAATAAATTTTATTTATTTTACATCAATTTGTGTTACATATCTTATACAATCACCTTTGATGGCCCAGATGTAAGCATGGGATGGGGGGGGGGGGTTTCTTAGAGTGGGAGGAATTCAGAGTTCCCAGAGAAAAACCCCACATCCATTGATCAAATAATCTGCCTCAGGTATTCGGTAACTTCACTTAAGTAGTATGTCACTAGTGTAATAAACAGTAACCAACAACACGCCGTTAGAATACGAAGGCTGTGACAAAATGGCCGCCTCTAGCTGGTGGATTTCTTCAAAATGTTGTTAAAGTGTCTTAAAGTTGTGTTCATTTCATGTGAGATTTTATAAAACTTAATTGTCATGAAATTTTTAAGTTTTGCTTACAAAGGCTCACAAAAACTAAAACGTTTTTATGACTTTTTAATCTCATAAGAAATGAACAATCATTTAAGATACTATAATACGAGTCCATGCTGTTAATAGGACTTAACAAAATAATCAGAAACTGTCAATTAAACAAACAGTTTTAGCCGCAAGGGGCGCTATCTGTTATAGAGGAGGCTTTAGGTAAACTGTTAACTTTATTGACTCGACTCCACCGATACTGATTGATAGGCATATAAACAGGTCGTAATCATCATCAATCAAAAATCAATTACACGTTTATCAATTACACTTCGATAGTGCCAGGTGAGAAATCAAATACACACTTCATGGAGCAGCTTGTTGACTTAAATGTCTGAGATGTCAGATTTAATTAAAAGTCATTAACCTTAATGTTAATCTTGGTGTTTATTTACCTTCTGCTTGGATATTTTATATTGACCTATTAAGGAGGAGATGATAATATGATCCTTCCATTCAGCACTACAGCTTAATTATATACACTTGTGAACCTGTTGGGTACATTAAAGGAAGTTCAAAGTTGAATAAAATATCCAACATAAGGAACCACATGTGGATGACCCCATACAAGGTCACCACATAGAAAGAGAGGACCAAGCTATTATCAGCTATCATATGTTTTGTTAGAAGGTTTAATCGTGGATGAGGGGGAGACTACTCAAAACATAGGTGGCATCCTCCGACAACACTTGTTGCATGTCTAGATAACACACTTGTCAGCGGTAAGCTGATAGCCTTGGGGTCAGACGGGGCCAGCATGATGGTGCATTCCTGCATCCAAACAATGACAATCTGCCACAGCAATCTGTCTCATTCATCTTCATCAGGTGTTACTTACTTACCTGCAGAAGGGTTTTAGGGGTCAGGAGGTTACCTGATGAAGGTCGTTAGGGGGAGGTCATTAGGGGGAGGTAACCTGTGGAAAATCCTTAAAATAAGGTCGTCTAGAGATGGTCGTTAACGGATGGTTACCTTGCAGGGTATCAGTAGCATAGTGCACCTATCAACACAACACATCATCATACAAGCCCGTATACTTGTTCTGTTACATTATTTACATTACATCAAGACTGCCCTGTTTTATTGGGATATTTCTAGTAAAAACAGCTAGTCCTCAACAGAATTGTACCTCCACTCACTTCTGTAAATCAAACCTTGTCAGAACCTGCTGTAAATTTGTGACCCCATTTAACCTGAAGGTTGTTCACACTTTGCTTTGTCCGCTTTACAATTAAGATTTGATCTTTTTATTTCTGAAGGAAATAAAATCAGTGTTGTGTTATTACTAACTTATACTTTGCTTCTTATCCGTGGGAAATTAAACCTCCACGAAATCAATCCTAATTCTTGTCTACTATAACAATAGAGAGTTGAGTTCACTATATTGGTCAATCGCCCTTCTGGGTAGATTCTGATCAAGGTTATACCAAGGTCAAGTTTTACCCCATAGATAGCAGTATGTCCTGGGGTCAATGTTTAAACTTACCTTTCAGTTTTGTATTCATGAGAAATGATAGTAATTTTTGTTTAAATTTGCTTAATTTAAATTAAGATGAAAAATAAGCACCACCTCTATAATCACTGAAGTGACTAACTTCAACATAAAAGGACTTAACATATAACATAGGCACATTTTAATAGCACTGTTACTGTGTAAAAAAACCCACTCTTTTAAAAAACTCTCCAGTGTATAAAATAGCCAAAATCCAAAAGGAAAATTCAAATTTGATTCTGAAATGAAATGGTTATAGTTGGAATAATTTATTTAAGATGATATCATACAAAATAATTTTACAAGGCAAATTTATCACTTCTGATATTGCTGTATGTGATGTCAAAGAACTCCTCTGATATCACACGACCTCTTGAGAAAGATTTCATTACTTATTCAAGAAACTCATCTGTCTTGAGCAAGGGAGTTAACTTTTTACATGTGATTGATAACTGTCTGTGTGAAAATGCTGTGGAAAATCAGTTTTCACAAAAAGATATCTTAATTTCAAATCAAGAGACGTTGAACTTTGACCTTTCGACATTTACTATTGGGGTTGAAGATAAACAGGATGGGAGCTAGGTGTAGCGATAATATCATTATTGTGATATATTTGGTAAAAATATAGATTACTTTCAACAAATATTTATATCAAAATATTTCAATTATTTGTCTTAATTAAGTAAACCTTTATGCTTCATATGGTATTGTTCTCTTTATTTAGGAATAAGGTGGTTGAGTTGAGGAAATTATCCTAATAGTCTAATGTTCTTAATAAGGTACAATTGCAAAATGTTAGTACAGCAGTATACAGTTGAAGTATTGGTGTTTTGTGGAAAGCACTGTAAATTTGTGTTGTGTATTCACATTCATATCAACACTGTCAGTTTTAAATCATTTTAAATAATGCACCATGACCTGTGTGTTAATTTGTGTTCCATCACTTCCTGTCATAAAGTGAAAGTACAGGTGTACATGCATCTCCAAGGAGGACACAGCCTCGCTAACTCTGCAGATTTTATAACTTTGTTGACAAGATGAATCGCATTGATGCTATCATACTCAAAATATTTTTTTTTTTTTTTGTTTTGTTTAAAAAGATACTGGAATTTGTTAGAGAATAAATTAACAACCTTCTGAGGGTTTATTTCAATGATATAGATATAGAAATCTTCTTACCAGGTATATTAAAATGCAGAGACATATACCAGCATCATTCAATATCGTGTGTATAATTATTGAGGAGAAAATGTTGCAGCCAGACTGGAGCTCGAACTCTAACCTCTGAACACTAGTGTTTTACTGAATGTAGTACCTGGTCATCGATGTTTGTCTCAGTCCTATTCTGCTGAACAATTAGTGAAGTTGCCAGATATTGACCGTTGGTTGGTGTTTTTTCTCTGGGTACTCAGGCTTTCCTCCTCCATCAAACCTGGCATGTCCTTGCATGCCCCTGGCTATTAATAGGATATAAAACTATAAACAAACCAAACCAAAGCATACATATTAAAAAATAATAAGCTTGATTTGTTCAGAGTTCAGAATAGTCAAATAACACAGTTTTGGTATGATAAGCTTTACTTTCATGTGGAAGTAGGTCACAATTGCAGGAGGGTTTGACATTAAGGTTTATATGGTGTCAAAACTATAAAAACAAAACCATACTGTGTTGTATTTTAACATATCCAAACTGGGCTTGTCACCAAATAAATAAACATGTTATTGGATTTAGAATACAATACAACAAAACTTTTGGGCACAGCAACTTGTATGTTTGTCATCGCTAAGCCACATCTGTTCAGTCCTTCTAGGTCTTCATTAGTGACCAATAAGCCATTTCTCATCCCATCCGTAAAATCTCTGGAATTTTCCAGGTCTCGTAAACACAGTTTGGTTCTGTGACTTAAGATTTGTGGGAACCCCCCTCAGAAATTGTTTCAGAAGATCAAACAATGTTGGTGACAATCTGTGATAGTCTCTTGTCATTTTAGCATTACCATTTTGTTTTTTTAACATACGTGTACCATGTCATCATAGGGTCCATTCCAAGGTCAGATAGTTTTCATACTTCTAAAATACTGAACCTGGTGATGAATATTGTGAGGTCATAACAAGGTACCTGTAATCACCCAACTTTGACCTTGAGACCCTTATTTCAAAACCATTGTACCTGGTGGGGAATACATTGTATATATAGTGTAGAGGGATTGGACTGGGTCGATCATCGATCATCGTGACCAAGTAGCTCAATCTACAGACCATCCCGCTAGTGTTTGGAGGTCCCATGTTCGAATCCCATTCTGGACTGGATTACATTTTCTCCTTTCTAGTTACAACAAGTGTAGCAGGATTGGACTGGGGTGGTCATCGGTGACCAGTAGCTCAGTCGGTTAAGAGCACTCGGCTAGTGTTTGGAGGGTCCTGGGTTCGAATCCCGGTCTGCCCGCTATTTTTTCTCCTCTATAGTACAATGACAGATGGGATGTTTTTATCATAAGGTCTCCATCAATGTCTGTGTTTGTGTTTATATAGATTCACAATATTAAAGAAGTATTGAAAATAGTTAACATTCTGTATTACCTGATCACGGCACTTAAAAATGTAGGCCTTAATAGAAAAAAAGATAAGCCTTCACACTTCATTCATAATTGCATTGAAAAGTGAGGAAACCAACACAAAGTGAAAGTTGAAGCTTTAAATAAGTCGAAGGACGCTTATAGGAATGGGGGCGCTTATTGGTTCCAATATGGAAAGTGGATAATATCGGAACTGTAATCTCCCAGTATGATGTAGCTGACCGCAATGGGTACTGATTATGAATTGATTTGTCCCCAGATATATTGCTATTGGAGTAATAATCCTACTGTAACATGGTTTGCTATAAACGGAATAAAAAAATTCAATGCAATCTTTACATCAAGTAGATTATATTGAATTTCATTTGTTAATATTCTTTTTCTCTTATTTCCTTTTTGACTAGTCTCGCACTTAATACAAACATGAGTGAAATCAGTAGGGTTTAGTGTTTTTTGTCGGTCACAATGGGTGGTCATACAGAAACCCGACACTCTTTCCCAGTGAAGGTGAGTCACTAGATGAAGGTCATATACACTCGGCTGATTAAATCAAATTTGTAGGTCAAAGGTCAAGCAAGGTGTGGGAAAGGGCCGATTTGTAATAAAGAAATGACTGTTTGTAATTTAATGTCAGATTATATGAAAATTAAATCTGGCTATAAATTGTAGAATATGTCAGTCTACTATTTATTGAAATAACGATAATGTCACCTTAATTGATCTTTAGTAGCTCATTAATTTCAGGGCTGAAGTGAGATTAACAATTAAATCACAATATGAGAAACAAAAAATTGAAAATTGCAATAAGCAATATTGATAACATCTTGACTGCATTAAATTTGATGATTTGTTTTATATCGAGTTGAACATATAAAAATAAATTTGTTAAAAAATCTGCCGACGTTGCTGTTATGTAGTAGATATGAGTTGAACTAAATAGACGTGGTAAACTATAATCAAATTGTTTCAAAACAAATATTTGAAACGGAAGTCAGTGAAGTAGAAACAATTGTCTGGAGTCTTCGCAAAAAAGGTGCATGTTGTCAGAAATTCCCATTGTCTTATGTTAATACAACATTACAGCTTCGAAAATCAAGATTTTATTATAAATTTTGTCATGTCATTTTAGTTGGTGTTAGAAATTTTGATGTTGAGAACATCTGTACAAAGGGAGATAACTCTAACAGCAGAGAAAAAATCTTCTTGTCATTGCTCAATATTTATGTGAAAATTTAGTCCTATTGCGCTTCGCTTCTGTTACCTTTCAACAAATGTATATGGATACAAATATTCATTTTACAAAGCTTAAGAATTCTTCAACAGACATTAAATCATCAAGAAAGAACATAAAAAAGTGCCATGATTAACACATATTCTCCCCTTGTGCCTTTCGTTGGTGGTCGCAGGTGTTTCAGTTGTAATCGCTGTTAATGTTTTATAAATTATGAAAAGTATATGTCGACAGTTCTACGGGGTTTATCAGGCAGCCTTGTCGAGAACTTGTCATTGTTGGCAATTCTGCATAAATTTGGTCTAGTTTTATGCAGTGTAATCACAGCTGTGGCAGACATTCGACTGCCGTTATCAGAACACTGCACTAAAAGTATGTGTCAGCTTCCACGGATTAAAATCTAAATCAGACAAAAAATATATTGTCAACTTCACCAATAAATCTACACTCAACTTAAAAGCCAATGCTTAAATTTTCACCAATAAATCTACATTCAACTTAAAAGCCAATGTTTTAATTTTTTTTTCACCAATAAATCTACATTCAACTTAAAAGCCAATGTTTTAATTTTCACCAATAAATCTACACTCAGTGAAAGTCAGTGTTGTAACCAATATATGGCCTCCTAAAATACAATATATGTTTAAGTTTAATGCATTGTTTGACTGTATATTTTTTCTCGGTTCTATAACTTATTAAAATTAAAAAGGAAATCAACAATTTCATTGAAATTTTGAAATATGACCTTGTACATGTGGTTTGACATCATCAATTTGTAGTTATTTCTATATGAATTGAAAAAAATAAGTTTTTTAGATTGAAAATGTTTTTAATAAGCCTTTTACATAAATAAAAATCAAAGAACAACAAAAGAAAAGAAAGCTTCATATACATAACCAGTTAATGTAATAGTTTTGTTTTGAAAGTTTGAACAGAAAAGATAACTAAATCAAATTTCATTTGGATTAAATGTCATAGACCTATCAAAGAACTTGTTTAATTATTTAGAAAAAGAGTCCTGTGTCATATCACCCTAATAGTTTGTCATTGCTGTAATAGGCTAATACATTTACTATTACATGCCATTATGTCCATATAAGGTGATATGAATTAAGTACCATTATGTCCATATAAGGAGATATGAATTAAGTCTGGGCCTAATGAAGGCCACGTGTAGGAACAGACAGATATGTGGTGCTGTCTGATGCTTCATACTACCAGATAAATTGTAGCATAATTTGACACTAATTTCACGACATTCACTTTCATACACACACGTCATGATAGGAGAATTATATATATAAGCATAGCTGACTCCTTACTCATAAAGTCTCTTCTGGCATCCCTTGTTTTTAAAATCTTATCAATGGTTCCGGGGAATTTAAAACAACATTCTTTAAATATTTTACATTTCTGTACATGCAAATGTACTAAACATGACAGTTGCTATTATAATCTGACCATAAGTTGTCCGAATAAATCATACACATATCATCTGCTCCTTCAGATCTATAGCCATAAATTGCCCTAATACATCATACAAAAATAATTATCTCCTTCAGAAACTAAATGTTAAAATTAGTGAAGATGAATTTTTATACATTCAAAATTACATGTATATATATTACTGAAGCAGCTGTAGCGTATGTCTTAGATGAAAGCTTCCTCATGCTTAAGCTAAATATAGCACATGATCAAAGTCTGTCCTTTTATTTCATCGTTAATATTTGACCTCCAGATATCTCTTTCAATGTCTAAAAATTGACATCTATTTTGCCAATTTGTTTTCCAAGCCTTTGCCATGTCCATCAAATATGTGCTCCCACCTCTTCATCACCTACCCATTCATCATATTGTATCCTTTCTGCCCAACACCACCTTTTCACAAACAAACTTTATTTGGAGCCCAGGGCATTTGATAATTCTAGTAGTAGCTTAGTTGAAATTAAGCATATAACATGGGAAAATCATTCCTATATCAAAAGCATACTAAACCTTTTTTAAATGATCACAAGGAAAATATCCAGTAAATTGTGTTATACCTCGGATTACAATTTTGAAGGAACTGACTGTGTAGGTTGGTGCTTTTTCCCCGGGTACTCCTGTTTCCGTCCACCTCCTTAACCAGGCAGTCTTTCTTGATTGACCCTCTGACTGTTAATTAGATGTAAAGTAAAAGAAACCCAAACCGACAGAATGTTTTACTATAATCTGACTGATTAAACAGCATTAATATTCTGTGATATTCATTATATCATGGTAACAAAACATGTTTTTAAATGTCTATTATTTTTATATTTTCCAGAAAACAACATAGACTTATTGACAGCTGTCGGAGTGCCATCTGTTACTAGTGGGGTCGGCTACGAAACGGGAATTACCGGCTACCCAGCATTCTCTTTTACCGAAAGAGCATATATACGCAAAAGTGCTGCGGAAATATTCGGTGCAGCCTTAAAGTATCGCAACTTTGCAGTGACTTTAGCAATAAAACCGACGCGGAGAGAGGGAGGTTTTGTATTTTCTGTGAAAAACCCATATAACACAGTGATAATTTTTGGAGTTTACATAGAACCTTCATCGATTCCGAGGCGGGATAATTTAGTGCTTTATTACACAGAGAATGCACGGTTCTCAGATCGTCAGCCATCAAATGTGCTAGCTAATTTCACTGTGGATTCTCTATATAATAAATGGACGGAACTAGGAATTAAAGTAGAGGAGAATACAGCAACGCTTTATGTGAATTGTCAGAGAACAGAAACAAGTCGGATTAGTAGGGATACAGCCCGACTATTAGCCATAGAACCTGGGTCATCATTCTACATCGCACAAGGGGGACCTAACTTTGAAGGAAGTCAATTTGTTGTAAGTATCTGTGTTATATACTTTCTATTATGTAATCGTGTCCGTTTTGTGTGTCTTGATTAAGGGGCAGATCGCCTCGAAAATTTGACAATTTTTTTGTCCACACGGTTGGAATTACTTCCTTGTCCCATATTTACCATTTGAAGTAATTCATATCCTACAGACTTACGTTTGATGGGATCCCGTGTCATCTGAAAAATCCTGATGATATTACTTCTTTGACCCTTGTTATTTACTTTCGATATAATAGAGAATATCTATAGTATCTTATTTATTATTTTGTTAACGTCTCTGAAACTCCATTACATCAATATACAATGCATCAGATTAAAACAGTTATATATCATAGACCATGTATATAGAGCCATAATTACATGAACCATTCAATAAATGAATTATTAAGAGACGATGAACACAGACTATTAATAAACAGCTTAAAGCACATTAGTAAAAGAAATTAATATCATAACAATAAATAAACATTTATCTTATAAAGCATTTGAGTATTCTAAAAATAGATAAAATAATCAATAATATACTTAGTATCTTCATTAATTAGTATATACTATTATTTATCAATTATCTACTTAGAATAAATTAGTAAGGAAATCTATTTTGTCACATTGGCAAATACAATATCTAACTATAAAAATTGAATATTTTAAAATTATATAAGTAAATGATCTATACTTTATAACACTTTTAATAATATTTACAATAATAATAATTATAATTATATATATCAGACATATCGATATTACGATAGAATATTAATACAAAGGACGAATAAAAATGAATTTTACTTGATTGAAAAGGGTTGTTTGTTACATGTCCACAAGCTTTGTCCATTAACTAAGGTAATCCTAGGTAAGATACAGTGTATAATTCTGTTTATTTCCCCGAATTATAAAGGTTTAATTACTATTTATTAAGAAATAAAATTTCATACAATTATGCTGAATTACACAGGTTTCTAGTTCAGATAGGGGCTGGATATGAAAAGATTATACAGGTTTCCAGTTCAGATAGGGGCTGGATTTAACAAGTTATACTGTATTTGGCTCAATAAGGGTCTGGTGTGTTTAGAAAATGAGACAAATTAGAGACGACTTTATCCCATCATAATCTGAACAAATTACATCGGATGTTTGTTCCTTGGTCCATCTGGTGCCCGACTCATCTTGTTGCCTTAGATTGTTTCCACTATAATTTACGTTATAGTGTTGTATGATTTTTTACTCAAATTTCATTAATGGAGATTCTCTTGAACTATTTTGGTGCATATATATATGTTTATTTTCAATAGGCAGTCAGCTAGGGTCAGGAAAATTAAGGCTTGGAATTCTTTGTAGGTATTTCCTCATATGACATTTTTCAATGGCTCATAGGAAGAAGGCAAAGAGGAAAATTAACAAAGAAAATACAGCTTTCAGTTTCTTAACTATTAATACTCTTAGCCATTATTACCATTATAAAGGTAAGGTGTGCCATCTTGGAGACTTTTTCCTCGTGTGGGTGGAGGTGCAACGTCCTGGGTAGACATTCTCGATAGTCACGATGGAGACTATTTGTTTGGCCTAAAGCTAATGTCAATATGTGCTATACAATGTTAGTTTGCATATATGTGCTTTACTTGAAGGTCAAAAATCAATTTGGCACTTCTTGCTGAGATAAAAGGTTACCAAGTTTGTTGAAATGTGACCTTCATTCAAAGCCATAGGGGTCAAATAGTCTAAAATCTTGAAAAAAAACTTCTTTTCAATATATATGAGGTCTAGAGACCTATTATGATGGGCCTGTGGTATGCTCATTGCTGGGATGAAGGGCTTCAGGTAACCAATTTTGTTCAGTTACACGACCTTGTCTTTCATTTAAGGTCACAGGTCAAATAGGTCAAATCTACATCTTGTCAATGACAAAAAAGTGTACTGGCATTGGGCTGTAGCATACTGGGCTGAAGGTCTTCTAAGTTTATGAATATGAATGACCTTTTAACTGTTTTGGGCAAGCATGGCAAAATATCAGATTTATTATCTTGGCCTATAATGTTCATCGTGATCACCAGGTAGCAGGTGAGTCATTCAGGCCGATTGGGTCTTATCTTCAGGACACAGTGCAGTCAGATTCAGGTCATTCTTCTGCATAATTAAATAGTAATAATTGAAATTCAGGAATGAAATTCCTGTACTGCCTCAAAGAATAGGTACAGTCCATTGGTATCTTGAATGCTCCAAATAGGTGATTGGTAAGTTCTTCAATTTCAAGAATTGGTATAGTACCATGCTAAGGGTACTTAAGATGAATGCTGCAAACAGGTGTGGCAATGGTACAGAAGAAAATGTAAAGGGTTTGAAACTCGGAACTCTTGAACAACCATTCACAACCCAAGTTTGAGTATCCACTAGCTTAACACTCTCCCAATGCTTGGAATGGGTTGGCAAAGTTGTGACTATAAATGTTACAGGAGAGGAGAAAATGTAAGGGCCAGAGTTGGAACCTGTGACCCCTGAATCATAGCTCGATAGGATCTACATATAGGGTGGTTTGGAGATAATGAAAATAAAGCTGTTTGAGTATATTAGATAAAACCACCTGTATACTGAATACTGAACAGCGTATACATACCCTATTCTGACCTATTCTCTAATTTTTAATTCTTAGTTTTCATATTACAGAGTTACTTCCCTTGCCGCTAGGTATCCATTATGACATCATTATTTTGTGAGTGCAATTCACATTGTTTTCTCTAAAAATGATGATGGTATACTCGCAAATACATGACGTCACAATCATCACATACCCGCAAATTCTGATAGCTATGTAATATGCAAATACAGAATACATAAATTTGTGATCAAGGTCTCTCACTGAAAACTATACTTTATTTACGTATATATATGTTTGTTTTATACATGCTCCAGTTGTCTTGGAAAAATTATGTGAAAATTTGTAATTCCTTTTTTAACATTTGAACTAATGTAAATTATATAATGGGTAGAAGATGTCTCTACTTGGAGTGTTCAGGTGTGGAAAGTGAATCAGTATTGTCTTTGTTTTTCCAGGGTGCTATTAACGAATTAAAAATACATGAAGATCTACGAGAAGCAGAACGAGACTGTGCCGACGTAAGCACGTTTTTAATCACTTAGTAGCTCATTGTTTTGTAATGTACATCTATACTGCCTAACAGCTTGATGTTTTTATGATGGATTATAGTCAGATATTTATCATAAGGAAATCATTTATTTTTTCACAAACCAGAATGGTGTATCAAATGTCATAATCAACAGAACTGGAAACTAAAAAGCATTTTGAATTATATTATTATTTGTGGCAGTATAAACTGAATTCATTAAATTAATTTGATTTCATTCTGATTGTTTTGTTTCTACTGCGATATATTTGCAGTACTTTGAGTATTTTGATTAATTAATGCAGTAACTAGTTATTTATTTGTTGATTGTTTAGGACCTATCGGGATCAGGCATGACATCAGGAGACGATGAAGATGGTCTTACGTCGTCAACATTGCCGCCGGTAAAATAAATAAAAATACATAATGATGTAATAAATAATGCTGTTGATGTATTGGCTAGTGAGTCGCTAAACACCTACTGGTGGAGATAGATAAAGGATTACATAACCAGTCCTTTTTTTACTTCTTAAATGAATGACAGGGTTTTAAATAAATTGAATTCAGCTTTTTTGACAGAAATTTTTGATGAGCTCACTCACTTTATGAAGAATAAGATTTAATGGTCATTATGTGTTAAACAGTAGTGGTCAATTCAAACGACTAGGGATATATCAGTAGAGGTGAAGTGATAACTAGTAGAAATGGTGTTGAGTGACGACTTTATAGACTTTGTTTTTCTTTTTTTACCTGTACAGATTGTTTTTCTTTTTTTTACCTGTACAGATTACTGACATTGATGACATCGTTACTGGGAACGGGGAGAAGGGAGACAAAGGAGATCCAGGACAGACCGGGCCACAGGGACTTAAGGGACAGAAGGGAGAAATAGGACCAAGGGGATTACCAGGACCAATGCCAAGTATACCACCACCGCCACCACAACTACCATCTCTCAAGGGAGATAAAGGTAGGTCAGACGTCATCTCTCAAGGGAGATAAAGATAGGTCAGAGGTCATCTCTCAAGGGAGATAAAGGTAGGTCAGAGGTCATCTCTCAAGGGAGATAAAGGTAGGTCAGAGGTCATCTCTCAAGGGAGATAAAGGTAGGTCAGAGGTCATCTCTCAAGGGAGATAAAGGTAGGTCAGAGGTCATCTCTCAAGGGAGATAAAGGTAGGTCAGAGGTCATCTCTCAAGGGAGATAAGGATAGGTCAGAGGTCATCTCTCAAGGGAGATAAAGGTAGGTCAGAGGTCATCTCTCAAGGGAAATAAAGGTAGGTCAGAGGTCATTTATCAAGGGAGATAATGGTAGGTCAGAGGTCATCTCTCAAGGGAAATAAAGGTAGGTCAGAGGTCATTTATCAAGGGAGATAAAGGTAGGTCAGAGGTCAGAGGTCATCTCTCAAGGGAGATAAAGGTAGGTCAGAGGTCATCTCTCAAGAGAGATAAAGGTATGTCAGAGGTCATCTGTCAAGGGAGATAAGGGTAGGTCTGAGGTCATCCCTTAAAAGAGATAAAGGTAGGTCAGAGGTCATCTCTCAAGGGAGATAAGGGTAGGTCAGAGGTCATCTCTCAAGGGAGATAAGGGTAGGTCAGAGGTCATCTCTCAAGGGAGATAAGGGTAGGTCAGAGGTCATCTCTCAAGGGAGATAGGGATATGTCGGAGGTCATCTCACTTGAGATTAGGTATGTAAAAGATCATTTCTCAAAAGAGATAAGAAAAGGTCAAAGATGATGAAGTTTAAAAGGTAAGGGTAGATCAGAGAATATCTCACGACTACAGATTAATGTAGGTCTTACTACTGAGTTTTGACAGTTATTTTCAGTGATATAGCACTATAACATAAGAGATCCACACAAAAAAATCATTTAAACCAAACATTGCAGGTGACATGGGGGAGAAAGGAGACAGGGGAGAAGTCGGTGTCCCAGGATTCCCTGGACAGAAAGGAGAGCAGGGAGTTGAGGGTCTGGATGGAATGCCAGGGATACCAGGGGAGAGCGGACAGAAGGGAGAACCAGGAGTACAAGGCATGCCGGTAAGTACCGTCAAGTTATGTCACATGTTGATGAGTCTGTCCTTTATAAACCAATGACTTTACAATACAGGTATCCTTTATGGACAGCTTTGACTGTGATATTAATCAGTTATATTCTACATTGTTAGGGAAATCCAGGAATCGGTACAGCGGGACAGAAAGGAGACAGAGGAGACCCAGCCATTGTGGACCACGACGAAATCGCAACCATCTTATTGGGCATGTCAGAATTTAACATCAAGGGAGAGCCGGGAGAGAAAGGGGCCATGGGGATGGCCGGTCCTGCTGGCCCCGAGGGACCCGCAGGTAGAGATGGATTCTCGGGGACCCCAGGGGATCCCGGAATGATTGGACCTGTAGGTCCCATGGGACCTAAGGTAGGACTTCTCTCTGTTCATTACAGTATAACATGTTTATAGCGAACACACAACAAATTCATGGTTGTAGAACTTTTCATTTTCCATCAGGGTTCCTATAAGATACCTGTGATATGTGTATAACCTACTTTTGTTTACAACAAAGTGATTCCATTGGTCCCGAGAGCTATAGACATGTTTTAATATCTTGATCAATCTGTGCACAACAATTAATGAAATCTTCTAAAACAGTTAGTGTACATGTGTTAATGCCAAAGACATCATTGTGATGAAAAATGAAGAAAATTGTGGGGTCTTTCTTTCCTTTAACCAGTTAAAAATAAAAAATAAACCTTTTTAATTAGTACAATACTTTAATTGATGGGACTGTTGAATTAACAAACTATCTGATAATAAAATGACATTGTATTGTTTACTTTGCTAATGCTAATATATGTACCACAGGGTGATAAAGGTGAACCAGGTATGGGAATTCCGGGGTCAGATGGTTTACCTGGCCCAATGGGTCCTGCTGGGTCTATAGGTCTGACCGGGCCCCAGGGCAGGCCGGGACCCCCGGGACCTCCTGGTCCAGTGACACTAGCGGAAGGATCTGGTGGAGAGGATGCGGTTGGGGAGATGGGACCTGCTGGACCTAAGGGAGAACAGGGCGAGCCAGGAATGCCTGGTCCAATGGGAATTCAGGGGCCTGTTGGACCGATGGGCTCTCCAGGTGTCCCGGGTATACCTGGACTTAAAGGCAAGTGAATACTGCAGAATTTCCCAGGCTGTTTTTTATTATATACAGTTTGACTGGTTGGACCTAGTTGTTCATTTATGAAATAAAGAGGGATCTAGTAATTTTATGTTGGTGTAATTGTATGTTGTATTTACCTTCCAAATGACTATAGTAATTAAAACCTGTATAATCAAGACACCTAGCTATAACGGCTAAATATGCTGGTCCCAGCAAAATGCAGTCAAGACAAGTTAATTTCCTTTATCGTGAAGTCAAAACTTTAAATCTTTTTCTGCTTTATGTAATAATATGTTTCACAACTTTGACATTACCGGACACACATATCCCATATATAAACTTTCAAAATCTGAAGAACTTTGGTGTTAATGAGAGGCTTCCAGCATTTAATAATTGGTAAATAAATATTATAAAAATTGCAAATAATTACGTTTGGTGATTTAATTACTCATATATTTGTGACAAAGAAATTATTTGACCAATGCAGGTGAGCCAGGAGTGTTTGCTTACAACATGTCGGAGCTGATGGGACCGCCTGGAAAGCAGGGAGTCGCTGGAACACCAGGGTTACCGGTTAGTATCCATGGTAACTTAAGCATTCAGAACTATAATATTCTATTTCTCTTGATTATCCTAGGTTAGATAAGGTAAAATGTAACTTTGACAATTTGTAAGGAAAATTAATTTTGTTTTAATCTTTTAGAAGTGTATTTCAAATTGATGAATAGGCATGTAACTACAGTGGACTTCTGATAACACGGATACCAAGAAACCGTCAAACTCACAATGCGAACTGAAATATTGGTAACACATTTCATCATAAGTAAAGGGAATCCAACAGTGTGAATAATTTGGAATCCAGATGATTTCATTTGGGGATGTAAGTGTCCGGATGATCAAGGGTCCACGGTAGTTATATCAGAGAATTCTGATTGATATTAAATCTGTAATGTAAATTGGCTATATATAGATTGACACTTTTCCGTTGCATGCTGTCAGAGTTGAGTGAAGGTAAGGTATTACAGGATTATAGACACGGGTTACCTGTGCTGATCCGATTTATTATTTTGTTGATTCACAAGTTCTGTATATTATTTTTTTCATTATATAGGTAATATTTAAATACAAAAAAAAAAATCAAGCATTAGGAATAAGTCTGTTCCTAAAGCTTATCAAATAACAAATAAGTTTCATGTGATCTCTTGTGAAATTTCAGATAAAATGACTTTCATCGAGCATTAGTTGCTTGAATCAATTTAACATCAACAGCTTACAGTTACACATAAAATTATCATAAATCTTAATCTTCATTGATGTCAGTTTAATACATTATGCCTATATTATATGACAATAAAACTCTTTTTGAAATTAAGTGAATTTTTGCTGTAAATTTCAATGTTTTGTGTCTTCATTTTTTGATATCCACTAAAGACTTTATTAGTCTTGTTCTGATATAAAAATAATGTTTATGTTTTAATGTACTGGTGTAATGTCATTTATCTATCAAATTATTGTTTGTTCTATGGTTTCCCTTCATCCTATTGTTTCCCTTCATCCTATTGTTTCCCATTACCGGTATGGTTATCCTTACTTTGTTCTGTTTTCCTTCCTGTTGGTTGAGCAGATTTTGATGGTGTTTCAGTATATTTTTATTGAACAATTTTCATCTTGATTTTCTGCCGGTTATAACAATATTTTTTGTGGCACCATTTAATGCTATGTATACATGTAAATACATTTGTTTTTAGATGTCACCTTATATATCCCTTTCTTATTTATACTTCAAGATTCTGAACAAATTTAGTACTGTAAAGCAAATTACATCATGTGCAATTTAATTTGGTGTATTTCACAGCTAATCAGAATTTACAAAAGTCAATCACCTTATGTTTTTACTACCACAACATAGCTTTTAAGCTGTAAAGTGCAAAATTAATTTTTTGTGAAAATGTCTGGAAATTCAATTAAGTCACTGTGAAAACAATGCTGTTTACAGTATTAAGTTTATACCTGATGACAAATCTTAAAAATAAATAGATATGTTTGCAAAGAATGAAAATTGAGAGTATATACTATGATATACTCTGATATAGCCAACCAAGGAAGCCAGTTAATGTATGGATACTGTTGATCTGCTAACAGATAGGTCCAGTGGAAACTGAAGAAGTACTGAATTATAAATTTGAAACAGCTATTATAAAATTTCTATAACATAACACACAAAAAAAATGTTATATAGGCTGCTGTAAGCGTACATTTTATATTCTATCTGTTTTAGGGCATGACCGGTGTACCTGGAGCTGATGGACAAAGAGGCCCATTGGGTCCAAAGGGAGATAAGGTAACTGTTCCATATCTTTCCCTCAACAAATTCTCCCCTAGAGACACATTTGAACTCTTCTGATTTAAAGACTGGGACAGTTCATTATGGATGTTTAGGGGTGAATGATATCAGAAAGTAGAAACATGACCTGGGCTCAGTTTCATGAACATTCCTAAACTTTAAGGAATTCCATAACTTAAAAATCCCCATAGGAAATCATTACGGAAGTTAAGGAAACCCCCATAAGTAAAGGAGCCTTCCTTAAAATATGTTATGCTTTCCTATGGAGAATTTTAAGTTAAGGGATTCCTTAAATTTAAGAAACATTCATGAAATTGGGCCCAGATCTTAATGGTATAATTGTCTGGATTTTATGTCATAATTGTGAATAGGGAGGAAGAGAGAGTACTGTGAATGAAAGACCTGTGAGAGAGATATGTATAAAGTCAATGTGTAATTTTTTAGTTATTTTTTTTTTCTTTTTCATGTGCAATTAAAATGTACCAAAATACTATATATATCTGAATACTTTCATTCCTATTCATATTCAATATCACAATCACAATCATTATCAACATCTTACTCATGTTATCATCATCATCACAACCATCATCTATATCATCATCATCACAACCATTATCTATATCATCATCATCACAACCATCATCTATATCATCATCATCACAACCATTATCTATATCATCATCATCACAACCATCATCTATATCATAATTCATCATCATCATCACCTCCATCATCTATATCATAATTCATCATCATCACTTCCATCATCTATATCATAATTCATCATCATCACCTCCATCATCTATATCATAATTCATCATCATCACCTCCATCATCTATATATCATCATTCATCATCATCATCACTTCCATCATCTATATCATCATTCATCATCATCATCACCTCCATCATCTATATCATAATTCATCATCATCACCTCCATCATCTATATCATCATTCATCATCATCACCTCCATCATCTATATCATAATTCATCATCATCACCTCCATCATCTATATCATCATTCATCATCATCATCACCTCCATCATCTATATCATAATTCATCATCATCACCTCCATCATCTATATCATCATTTCATCATCATCACCTCCATCATCTATATCATAATTCATCATCATCACCTCCATCATCTATATCATCATTCATCATCATCATCACCTCCATCATCTATATCATAATTCATCATCATCACCTCCATCATCTATATCATCATTCATCATCATCACCTCCATCATCTATATCATAATTCATCATCATCACCTCCATCATCTATATCATAATTCATCATCATCACCTCCATCATCTATATCATCATTCATCATCATCACCTCCATCATATATATCATCATTTATCATCATCACTTCCATCATCTATATCATAATTCATCATAATAACCTCCATCATATATATCATCATTCATCATCATCATCACCTCCATCATCTATATCATCATTCATCATCATCACCTCCATCATCTATATCATCATCATTCATCATCATCATCACCTCCATCATCTATATCATAATTCATCATCATCACCTCCATCATCTATATCATCATTCATCATCATCATCACCTCCATCATCTATACCATCATTCATCATCATCATCACCTCCATCATCTATATCATCATTCATCATTATCACCTCAATCATCTTTATCATCATTCATCATCATCATCACCTCCATCATCTATATCATAATTCATCATCATCACCTCCATCATCATATATCATCATTCATCATCATCATCACCTCCATCATCTATATCATCATTCATCATCATCACCTCCATCATCTATATCATAATTCATCATCATCACCTCCATCATCTATATCATCATTCTTCATCATCACCTCCATCATCTATATCATCATTCTTCATCATCACCTCCATCATCTATATCATCATTCTTCATCATCATCATCATCATCATCATCTATATCATCACCATTATTCTCAACATCTTACTCATATCATTATCACCATCATCTTTATCATCATCAATTCCATCACCAACATCATCAAAACCTTGTATGATATAATTATGTTATCCTTTTTAGGGAGAGAGAGGGCTCCAGGGAGTGGCCGGTTTACCGGGAGCTGACGGAGCTAATGGACGAGACGGAAAGGCTGGTCCCATTGGTCTGCCTGGTCGTGACGGTATTAACGGAGTAGTAGGTCCCATGGGACCCCCAGGTCCTCCTGGACCCCCGGGCACTGGAATGGGCGGAGACGACATCGACATGGTGGCGGTAAGTCAGCATCAGTTGGTTATGTTTCTTATAATGAGAATTCCTCCATCCGAAAAAAAAATAAAAAAATGGAAGTACTATGTAAAAATGTAATACTGATAACACCAATGTTCCTCTAAGTCTTTGTTATAATAATTTCATGACCTAAAAAGGAAGTAATGTCTTCCCTTTTACTTTACTTTGATGTTGTTTTAGGGGTCTGGAGGTGGTAGCTGTGACTTTACTTTGACATTGTTTTAGGGGTCTGGAGGGGGTAGCTGTGACTTTACTTTGTTGTTGTTTTAGGGGTCTGGAGGGGGTAGCTGTGACTTTACTTTGACATTGTTTTAGGGGTCTGGAGGGGGTAGCTGTGACTTTACTTTGTTGTTGTTTTAGGGGTCTGGAGGGGGTAGCTGTGACTTTACTTTGACATTGTTTTAGGGGTCTGGAGGTGGTAGCTGTGACTTTACTTTGACGTTGTTTTAGGGGTCTGGCAGTGGTAGCTGTGACTTTACTTTGACATTGTTTTAGGGGTCTGGAGGGGGTAGCTGTGACTTTACTTTGTTGTTGTTTTAGGGGTTGGAGGGGGTAGCTGTGACTTTACTTTGTTGTTGTTTTAGGGGTCTGGAGGTGGTAGCTGTGACTTTACTTTGTTGTTGTTTTAGGGGTCTGGAGGGGGTAGCTGTGACTTTACTTTGATGTTGTTTTAGGGGTCTGGAGGGGGTAGCTGTGACTTTACTTTGATGTTGTTTTAGGGGTCTGGAGGGGGTAGCTGTGACTTTACTTTGATGTTGTTTTAGAGGTCTGGAGGGGGTAGCTGTGACTTTACTTTGA
Source organism: Argopecten irradians (assembly GCF_041381155.1). NCBI lineage: Eukaryota > Metazoa > Mollusca > Bivalvia > Pectinida > Pectinidae > Argopecten > Argopecten irradians. The sequence goes on from NC_091149.1 coordinate 30,060,811, forward strand.
TGTTGTTTTAGGGGTCTGGAGGGGGTAGCTGTGACTTTACTTTGATGTTGTTTTAGGGGTCTGGAGGGGGTAGCTGTGACTTTACTTTGACATTGTTTTAGGGGTCTGGAGGGGGTAGCTGTGACTTTACTTTGATGTTGTTTTAGGGGTCTGGAGGGGGTAGCTGTGACTTTACTTTGATGTTGTTTTAGGGGTCTGGAGGTGGTAGCTGTGACATTACTTTGACATTGTTTTAGGGGTCTGGAGGGGGTAGCTGTGACTTTACTTTGATGTTGTTTTAGGGGTCTGGAGGGGGTAGCTGTACTTTACTTTGATGTTGTTTTAGGGGTCTGGAGGTGGTAGCTGTGACTTTACTTTGACATTGTTTTAGGGGTCTGGAGGGGGTAGCTGTGACTTTACTTTGACATTGTTTTAGGGGTCTGGAGGTGGTAGCTGTGACTTTACTTTGACATTGTTTTAGGGGTCTGGAGGTGGTAGCTGTGACTTTACTTTGACATTGTTTTAGGGGTCTGGAGGGGGTAGCTGTGACTTTACTTTGACATTGTTTTAGGGGTCTGGAGGTGGTAGCTGTGACTTTACTTTGACATTGTTTTAGGGGTCTGGAGGGGGTAGCTGTGACTTTACTTTGACATAGTTTTAGGGGTCTGGAGGTGGTAGCTGTGACTTTACTTTGACATTGTTTTAGGGGTCTGGAGGGGGTAGCTGTGACTTTACTTTGTTGTTGTTTTAGGGGTCTGGCAGTGGTAGCTGTGACTTTACTTTGACGTTGTTTTAGGGGTCTGGAGGGGGTAGCTGTGACTTTACTTTGACATTGTTTTAGGGGTCTGGAGGTGGTAGCTGTGACTTTACTTTGATGTTGTTTTAGGGGTCTGGAGGTGGTAGCTGTGACTTTACTTTGTTGTTGTTTTAGGGGTCTGGAGGTGGTAGCTGTGACTTTACTTTGTTGTTGTTTTAGGGGTCTGGAGGTGGTAGCTGTGACTTTAGTTTGATGTTGTTTTAGGGGTCTGGAGGTGGTAGCTGTGACTTTACTTTGATGTTGTTTTAGGGGTCTGGAGGTGGTAGCTGTGACTTTACTTTGATGTTGGTTATAGGGGTCTGGAGGGGGTAGCTGTGACTTTACTTTGACGTTGTTTTAGGGGTCTGGAGGTGGTAGCTGTGACTTTAGTTTGATGTTGTTTTAGGGGTCTGGAGGGGGTAGCTGTGACTTTACTTTGTTGTTGTTTTAGGGGTCTGGAGGTGGTAGCTGTGACTTTAGTTTGATGTTGTTTTAGGGGTCTGGAGGGGGTAGCTGTGACTTTACTTTGATGTTGTTTTAGGGGTCTGGAGGGGGTAGCTGTGACTTTACTTTGATGTTGTTTTAGGGGTCTGGAGGTGGTAGCTGTGACTTTACTTTGATGTTGTTTTAGGGTCTGGAGGTGGTAGCTGTGACTTTAGTTTGATGTTGTTTTAGGGGTCTGGAGGTGGTAGCTGTGACTTTACTTTGATGTTGTTTTAGGGGTCTGTGGGTGTAGCTGTGACTTTAGTTTAACATTGTTTAAGGGGTCTGGAGGGTGTAGCTGTGACTTTAGTTTGACATTGTTTTAGGGGTCTGGAGGGGGTAGCTGTGACTTTAGTTTGACATTGTTTTAGGGGTCTGGAGGTGGTAGCTGTGACTTTAGTTTGATGTTGTTTTAGGGGTCTAGAGGTGGTAGCTGTGACTTTAGTTTGATGTTGTTTTAGGGGTCTAGAGGTAGTAGCGTGACTTTAGTTGATGTTGTTTTAGGGTCTGAGTGGTAGCTGTGACTTTAGTTTGATGTTGTTTTAGGGGTCTGGAGGTGGTAGCTGTGACTTTAGTTTGACATTGTTTTAGGGGTCTGGAGGGGGTAGCTGTGACTTTACTTTGACATTGTTTTAGGGGTTTGGAGGTGGTAGCTGTGACTTTACTTTGACATTGTTTTAGGGGTCTGGAGGTGGTAGCTGTGACTTTAGTTTGATGTTGTTTTAGGGGTCTAGAGGTGGTAGCTGTGACTTTAGTTTGATGTTGTTTTAGGGGTCTAGAGGTGGTAGCTGTGACTTTAGTTTGATGTTGTTTTAGGGGTCTGGAGGTGGTAGCTGTGACTTTAGTTTGACATTGTTTTAGGGGTCTGGAGGTGGTAGCTGTGACTTTACTTTGACATTGTTTTAGGGGTCTGGAGGTGGTAGCTGTGACTTTAGTTTGATGTTGTTTTAGGGGTCTGGAGGGGGTAGCTGTGACTTTACTTTGTTGTTGTTTTAGGGGTCTGGAGGTGGTAGCTGTGACTTTAGTTTGATGTTGTTTTAGGGGTCTGGAGGTGGTAGCTGTGACTTTACTTTGATGTTGTTTTAGGGGTCTGGAGGTGGTAGCTGTGACTTTACTTTGATGTTGTTTTAGGGGTCTGGAGGTGGTAGCTGTGACTTTACTTTGATGTTGTTTTAGGGGTCTGGAGGGGTAGCTGTGACTTTACTTTGACATTGTTTTAGGGGTCTGGAGGGGGTAGCTGTCACTTTACTTTGTTGTTGTTTTAGGGGTCTGGCAGTGGTAGCTGTGACTTTTCTTTGTTGTTGTTTTAGGGGTCTGGAGGGGGTAGCTGTGACTTTACTTTGACATTGTTTTAGGGGTTTGGAGGTGGTTAGCTGTGACTTTACTTTGATGTTGTTTTAGGGGTCTGGAGGGGGTAGCTGTGACTTTACTTTGTTGTTGTTTTAGGGGTCTGGAGGGGGTAGCTGTGACTTTACTTTGACATTGTTTTAGGGGTCTGGAGGTGGTAGCTGTGACTTTACTTTGATGTTGTTTTAGGGGTCTGGAGGGGGTAGCTGTGACTTTACTTTGATGTTGTTTTAGGGGTCTGGAGGTGGTAGCTGTGACTTTACTTTGATGTTGTTTTAGGGGTCTGGAGGGGGTAGCTGTGACTTTACTTTGATGTTGTTTTAGGGGTCTGGAGGTGGTAGCTGTGACTTTACTTTGATGTTGTTTTAGGGGTCTGGAGGTGGTAGCTGTGACTTTACTTTGATGTTGTTTTAGGGGTCTGGAGGTGGTAGCTGTGACTTTACTTTGATGTTGTTTTAGGGGTCTGGAGGGGGTAGCTGTGACTTTACTTTGACATTGTTTTAGGGGTCTGGAGGTGGTAGCTGTGACTTTACTTTGATGTTGTTTTAGGGGTCTGGAGGGGGTAGCTGTGACTTTACTTTGATGTTGTTTTAGAGGTCTGGAGGGGGTAGCTGTGACTTTAGTTTGATGTTGTTTTAGGGGTCCTGGAGGTGGTAGCTGTGACTTTACTTTGATGTTGTTTTAGGGGTCTGTGGGTGAAGCTGTGACTTTAGTTTAACATTGTTTAAGGGGTCTGGAGGTGGTAGCTGTGACTTTAGTTTGACATTGTTTTAGGGGTCTGGAGGGGGTAGCTGTGACTTTAGTTTGACATTGTTTTAGGGGTCTGGAGGTGGTAGCTGTGACTTTAGTTTGATGTTGTTTTAGGGGTCTAGAGGTAGTAGCTGTGACTTTAGTTTGATGTTGTTTTAGGGGTCTAGAGGTGGTAGCTGTGACTTTAGTTTGATGTTGTTTTAGGGGTCTGGAGGTGGTAGCTGTGACTTTAGTTTGACATTGTTTTAGGGGTCTGGAGGGGGTAGCTGTGACTTTACTTTGACATTGTTTTAGGGGTTTGGAGGTGGTAGCTGTGACTTTACTTTGACATTGTTTTAGGGGTCTGGAGGTGGTAGCTGTGACTTTAGTTTGATGTTGTTTTAGGGGTCTAGAGGTGGTAGCTGTGACTTTAGTTTGATGTTGTTTTAGGGGTCTAGAGGTGGTAGCTGTGACTTTACTTTGATGTTGTTTTAGGGGTCTGGAGGTGGTAGCTGTGACTTTACTTTGACATTGTTTTAGGGGTCTGGAGGTGGTAGCTGTGACTTTACTTTGACATTGTTTTAGGGGTCTGGAGGTGGTAGCTGTGACTTTACTTTGATGTTGTTTTAGGGGTCTGGAGGTGGTAGCTGTGACTTTACTTTGATGTTGTTTTAGAGGTCTGGAGGTGGTAGCTGTGACTTTAGTTTGATGTTGTTTTAGGGGTCTGGAGGTGGTAGCTGTGACTTTACTTTGATGTTGTTTTAGGGGTCTGTGGGTGTAGCTGTGACTTTAGTTTAACATTGTTTAAGGGGTCTGGAGGGGGTAGCTGTGACTTTAGTTTGACATTGTTTTAGGGGTCTGGAGGGGGTAGCTGTGACTTTACTTTGACATTGTTTTAGGGGTCTGGAGGTGGTAGCTGTGACTTTACTTTGATGTTGTTTTAGGGGTCTGGAGGTGGTAGCTGTGACTTTACTTTGATGTTGTTTTAGGGGTCTGGAGGTGGTAGCTGTGACTTTACTTTGATGTTGTTTTAGGGGTCTGGAGGTGGTAGCTGTGACTTTACTTTGATGTTGTTTTAGGGGTCTGTGGGTGTAGCTGTGACTTTAGTTTAACATTGTTTAAGGGGTCTGGAGGTGGTAGCTGTGACTTTAGTTTGATGTTGTTTTAGGGGTCTGGAGGGGGTAGCTGTGACTTTACTTTGATGTTGTTTTAGGGGTCTGGAGGGGGTAGCTGTGACTTTACTTTGATGTTGTTTTAGGGGTCTGGAGGGGGTAGCTGTGACTTTACTTTGATGTTGTTTTAGGGGTCTGGAGGTGGTAGCTGTGACTTTAGTTTGATGTTGTTTTAGGGGTCTGGAGGGGGTAGCTGTGACTTTACTTTGTTGTTGTTTTAGGGGTCTGGAGGGGGTAGCTGTGACTTTACTTTGATGTTGTTTTAGGGGTCTGGAGGGGGTAGCTGTGACTTTACTTTGACATTGTTTTAGGGGTCTGGAGGTGGTAGCTGTGACTTTACTTTGATGTTGTTTTAGGGGTCTGGAGGTGGTAGCTGTGACTTTACTTTGATGTTGTTTTAGAGGTCTGGAGGTGGTAGCTGTGACTTTAGTTTGATGTTGTTTTAGGGGTCTGGAGGTGGTAGCTGTGACTTTACTTTGATGTTGTTTTAGGGGTCTGTGGGTGTAGCTGTGACTTTAGTTTAACATTGTTTAAGGGGTCTGGAGGTGGTAGCTGTGACTTTAGTTTGACATTGTTTTAGGGGTCTGGAGGGGGTAGCTGTGACTTTAGTTTGACATTGTTTTAGGGGTCTGGAGGTGGTAGCTGTGACTTTAGTTTGATGTTGTTTTAGGGGTCTAGAGGTAGTAGCTGTGACTTTAGTTTGATGTTGTTTTAGGGGTCTAGAGGTGGTAGCTGTGACTTTAGTTTGATGTTGTTTTAGGGGTCTGGAGGTGGTAGCTGTGACTTTAGTTTGACATTGTTTTAGGGGTCTGGAGGGGGTAGCTGTGACTTTACTTTGACATTGTTTTAGGGGTCTGGAGGTGGTAGCTGTGACTTTACTTTGACATTGTTTTAGGGGTCTGGAGGTGGTAGCTGTGACTTTAGTTTGATGTTGTTTTAGGGGTCTAGAGGTGGTAGCTGTGACTTTAGTTTGATGTTGTTTTAGGGGTCTAGAGGTGGTAGCTGTGACTTTAGTTTGATGTTGTTTTAGGGGTCTGGAGGTGGTAGCTGTGACTTTAGTTTGACATTGTTTTAGGGGTCTGGAGGGGGTAGCTGTGACTTTACTTTGACATTGTTTTAGGGGTTTGGAGGTGGTAGCTGTGACTTTACTTTGACATTGTTTTAGGGGTCTGGAGGTGGTAGCTGTGACTTTAGTTTGATGTTGTTTTAGGGGTCTGGAGGGGGTAGCTGTGACTTTAGTTTGATGTTGTTTTTAGGGGTCTGGAGGTCAGGTAGCTGTGACTTTAGTTTGATGTTGTTTTAGGGGTCTGGAGGTGGTAGCTGTGACTTTAGTTTGACATTGTTTTAGGGGTCTGGAGGTGGTAGCTGTGACTTTACTTTGACATTGTTTTAGGGGTCTGGAGGGGGTAGCTGTGACTTTACTTTGACATTGTTTTAGGGGTCTGGAGGTGGTAGCTGTGACTTTAGTTTGATGTTGTTTTAGGGGTCTAGAGGTGGTAGCTGTGACTTTAGTTTGATGTTGTTTTTAGGGGTCTAGAGGTGGTAGCTGTGACTTTAGTTTGACATTGTTTTAGGGGTCTAGAGGTGGTAGCTGTGACTTTACTTTGACATTGTTTTAGGGGTCTGGAGGTGGTAGCTGTGACTTTACTTTGACGTTGTTTTAGGGGTCTGGAGGTGGTAGCTGTGACTTTACTTTGATGTTGTTTTAGGGGTCTGTGGGTGTAGCTGGGACTTTAGTTTGACATTGTTTTAGGGGTCTGGAGGTGGTAGCTGTGACTTTAGTTTGACATTGTTTTAGGGGTCTGGAGGTGGTAGCTGTGACTTTACTTTGACATTGTTTTAGGGGTCTGGCAGTGGTAGCTGTGACTTTACTTTGACATTGTTTTAGGGGTCTGGAGGGGGTAGCTGTGACTTTACTTTGACATTGTTTTAGGGGTCTGGAGGTGGTAGCTGTGCCTTTACTTTGACATTGTTTTAGGGGTCTAGAGGTGGTAGCTGTGACTTTACTTTGACATTGTTTTAGGGGTCTGGAGGTGGTAGCTGTGACTTTACTTTGACATTGTTTTAGGGGTCTGGAGGTGGTAGCTGTGACTTTACTTTGTTGTTGTTTTAGGGGTCTGGAGGTGGTAGCTGTGACTTTACTTTGACATTGTTTTAGGGGTCTGGAGGTGGTAGCTGTGACTTTACTTTGACGTTGTTTTAGGGGTCTGGAGGTGGTAGCTGTGACTTTACTTTGACATTGTTTTAGGGGTCTGGAGGTGGTAGCTGTGACTTTAGTTTGATGTTGTTTTAGGGGTCTGGAGGTGGTAGCTGTGACTTTACTTTGACATTGTTTTAGGGGTCTGGAGGTGGTAGCTGTGACTTTAGTTTGATGTTGTTATTTTAGGGGTCTGGAGGTGGAAGCTGTGACTGTGAAGGAGTAGTGGGACCCATGGGACCTGCTGGACCTACTGGTCCCGCTGGACTCCCAGGAGTACCTGGTATAGATGGTAGCCCTGGAGAACCTGGACAACGAGGACTTGCTGGAATTCCTGGCAGGGACGGAGAAATGGGACCAAAAGGAGACAGGGTAAGACTATCAGGATTATTGTGGAAAAGGTTGATTTACATTGATACAACATGTGTAAAAATATCAATTTGGAGCAAGTTTATATAACAAAATTAAAGTGTTAAGTTTCTCATCATTTTTAGGGAATATTTATATGTTTGATCTTATTTTGTTAACATTATGTGTCATGAGAGGCAAATCCTATCTTTTTACATGATGTAAGTATCTTTGATATGTAAGTTTTTATGATGAGACATGGCAAGTTTACCCCATTCATCCCTGGAATTACTGAATGGACTGTTTCTGTCCTTAAAGTAGAAGAGTCCAAATGTCTCATCAGGGGTAAGTGAGTTGAACAGATTTATAATGTAGCTTTACGATGAGGACTTTATTGTAAATCTGAGATTCTGTACTCCAGGGAGCTGACGGTATGGACGGTGAAGCAGGAAATCCCGGTCCCCAGGGCCGAGCAGGTACCCCAGGTATCCCTGGTACTAGTGGTCGAGATGGTATAGACGGAACACCAGGAATAAAGGTACAAAAAGTTTTCCTAGCTGAAGATCAGAAAACTTTATCTTGTTTCTTTCTCATTATCTTTTGATAAATGAATCTATATTGCACTCAGTCAAAGTGTGAATCCTTCAATATTTTTCGATAAACAACCCTTAACTCTGTCATATTTCAAACATTGTTTTTACTGCAGCAGATAATTTAACCTGCCAGAAGTATTGACTGTTTTCCCTCCTCAATTTTTCAGAAGGGTTAAAAGCATATATAATTTTTTTTTTTAAATAGGATTTGTTTTGGCCAATAATAGGATATAAAGATGTACAGAAATTTAAATGAAAAATGATTTCAGATATCATGAATGTCTTGTGAAGCCATTGAAGGAGAACTTTTAACCATCAAATAAATATTTTGTTTTGTTTCAGGGTGAAATGGGAGCCCCTGGGGTAGGTATTGTAGGACCCGTAGGCCCAGCTGGATCTGATGGTGAGGATGGTCGTCCAGGACAGCAGGGACCACCGGGTCTCCCTGGTCCCCCAGGACCCCCAGGGCCGACTGTCACATTGGAGGGTGTCGGGTCCGGCGAGGAAGGAGCCATCAACTTCGAAAGTGGAGTGACTGGAGCAAAGGTTATTGT